>NC_142158.1:20395781-20696875 GCF_024610735.1 Ursus americanus | reverse complement strand
CTCACTAGACCTTGAGCTCCTGGAGAAAGCAGCTCCTGGTGTCTCTAAGCAGAGCTAGTCAAATGATGGCTATGATATATCGATCAAAATAAAAACATAAATGGATTAGGAAGAGAAAGATGGACATTTCAGGCCTCTCATTGCTTTAACACAGGCATGAAAGTACACTGTTTTGGAGACCTCTGGTTGCCCAGTGTGATGGGGGTATTAAAATTGCTCGGGGAAGAGGCTTGGGGAGGGGAGGGACTCAGATGCTCGAACAGTAAATTGCAAAGGGCCCTGAATGTAGTCCTATGGGATTGACTGCAGGATTCCAGACTAGTTTCTTTCCTGTTTGTTGTCTTTGTTTCATCACAGTGCCTGAGATGAAAGAGTGGGGCACAGACAGAGACAGTAGTTAGGAGAGTCCGTTCTTATGCTGTTTGTCAGTGAGCAATGGCATTTCTCTCTTCTTCTCCTGTCCTTTTTTCACAGTTGTTTAAAGAGCAAGCTTGGAATACCTTTATATTAAAATATTTAAAAGCCTCCTCTTTGTAAGCCCCGCCCCCCCATCCTTTCTTCCTCTCTGCATTAGGACAATGGGAATGGAGCAAAGGTTTCAGATCCTGTAAACTCTTGTGGTCAGGGTGTTGTCAGGGCTGAGAGCTTGGTTAGATGTGGGGGCTGAAGGAAAAGGAGGAGAGTCCAAAGGACTTAGGAATTTCTAGTTTGAGGGGCGCCTGGGTGGCACAGCGGTTAAGCGTCTGCCTTCGGCTCAGGGCGTGATCCCGGCGTTATGGGATCGAGCCCCACATCAGACTCCTCTGCTGGGAGCCTGCCTTCTTCCTCTCCCACTCCCCCTGCTTGTGTTCCCTCTCTCACTGTCTCTATCTCTGTCAAATAAATAAATAAAATCTTTTTTTTAAAAAAAAAAGGAATTTCTAGTTTGAGGTTCCATCATTTGAGAGAAAGAATTGGGATGGGGGACAGTTTGGTTGAAGTGTGTATGTGTGGTTCTGGACAAGGTGTATTTGAGGTCCACGTGCAGCATCCAGACCTGGGGTTAAGGAGTAAGGGCCTTAGTTGGCACCATTACCACAGGGGTGACTGGTACCACCATGGAAACTGACAATATTGACCAGGGAGAGACTGGGTTTGAGAAAATCCTCTTCTGGTGATAAAGAATGTAATCTCAAGGGAATATATACAATTCAGGGGTAGAGTTAGAAAGATAAGTCAAAAAAGAAATTAAACGAAGTAGACAACTTACAAAGAATAGAGTTTCATTTGCAAGGGAAGAAAATACTTTGAGGAGGGTGACGGTGAGTGATAAAATTTCCTCAAGGACGTTGAACGGAATGAAGACAATCAGGAAGCCACCAGGGCACTGGGAAAGTCTTTTTTTGGTAAAATGATAAGGAGGGAAGACAGATGACAGGAGACTGAAGAGTGACAGGGAAGTGAGGACATGAAATGAGGGAGGACAGAGTTCTCAAGAAGTTTGGCAGTGAATTCAGAAAAGGAAAGAGATAGGTGGTCAAGGATTTTGGCGGGGTTTTTTGTTGTTTATTTGTTTTAAAAGAGAAAGAATCCTGATTTGATTTGTAGATCAAACAGGAGTCAGTAGGGAGAAGAGGGGAATGACGGATTAGATAAGGTTCCAGAGAAATTAGGAGGTGGTCACACAAATAGGGTACCTAGGATGTTACCAGATTAAAGAGAGAATTCTGAATAAAAATAAGGAGTCACTATAGGATTGCCATAGACACAACCTACCTAAAACAGTAAATGTTTATGTCCCAAGCAACATAAAAAAACGCACGTATGAGAAGTGGAGGGGAAAGTGAGAAGAAATAAGTGGATGAATAATTGCATAACAAACTCTATTCAGCACATGCCTGGACAAAGAATAGAGACAAAATCTAAAGTTACAAAAGTTAAGGAAAAACTAACAGACCTATGAAACAACCTAAATGACAGAATTAAAAATACTTTCTTTTCACTAAAATCAGAGCTCTCCCCACCATTTATTAAGTAAGAGAGACAAAGTCATTTTTAATAAACATATACCTACAATATTCTTCAACCATATTAGAAAAACAATATCAACTGAATCCTATTTAAGTAATACCATACAATTAGAAAATTTTTTTCTTAGCAATAATATCAATAAAGAAGCAAGCCGCAGCTCAACCCCTGTGCCCTTATCTTTTTTTTTCCCTGTCCCTTACATTTCTTCTAGAACCTGACTCCTTAAATCTTTTTTTTTTTTTTGGTCCCAATTCTCCAGGATTTCTCCCCAAGCTTGGCTGAGGGTATTGGGTGATGTTTGCTCTTTATAAAGTCTGATTTCTTTGATGGTTTTCTCTATTCAATCTTCTTTAAAAATATAAATATTGTTTTATATATATAGGCTCAAATTTCTTGGAGAATCCAAAAAGAGGATATGGATCATAAGAATTTATGATTAACCAAAAGTAAATCAAAAATAGAATGCCTAATCAAATCATGTCATATGTAATTACTGAATACAGAATGTCTACTACAATGACAAATACATGGATTAGGGTGATAAGAGAAAATGTAAGTATTTCGTTACATTATATACAAAGAGCAGAAAAAGTACTTTGACACAGAACTGAGGAGAATGCGGAATAATGTAAGTCCTTAGAGCATGGTGCTCATTACATTATTTCCTTTCGAATTTTTTCAGTTCACTTTTTTTTTAATAAAACCAAAAATCAGGGACAAAATGGAACAGTGGTCATCCTCTTTGAAGAGACAAGAAAACTGACAGGTTGTAGAAAATGTCAGCAAAAGCACTCTTTTTAAATGAGAGATATCTATCCCCAGGTTTCATCGATAGTAAAATAAATGTTCCACTTAGAAAAACCAAAGAAGATTAAAACCACATAAAGCATCTCCGAGCAATTAAACAGCTCACTGGTGAAATTTGTAGTGATGTCTACCAGGGAGATCATATAAGCCAGTTATCTTGATGTTCAGGTGGGAAGAATAAAATTTAATTAGCATTTAAAGAAAAAAAAAAAGGACCAAAAACAAACCACAGGGAGATTGGGATGATACGTTCATGCTCAGAATTAGAAAACCCTGGCTTTCCACTTTTTTGCTCTCATTGAAGGATACCAGACAAATAATCTTTCTGTGCTTCATTTCTGATCTAAATGGGAATAAGTGTAACTTGTTCATAACGAACCCATAGCCAGGGATAATTATGCTAAGGCCTTTTTTTTTTAATAAGAATTTTTTATTATGTTATGTTAGTCACCATACAGTACATCCCAAGTTTCTGATGTAAAGTTCCATGATTCATTACTTGCATATAACACCCAGTGCACCAGCAATACGTGCCCTCCTTAATACCCATCACCGGCCTATCCCAATCCCCCACCCCCCTCCCCTCTAAAGCCCTCAGTTTGCTAAGGCCTTTCATGATGGTCTTGTTGAGTGTGAATCTCTTTTTTGCTAGAAAACACTCATTCCATAAATATGGAAAGAAGAAACTCCTCTTCCAAACTCCCTGATATTCTCCTACTGTAAAAAGTGACTGGGGTTGACTTTCTATGTACTTTTTCCACAAACACAAAGATAAGAGGAGGCTCCCAGAGGCTCATTTAATGGGACAAGGTTTTAATCACCTTGAATATCCGGGGCCTGGCTGGTTTTACATGGTTTACTCTGTTTCTTATTGAGCACCTACTATGGGCACTGGGCACAGGCTGGGCAGTCATTGCTCAGAACCACTGGATAATCACATTCTACTATCTTAGTGCCTCCCTGGGACCAAGCGATTACTCACTACCTATGTCAATAATCAAATGGATCTGGTGCCAGGGACAACATAAGAACATAAAGACTCAATCGATGTAGGGAAAACCACTAAGTGTGGGGTAACCTGACTCAAAAGAAAGACATTAAAAACAAATCAAAGGAAATTACAGTGTTCTGATGACATGTTGGAACAGCATAGGTAGCCCCGTATTTCACAACTCCACCCCATCACCCCTGCCTTCTCATTGAGAAACACCTACGACTTCCTTTCCCCCATCTTGGAGGCTACAGATAGGGGACAAAGACACAAAGAAGAAAATGAGAGCCAAGTGGTTCAGAGGAATCATGGGCTAAAAAGCTCTAAGGTGTACAGCCATTGCTCGGCTCCTCACTCCCTCCCTGGCTTCTAACTGATCAACCATAGGGATATGGTTGTCTTTCTCTACCCTCTTTCTTCATTTCTTCATGTCCTTCCCATTGTTCTTCTCTGACTCCTTCCCACCCCCCTTAAATCTTTTATTTTAGAATTAAAAAAAAGATTTTTTATTTATTTATTTATTTATTTATTTATTTATTTATTTATTTATTTATTTATTTAATTTAGAAAGCATGAGCAGAGGGAGAAGCAGACTCCCCACTGAGCAGGGAGCCTGATGCAGGGCTCGATCCCAGGACCCTGGGATTATGACCTGAGCTGAAGGCAGACGCTTAACCAACTGAGCTACCCAGGTGCCCACCCCCTCTTAAATCTTGGGAGATGAAAGAACAAAGAAACGTTGACTGAGAAAACCAGGGCCAAAAGAACTGTCCCAAATGGACTTCTTGGTAAGGTCTCTGAAGGCTGTGATTCTTTGGTTGCTATTTTTGAAAAGGATACTTCTATCTCAAGTATTGTCCTAGAGAATTACAGAAGGTTTCTGAATGTCTCTGTCAGGGCCAGAAAAATGCTGTCAAGAGGGGAAAAGAAAAGGCAAGAGCTTTCACTTTCCCACAAAAAGTATTTTAAAGACATGGATTATCCAGCATACCAAAAAAAGGCCCTCCGAATTCTAAAAAGTCGAGTAAAATCATCAGTGATGAGTATCTACTCAAGCCGCCGTCAGTTTCAGATAGATAAGTTATGATATGGACTTTTTTATGAGCGGTCTATGCAGTTAGAATTCATTAGGGGCTTGTAATTAAAGTGAGCAGTATATTTATGACCACTTGACGGGACTTGGAGCCACAGTTTCCCTTTTTAAATAATTCTAACGTTTTAGTTGTAGCTTAGCTTTTATGATGTACAGTTTGTCCTGTCTGTGGTTTATTTGCTGTCAAGTTGGTAAAATACGAAGTTGCAAATTATATCCCTGTTCCTATGGGAAAATAGAATCCAATTTATGACTTTCCAAGAGGAATCCTGTACATAGTCAACTATAGGACATCAAGCCAAAGAGAATGATGGGATTCCTGTTGTTCGAATCACTTAAATCCAATTTGTGGGATGTGGCCCATTATTCTGTATAGAGAATCCATCTGGTCAGAAATGGGAGAAAGCCGGAAGTTCTTCTGTACCGCAGCCTCTGGTTCCAAATGCATCATTACCAGCTTCAAAGGGTTGAAAGTGGACACTCACGACAATTTCACAGCCTCAAGAAAGGACCGTTTTTCACAATTACATGAAAACTCTGCACAGGGAAGAAGCCATCTAATTGGAACATTTTTCAACAGCATTTAAATATCAGGCCAGCTGGATCTCCACAGCCCATGTGAATTTAATCAGCTCATTCTTCCCAGAACCTATATTCTAGAATCACTGAATGCCTGAGCTACATCTGTCACCCAAATCTGGTTGTGATCATTTCTTGTCATTAAATGCTCCACACACCCAGGACGGAACCATTCTATGGTGCACCTCGGAGGCACTCATTTTGTGAAAGGGCACATCAAAGAAAAGGTATCTTTGAAATAAAATGCCTTACCGACACCATATCACCTGTTCTTCCTCTAACCTACCTTCCCCAAATTCCCATTAGGAATACCTTTTTTCAAGGCTAATTCTACATGGCTGACCCATGACTTATATTTTACCAATTATACCCTTCAGTGATATCTCAATCCCTACCAAACAGACCTCTAAATATCGAACTCTTTTTTGGGGAAAGGACAGATGTATCACTAAATGAAAGTGTCATTCCACTCTGTTCCCTCTTGTGCTCGTGCAATCCCTTAATCAAGCTTTTATTCCCCAAACCAAAGTTGATCAGGAGCCCTGAACCTCCCTTCTGAGCAAACTGGACAGCAAATAAAATATAGTTAGGACCACACTGTGTCCTAAAAGCAAAGATGCATCAACTCTAAAGCTCTCTGAAGCTCTTAGAATTTTGTTGAGGTATTAAGGAGGGCACGTGCTGTGATGAGCACTGGGTGTTATATGTAACTAATGAATCACTGAACACTACATCAAAAACTTACGATGTACTATATGCTGGCTAAGTGAACATAATAAAAAAATAAATTTATAAAACACTGCAAAAAATATCCTAAAAAGGCTTTAAAAAAAAGAATCTTGTTGAGGGGATGGAAAACATGCACAAAAAATAACAGGGGAAATGTTTCTGAAATAATACGTAAACAAGTTCCCTACAGGGGCGCCTGGGTGGCACAGCGTCTGCCTTCGGCTCAGGGCGTGATCCCCGCTTTATGGGATCGAGCCCCACATCAGGCTCCTCCCTGTGAGCCTGCTTCTTCCTCTCCCACTCTCCCTGCTTGTGTTCCCTCTCTCACTGGCTGTCTCTATCTCTGTCGAATAAATAAATAAAATCTTAAAAAAAAAACAAATAAAAATAAAACAAGTTCCCTATGCTTGACAAACTACTGTCCAGGTGCTCAGGGAGTTCAGGGCTACGAAGAGACCATCAGAAGGCACAGTTAAGACGTTTCCTAATAGAGAAGAGTGGGCAGAAAAGCTGGAACGGTGGTCATGGTGGGGGCAGGAGTGTGGTTACAGCTAAGACCAGCGCGAAGGACAGGAATCCGTGAATCGTGACAAGCAGACTTTCCGAAGTCTGTTTTCATAGAAAAGAGCTACTGATGGATACAGAAGTGCCAAATGCCATGACGGCTACAGAGCAGACATCCAGTAAACGCTGGGTTAAAAAAAAAAAAAAAGCCCAAAGAAATAAAAATTAAAGAAGGCTGGAGTACGGAAGGTGAACAGGCCCTAATGAAGATCGAAAGCAACTACTCAGAGGCCAATGTATGTAATAAGTGATTCCAGATACGAAAACACGAGTTCTCGCAGCAGCCAATCTGCCAAAGATGGACAAGAACATTTTTTCATGTTTAATTTGTACAAAGAAATAATCATCAAAGAAGAAGTACATCCTTTTTTTTTTTAAAGATTTTTTTATTTATTTGAGAGAGAGAGCAAGCACGAGCATGAGTGGGGGGAGGGGACAGAGGGAGAAGCAGATTCCCCTGCTGAGCAGGGAGCCTGATGCCGGACTTGATCCCAGGACCCCGAGATCATGACCTGAGCCAAAGGCAGACGCTTAACCGACTGAACCACCCGGGCAGCCCCAGAAGAAGTACATTCTCTAGGTGTTTGCCACTGGAAACCCGAGTATTTGTTAAACTGCAGTGGGGGAAACAAGGTGGGAAAGAGAAGGAAAAAAGCCTGTGTGTGTTTTCTTTCTCTCCATAGCTGGGAAATGTATCTCCTTCAAAATAAACTGCCATTCATAAGATGCTCTCTTGCTCAAGTTAGGAGAGGGGCTAGAGGATGTAAACTGGTGAATTTTTAGCTTATGATTCCGGCAGGGTTGACTTGCTCGTGTTCAAAATGTATGTTTTACAACCTCTGGAAGGCACCGGGCACTTCAGCTAGAGTGGGCGGTAACCTGTCTTCTAAGGACAACTCCAACGACTTTATTCTGGATTATTTGTAGCATTAGTATTTAGGGAAGCGCCTGCATTTTCAATTAAGAGCTAACTGTACAAATTAAAAGTACTGCGCAGTGAAGCTGAAATCTAGCCCTCGCTCGTCCGTGCACATAAACACTAATATCAAATGATGGTTTTGTCATGTGACCCGTCCCCCGGCACATACAAATATAGAACATGACCATAAAAAGTAACGGCCCATGCCCTCTGCTAAGTAATTTATGACGGTGCATCCACACTGGAATGCTAGCTGCAGTTACCTTCTCCCCGTCTGTCTGTCCACACATACAGCCTGGCACATGTTGACAGAAGCGGGGTCCTGCAAAGAGGGTCCCCGCTAAGGCTCCCGAAACCCGGGAGCCACAGCAACTCTGAAGGCCGAGACACGTGTGGCTTTTTAAAAGATCTGTTGAATGACTCAACCACTTCTTTTTGAATTAATTTCTGATACAAGTCCTACAAGAAAAGCCTGTGACCTTTTTTTTTTTTTTGCAGATTTATGGTGACTAAACCAAATATTTAGCTTCTCAATGCAGAATGGTAAATAGTAACTATTTTATTAAAGATGCAAAGTGATCCCGACGCTTGACGGAACGGAGAATGAAACATTTCCCTGGCCACATACAGAGTCCTAGCCTTGATGGGGAATATGCCTTCAAGGCAGTCTGGGATGGAACAAACTTCGTATGAAATAGTTGCTAAAACAAAGGACGTTATCCTTCTTTATTAACCTTTACCCCTCAGATAATCCCCCAAATCCCTTGTGTGTGATAACCACCTCACTTCCTTTGGGCAGCCACTCATTATCTAATTCGTGTCTTACACAAAGAGAGATGAGCTAATGTGCCTTATCAGATTAAAAAAAAAAAAAAGTCACCATGAGTGATGTCCAACCGGACAGGCTCTTAGCAAATCCTTTCTGCCTCCAAAGTCCTGGGTTTCTAAATACCTTTAAAGCTACTAACCCACGGTCACAGCTCACAGGCCCATTCACAGCTTTATGTCGCTAAAACAAACAGTCTGGGCAGAAGAATGACAGAATTACTCTCCTTTCTGATTACCCTCCTCTCTGCATCCTGATAAATGAATGATTAGCTTTCCTGTTGGCATTCAGCACTGACTGGGTAGCTTCAGGCTGTCAACTCAAGCAGACCCTGATGATATCACCCGAACCTCTTCCTCTCCTTCCTTCCCTGGTGCTTTATTTTTCGTGAACCAGCATCTATATTCAGCCTTCACACGCGCGCGCTGGTGGGGGAGGGGCGCGTGGGTAATTACCAGGGTAATTTTCTTGCCATGGAAAGGCTCCTATGGAAAGCAAAGGCTTCTTTTTGCCCCCACTTGTCTACCTACAACACGAAATCCAACTCAGAAAGCTGCTGGTTACAAGAAAGCAATCCTGCGGGTATCGGTAGGCAACCAAGTTTTACCCGCTCTTCAGAGTGAATGTAGAGTTAATTTGGAAAAGGCTCTAAAGTGAGCTGCTGGTTAGATTCTAAAGTGCTCCTCCACCCGGGTCACCGGGAGATGCCACTACTCAATGAAAACACAACTGAGGACGATACAAAGGCCAGAAACGTTAGATCTTTTATTTCTCTTCTGTTTTTTTTTTTTCCTATTTTCAAGATAAATGTAGAATTGCATATTTAAAAGTCCATTTGAAATACTTGCTTGGCACATATTAACAGCGGTTACTCAGAAGAATATTTTCTTGATGTCTTGATTTCTAAATGTCCTCGGGGGAAAAAAACTCGATAGCAATATTTTAAAGCAGGCATTTTACATTAGGGCCAGAATTACTTTATTGCATTATGTTATCTGTCATATGCCCCCTAACAATAGAACTTTGCAGCACTAATCACGGCCAAATCTCTCAAGAAAATCCAGCAACTCTGATTGAGCAACGCGGTGACATTTTCTGGGCATGGATTTAGGGAACACTTGGGAGCTTGGCTTTGTTCACTCGTTTGCTTTTCCTTTACAATTTCCAGACCTGCCACCAGCACCACCTAATTCACCCAAGGCATGCTCTGAGATCAAAGTCACGCAACTGTTTTGTTTGGCATTTTAAAATATCGGACCATAATTTGACATCTTGTTGTTATGGTAAAACACTACAGAGGCAAAAAGGATGAAATCACTCTAATTTAAAAAAAAGCTTTAAGATATTTGTATACATGTATCTACATCTGTATATCTCTCTATATATCCAGGTACAATAAAAACAAATTCAGCTGTTGGATTTGAAGGTTTTCTTGTCCTTCTCTGGATGGTTACTGGGGGATTAATTCAGAAAAACCCAAATAAGTGTTTAGAAAAATAATATTTTTCCACTGAGCTAGACCTCACGTTAGCCAAACCAAGTTACCTGTGCTGGCAGATTGGCTAGACGCCCGCCAAACCTGTGAATTCTTCCTTCCTGGCACACAGGCTGATGACATTTCCCAGCATCCCTTGCAGCTAGGAATGGCCATGGAACTGAATGAAGGTGGAGGTGACATATGCCACTTCCAGGCCTGGCCCATCAAACCTTCCCAGGAATGACCCAGCCTTCTCATTCCCAATTCAATGGTGGAGGACCTAGAGGAGGTGGGACCCCAAGATAAAAGAAACCTGGATCCCTGAATGACCGTGTAGAAGACTGTCAGCCAAAACACCAGAGCAGACCTCACATGAACAAGAAAAATATGTCCACTATAGTATGCCTCTGAGGTTTGCAGCTGGACTCTCTTGATTAACATCGAATTCATCTTTTCAGTCACCTGACACTCCCATGCTTTTTCTCATTTAATCTTCACAATACCTCTCTGAAGTAGGAACAATTGTCCTCATTTTATTTTCTATTTTTTTAAGTAGGCTCCACACCCAACGTGGGACTTGAACTCATACCCTGAGATCAAGAGTCCCATGTTCTACCAACAGAGCCAGCCAGGCGCCCCTCCCATTTTAAAGAGAAGGAAACATGGGCTGAGTCTAACTGTGTCTTTCCTCAAGTGGGCAACTTAACATATGGGTTTGGTTAGAATGGCTCAGTGTAAATGTAATGTGGGCTTTACCAGATTAGTTTGCTGGTGGTACTCAGAAAAAGAGAGTAGATTCTCCAATTTAAGGAGACACTGATGAATTTGTTTTTCTTGCATTTGGATTCGTATTGCTAATGAGTAGATCCAAGTCCAAAGTTTCTATTCCTGATGACCCTCACAAATTAATATGTTTTATAAAAGTCTCAACTATATTTATGCCCACTAGCAATCTGGATCTATTATGTGCCATGTAATTATCTAAAATCTTAAGGTTACTGCACTAAGCTTTCTTGCTTAGTTTAAGATGAACAAATTACTAATAAATTAGATTACTGCTCCATGCATTAGGAGGGGCACCTGGGTGGCTCAGTCAGTTAAACGTCTGCCTTCAGCTCTGGTCATGATCTGAGGGTCCTGGGATTGAGCCCCGTGTCAGGCTCCCTGCTGAGTGGGGAGTCTACTTTCCCCTCTCCCTTTGCCCCTCCCCCTGCTCATGCTCACTCTCTCTCAAATAAATAAATAAATAATTTAAAATATAAAAAAAGAAAACCCGTGAAATGAGTGCTTTGAGCAGAGCACCAGGTGGGGGTATGCGTATTCACTCATAGATGGAGGAATGGCCAGAGGAGTCTCTCATTTACCTTTCCTTCTAATTTTCAGACTGTATAAACAATGAAAGGACAAGCAGTCAGTTCTAGATTCCTTCTCTATACACAGGAAGGTACTATTTCCTTTTAAAGTGCAAGTCCAAATAGAGATACAAAAGAAGAGCAATTAGAAGAAACTCCCTCTCTCTCTCTCTCTCTCTATTTCTGGAGGCATAAAAAACCCAGACTTCCTAGTCTTTTCAATAGAATAAAATCCACAGTGGCAGTCAATGATCATAAATCATCTTCCCTGACCTTGGAAACTTAGGGTTAATTTTTTCCTCCATGTACTGAGGTCCATTAATTCCATTTGAACACACACACACACACGCACACACACACACACACACACACATCATTTCATTGTCAGGTCTTGGTAGCATGAAAAACGTTGGAGAAAATAAGGAAAGTATACGGGCGAGGGAACAAGAATGCCAACTGTAATTACCCACAACCGCTGCAGTTCACCATACTGCTGCCTCCCACCTGCTCCTGCAAGTTAACCAGGGCTAGAGGTGGTGGGCCTGGGAGGGAAATCTCCTGGGAACCCCATGGTGATAGCCTTCCTTGGGGGTGATGTCAATACGTGGCTTCGGAGGCACTGGTCTACTGGAGATTACATTTTCAGCTCAGGGCAGAGTTTTGGGGTCACCCCGGCTGGAGATGATTAAAGATCATGTTTCACATCTCTCCCAGGTGATGTGAGATGTTTCAATGCCAAAAAACATGTCTCCCAATTCAAGTGAATGCCTTCTAAGGTTTTATTTTGACTGGCATCTCCTATAAATGACTGTGCAGGGTGGCTCTTCTTGCATGTGGTGTCTGTGAAAAGGACTTTGCATGGTGAGGAAGGGAACAGGCCCACATCTAGGTCTGGTGGCCAGGTCATTAAGGTGTCACTGAACTTTATTTTTCATGCTTGTGAGTTAGAAATAACATATTTTCCCTATAACCACCTGTTGTAAAAATAAATAAATAGTTGAGTGTGCCAGGTTCCCCGGAAAAATTCTGCACTTACAGAATGGGGGCTTGGCCATTTTCCATGTGAGAATCCTTCCCTCAACTGGGAAAAGGCAGGGTTGACAAATTGTCACTAAAATTCCTAGACAACAGTACTGTAAGGACTAGGCCATTCTTCTGCGTAAAGGTTATTTTTATAAATTACAACAAGGGGAGAGAAGAAAAGCATAAGATGTTCTGCCCATGTTTTATAACTTGTTCTGTATCATGAATGTTGGAATATATCAATGAGAGGAAGGCTTTCAAAGTGCAAGATGTGATGGTCCTTTACATTAGTCCATCGTGAAATTGGTGCTGTGGATCAAAAGAATGTACTAGAAGAAAAATATCAGAATGCAGTGCACCTGGTAAAGATAACTGTTGTTTTGTGAAACTGGTGGTGAAATAATATACTTTTTCTATGGGTCATGGTTGAAAACTCTGAAAGCCCTAATGTTAGAGAATATAAGAAACATGTTTCTTAGTCCAAAGTAAGGGAGGGAATTTGAAAATGGATGTCATCATTGTCAATCAGGGCTGCAGACACACCTCTTATCCTGCTTTTCCCAGCAGAGATGGAGGGGTGAGGGTAGAGGTATAGGAGTATGGACAGGGAAGAGAAAGCAAATGGCAGGGAGGCTTCATGCTTTGGTCTGTGGCTCATGGCCTTATTAAAAAACCCAATTAATTATTTTAAAGTCTGGCAAGGAGAAGGGAATGAAGGCAATCCATATTAGTTTTCTATTTCTGTATAACAAATTACCACAAGCTAAGTGGCCTGAAACAACATCCATTTATTACTTCACAGTGTCTGTAGGTCAGAAATCTGGGCAAGGCCAAGCCGGGCTCTCTGCTCAGGGTCTCAGGGCTAAATCAAGGTGTCAGCGGTGTCCCATCTGGAGTTTGGGGTCTCCTCCTGGGCTCACATCGTTGTTGGTGGGATTCAGTTACTTCTGGCTGTAGGACTGAGATCCTTGTTTTATTTCTGGCTGTCGGCAGGAGTCACTGTCAGTGCCTAGAGGCTCTGACAACTTGGTAGCTAGGGTCTTCACAGCCAGCAAGAGAATGTCTCTCCAGCCACCATGACAGTCTTATATGACAGAACAATCACAGGAATGATACCCCATCACCCTGCTCGTAACCTAATCAAGGAATGCTGTTCCACATCTTCACAGGTGCCACTTACACTCAAGGGGAGGGGATTATACTGGGTGTGTCCATTAGGTGATGGGAATCTTAGGGTCATCTTGGAATTTTGATACTGCAGCCTCCCAATAGTTATAATCCACCTAAAGCAACAACCATCAAGCATCTCAAACAGCCTAAAAGAAATGTGCACATGCATTTCCCAAGCTGGTGTGTCAGCCTTCTGCAGGACATGAATATATGTTCCTCTTCAAAAAGTCTCCCTGGTCATTTAAGTTTGGGAAAATGTGGGTTTAATAATATTTAACATATTTCTTTACCGAACAGAATATGGGATTTCCCCAAACATATTTAACCCAGAAATTTTTTTTGAGTTTGTGCTAAATTCACATTATTAATATTAATATTACTGTAATACTGATATTATATCAGAAGCAGTTCTATTATTGCTTTTGTATTGTATTTTATTTCCTCTGTGATGCCTTTCCTGATCACCTTTGTCTATGAGATCGCTTCTTCTCTGGATTTTGGTAACACCAATGGTTTACCTTGCTTGACTGGCAGTTTGCTTATAATTACTTATAATAAAATACTTTTATTTTCTGACAGTCACCCCCTACTAAATTTAGTCTCTTTGAAGGCTGGCACTCTGGCCACAGTGTACAGCACTGGAGACAGATGTGCAGTGTGAAGCATCTGGGGGGGCAACTCATCAGCTTAGGGACTAATGAGCAAACCAGTTATCCTCTCTTTGAACCTCTCCTGGCTCACCTTCAAATTAAAAGTGTTGCAAGAGATGATTTCTAAGGTGTCTTCCCACCAAATAATCTGTATCTGCCTGTCTCCATGCTCTGCCCCAAGTCATGGGTGTCTTTATGGTGCCTGGCCCACGGTATGCACTTAGTCAATATTTGTTAACTGAATGCTTTCAAGCTTGCATTGTTGTGGGTTCCTGTATTTTATCAGTACTGTTCTGTGTTGTAGGAGATAGCTAGCTTCCAGCAGGCCAGGGTACTCACCTCTAATCTTGGGCATCTACCTTACACAATCCCCAGGCTACCTGACCACTAATATTGCTTTGACCTTGCCTTACGCTTCTGCAATGTAAGTGTGGCCTCTTCATATGGGATAGAAGGCACCCCCCTGGGAGGTCCACCTGCCCCAAAATATCTTCCTTCCCAATGCCTGAAACTCCCATTAAAGATTCATTCTCTACCTTTTTCTCTTAGAGCCCTATTACAACTCTAAGGAAATAAATATAGGAGTCATTATTTAGTAACTCACCCAGTAAAAGTAAGCCACCTTCTAATAGCCACGTAGCGGGGGCAAGAAATAAACCACTGCTATTGTGAGTCACAAGGATTTTGGAGATGTCTGTTACAGCAGCATAACACTGCCCGTTTTGATACAGACATGTCAGCAGGAAAGAACAGGGGTTTGATATTTGACTACTACAGGATTTTGTGCTTGTGAGGCTGTCTAAATTCTTGCTGCTCAGTGTTTAGCAACAGACCAGCAGCATTCCCATTACCCAGGAGCTGCAGACTCTCAGGCCCTAGCCCAGATCTACTGCACTGGACTCTGCACTCTAACAAGATCTCCAGGTGATTCCAAGGAAGATTAAAGTTTGAGAATCAGTGACCTAGAGGCAACTGGAAATGAGCGCCTGAAGCATCTAAAATAAGTCTGAGCTAGAGGTGTAACTGAGTGCAATCCACATTCCGCAGGTTCTCGAGTGTGGTCCCCGGACCAGCGGCATCACCCTCCCATGGGAACTTTTTAAAGAAATGCAGATGCTTGGGACTCAACCAAGAGCTACTGAATCAGAAACTGTAGAAGGGCTCCAGAGATCTGGGTTTGAACAACCCTGGATGTGATTCTCATACACACTAAAGCTTGGGAGCCACTGCCATGAATTGAAATTACAAGAGTTATTCTCCTGAAAGAAGGAAGAGAGGAAGATGTGGATGGTTATAACATTGTTCCTATGAGAAATACCACCTGTTTCACGGCGATTTCCTCTATGCTATATCTTCTAGAACGTACACGAGGAAAATCAAGGCCTGGCTGTAGACTATTTTCACCACTGCACTGATGACCTCTTCAATCTGCTTTTCCATCTAGTGGAAGTACTAGGACAGTGCTGTGGGTAGAGATGTAGGAGACAGAAAGGGAGGTGGACATCCAAAAGCGTCTTTGTGTTGTGCCAGCCTGAGCCTGCTGGGGCTTACTATGCTTGGAGCACTGTGATAAGTGCTACAGAAAACATTTCCTGGGTATGAGTCCCCCTTTTATCAAGAATGCAGTAGAGTAAGAAGGGGGAACTACAGTGGCTACACCCAAGAATCTGCCCAGCCACGGGCTAAGCCACACGTGTCCCCAGCTGCAGCTCATTTTGGGATGCCACGGTTCCACTGCATTCATTTGTGTGCTCGCTTGTCCCAATTCACCCAATATTTAATGAGTGTCTCTTATGTGCAAGGCCTGCAAGGCCAATGCAGAGCTCTTTTGTGTTTAAAAAGGGGATTGAGGAGGGCACCAGCCAGGAAAGTCACGGTTCTTGCCTCCATCTAAGACCCCCGGTGATGTGTTGAAGTCACTTCTCCTCCCATTTTAATCACAGAAAAACCAGGCTAAGGCTGTTATCTAGAAAGCATCGCATTGTGATTTTCCAGTTTCACTGCTCTCTTTTGCAAAAGGGGGGAGGGGGAAGCAGAGATTGAGGAGGCCAAAGAGGAAAATGCATCCACAACAGAACACACCATCTCTCCATCCTTACGAAGCTGCCTGCCTGGGCTGGGGGCTAACTCCCCATCTCACACCAGGGAAGTAATACATCCGTGGCAGCTCTGGCTGCAAGTCTGAATTACCTGATAAACCCACAAAACTCTCAAGGCTAAGACCACTCCTCAGACCAATTAAAACAGACCCTCCCGAAGTGACATCCACGCGCTGGTATTTTTTAAAACGTTCTGGGCAATTCCACTGCACGACAGCTGTTCCAGGAAGGGTTGAGGGTCTCAAGTCTTGGCCCTTTATGAAGCAGAGCTGCCTCCCCTGAAAGTCAAAGTCCTAGTTTCTCCAGATTCTTAGCAAAACTTTTTCAATTTCAGGAGTTTGTTTTAGAATTTAAAGTGAGCTATTAAATTTAAGCTATTATATTATAATGAATATCCAATTATCTTTTTTTAATTTATTTTTTTCCAAAGAAGATGTACTAATTTATCACCTATTACCAGCATAGCACGACACTTCCCATTTCCCACATGCTTAACATGTGACAGTGTCAGACTTTTCTGTGCTTGCCATCCTGGTAGGAATGCTGTGGTACTTCCCTGGGGCCTATATTAATTCTCTATTACTGTGCAACAAATAACCGCAAACGTAGTGGCTTAATAACAACACAAGCATATTATTTTCCGGTTCTGAAAGACAGAAGTCCAAAATGCGTCTCAAAGCAAGGGGTCAACGGGCTGCATTCCTCTGAGGGGTTCTACAGCTGAATTTGCTTCCCTCTTTTTCTACCTTCTACAGGCTGCCTCATTCTTCGCCTTGTGGTCCCTTCCTCTGTCTTCAAAGTCAGCAGCATGACGTCAGATTTCTTTCTGACTCTACTGCTTGTGCTCTTCCTTGTATAAGGATCCTTATGATTACCTAAGGCCCACTCCAATAATCCAGGGTAATCTCCCCATCTCAAGGTCAGTTGATGAGCAAACTTAATTGCTCCTTTGCCTTGTAAAGGAACATAATTGTGCCTTCTGGGGACTCAAGTTTATCTTTCACATTTATACAGTTGTCACCAAACTTCAGATGCAGATTATTTAGTCAAAAGAACAATTCTTATTTTTTTTTCTTATTTAACCATGTATGCTGGTCGTAGATCTACTTTTTAATGAATAGTTTCATTCACTACACAATCCGCATGGTCAAAATATTGTTACTATTATAGGTAGAGAGCATGACGGTGTTATTTACATAATAAAATGTCTGCCGGGTTTGGGCCGGGTGGGGAGTGGGGGGCGCTGGGTTTAGAAAGTGGGATATTTATGATGGCCTGGGGAATGGGAAGGACTCCTGCCAACCACCACTTTGCTCTGAACATCCACTATTATGTTTATATTAAAGTTTGCCCTGGGCTTTGTGGCAGTGTCATGGTAGGTTAAACGTCGTTAGAAACCGCACTGATGCTCTGAGTGATCCACGTACATAATATATTTACGAAGCACTGACTTAGCCTATCCACGCCAACTACGAAATAGGAGCCCATCAGATTCATACATGCAATTTATAGATGACGATAGATGTGAATATGTTTTGATAACAAAATAGCACAAAATGTGAACTAAAAGTTAGGAGTTAAACACTACATCAAAAACTAAGGATGTACTGTATGGAGACTAACATAACATAATAAAAAAATTAAAAATAAATAAATAAATAAATACTTTTTTGGTTATAAAATGGTTGTAAGACCAGTAAAAAGAACAGGCTGCATTCTCTTCTATGGCTAATATTCCATGGTGTGTGTCTGCCTGTCTGTCCATCCATCCATCCATCCATCCATCCATCCATCCATCCATCCATCCATCCAGTTACCTATCTGATCACATCTTCTTTATCATGGTGACAGAGGGTAACTATACTTAATCGTGGTGAGTACCGCATATAGAATCGTCGATTCACTTTGTCATGCACCTGAAACTAACATAACATTGTGTATATCAACTATACTTCCATAAAAGGGAAAGAATAGGCTGCAGATGACATAAATAAATTGACCTTTTAAACTGGAGATGTCAACTGTCACAGTATGAATTTGGCCATGATAAGATGAGGAAGCAAAGGAAAGTTGCATCCCACGACCTGGATTAGAGACAGATCAACGTGCTACACATCTCATTTTGGGGATGTCTCTCAGAGTGAATGATTCTGTTGCCTCCTTGTTGTCTGGCTTACACTACCGCCCATTCTCTAGGCAGCTCTGCCTCTCAAAACACACTCTTACCTCTTGGGGTTGTTGGTACTGAGAAGCCATCACAAGGAAAGTCCGCTGGGCCTGGAAAGCGCTATGCACCATCTCCGCCTGCGAACCAAGAAGAAGAGGGAAATTCAGATGTTTGAGCTTCAGAATAAAGAGTGACCATATGATCCAGCGACTCTAGCCCAAGGTACGAACCCCAAATTGAAAACATAAGTCCACACAGAATCTTGCTACTGGATGTTCACAGCAGCATTACTCACAGTAGTCAAGACGTAGAGACAATCAGAATGTTCATCAAGGGGGGAATGGGTAAACAAACTGTGATACATCCATACAATGGGATATTATTCAGCATTAAAAAGAGATGAAGTGCTGATACATGCGACAATGTGGGTGACCCTTGAAAACATGCTGAGTGAAGGAAGCCGGTCAAAAAAAGACCACATGTGTATGATCCCATTGATACGAAATGTTCAGAATAAGCAAATCTACAGAGGCAGAAAGGACACTCGTGGTTGCCTGGGGGCTGGTGGGAGAGAGGAATGGAGTACGAGGTTTCTTTTGGGGGGTGATGCTGGAATCAGATAATGCTGATGGTTTCACAACTTGAGGAATCTACTAAAAAAACCACTGAATTGTTCACATTAAAAGAGCGAATGTTATTCTGTAGAAATGACATCTCAATAAAGTTGTTAAAAAATGTCTGAGCCCCAAATACAATTGTTTTCAAAAGGTATTTCCTTCTGTTTTTGTTTGCAGTGTGCCCAAACCTCTTCTATGATTTCTAGTGGAAAGCTGTCCCTTACGTCGTCCCCATAAACATATGTTCACTGTGAGCCAGTGGCTTCTACCACTATTCATTAAGACAGATCTAGAGATTTCAGCGCTACCTGGACTACAGCCCACTGTCCCACCACAGAAAGGAGTCATGCAGGAGGGAATGTTTCAAATACATGGCATCATATTCTCTATCCTCACCCTCTACTTAGCCTTCACTATTAATTCTTTACTTTTTCAAATTTAAAAAGTTACAGAAGAGTACCAAGAAGAAAATAATTCCAAATTTTTGTATCACGCACAAATGACCATTTTGGCACACTTTTTCTAGCTCTTAAGAAAATTCACACAGCTGTTTTCATAAGACAAAGCATGATTTAGAATAATTTTTAAATGCAGAAAGTTACAAATATTAAGGTTTAAAAAATGTCTCACAATCTAGAAATAATCTGTATCAACGACAGGTGAACATCACTGTGCCACCTTTTAAGATACATATGCAGAGACTTTTAAAAGATGGGACTATACCCGAGGTACTATTTTTTTTTTTTAAGATTTTATTTATTTATTTGACAGAGATAGAGACAGCCAGCGAGAGAGGGAACACAAGCAGGGGGAGTGGGAGAGGAAGAAGCAGGCTCATAGCAGAGGAGCCTGATGTGGGGCTCGATCCCATAACGCCGGGATCACGCCCTGAGCCGAAGGCAGACGCTTAACCGCTGTGCCACCCAGGCGCCCCACCGAGGTACTATTTTTAAAAATAAAAAGTAAACATTGCAATTATGGTTGAATAGTAGAGATGAAAGAGAAGGAATTGGTAAACTTAAAAGTTTCTGCACTATAATATATTATTATGTTCTTAACGATCATTCTAAAGTAAAAAAATAGATAAAATATTAAGACATTGGAATAATTACGTATTTGCATTTTAAATTACATGGTACCATTTTTAGACAATGTTGATTGGCTCCTTACTGGCAAAGATGAGACTATAAGTACATTCCTACATTTTTTTTCTCTCTCTGACCCCCTATCTTCCATATTTTTTAGTTATTATTTTTACTTTGCTCAATTAATAGCATTCGTATTCAGGCTGTAACATGAATCCACAAACTTTAGGATAGGTTCTATATTTAAACACACCTCATGGTTCTTATCATTTTACCATGATTTCTCCATTTCTGGATTATTCTGATATTTTTTCATTGGCCAAACCTCATTATCAATTCTTTTCTTCAAAAAGATCTCAAAGCCGCTTTTAGTTCTTCAGGGTTGGACACCTCTCCCTGTCGTCTTTCTATTTTAACAGCATCTGGGCTGAATATTAAACTCCTTGAGTAACATTCTTCATCCATTTTCAGATAACATGGCACTAAATGTGCCAACAGAGAAATCTGAAGCCAGCTGGGTTTTTTTTTTTCTCTTGCAGAAAATTGGCTTTTTCTAGTTTGACACCTGAAGAATTATTTCTTTATCCTTGGGGTTTAACAGCTTAACCAGTATGTGTTTGGGTTTTGAGCATTCTGTATTATATCTGCTGGAGTAGGTTTGGTCCTTCATTCACTTCTAGGAATATTTTCTTGTATCTTTCAAAATCCTTCTGCGCCATTTGTTAGACTCTCTACTCAGGGACTCTATTATCTTCAGATTGTGTAATATTTGAATGTCTTCATATCTTGTAGATTCTCTCTCTGCCTTCAATTTCTTTGTCTTTCATCTGTATTTACTGTGATCATATGAATACTGTTCTCTATTGTGAGTTAACAGATTTTCAACAGGATCTCTTATATACATTCACCTAATTTATATCATTTCTGTATGAATGTTTTTGTTCTTGGTTTGTTAGACCTTCAATTTCCTTTGTATTTCACTCTTATTGTTTTATCACCTTGTCTTTAAGCTATTTAAAAATACTTTTATACTCTTTTTAATTCTGAGAGTGTAAGTTATCCTCTTATTAAGCCATTGTGAAGAATCTGTTTCTGTTCCTTACGTCTCATTTTCTTTGAGTGTGAGTCCATGCCTGCCCTTTGCATGCAATGTTCCTTTCTGACACATTACTTCTAGTTGTCACAAAAGTGATTCCATGAGTCCTTTGTTACCATATTACAAGTTGGTTTATTTTCCCTTTCAATTAAGGGTTTGTGCTCTATCAAACTCTTTAAGAGCCTAATGGAATGGGACAGCAGAGGGACGGCTCAGTGAGGTGTATATCCAGTCTTTATTGAGAATTTGGGTGCTACTCAATCTTCTGGGAATATCTTGAATATCCTAAACCATGATTCGTTTCACATCTTAGCTATTATAAATAACGCTGTGATGAACATAGGGGTGAATATGTCTTTTTGAATTATTGTCTTCATTTCCTTTGGATAAATACCCAGACGTGAAATTTCTGGACCATATGACAGTTCTATTTTTAATTTTTTGAGGAATTGCCATACTGTTTCTCACGGTGGCTGCACCAATTTACATTCCCATCAGCAGTGCACAAGGGTTCCCTTTATATCCACATCCTTGCCAACACCTGTTATATCTTGTTTTTTTGGATAATAGCCATTCTGACAGGTGTGAGGTGGTATCTGGTGGTTTTGATTTGCATTCTACTCATGGCTAGTAATGTTGAGCATCTTTTCATATGCTTGTTGACCATCTGTATTTCTTTGGAAAATGACTATTCAAGACCTCTGCCCATTTTTTAATCAGATTGTTTTTTTGATATTAGGTTGCACGAGTTCTTTATATATTTTGGGTATTAACCCCTTGCTTGATACATCATTTGCAAAAATCTTCTCCCATTCAGTAGGTTGCTTCTCATTTTATTGATGGTTTCCTTCACTGTGCAAACCTTTTGAGTCTGATATAGTCCCACTAGCTTATTTTTACTTTTGTTGTCCTTCCCTGAGGAGACAAATCCAAAAGAATACTGCTACCACTGATGCCAAAGAGTTTACTACCTTTGTTTTCTTCTAGGAGTTTTATGTCCATTAACCCATTCAGTTCATTAATCCATTTTGAGTTTATTTTTGTGTGCAGTGTGAGGAAGTGGTCCAGTTTAATTCTTTTGCATGTAGCTGCCCATTTCCCCAGCACCATTTATTGAAGAGACTGTCTTCTCCCCACAGTATGTTCTTGCTTTCTTTGTCATAGATTAACTGACCATCTAAGTGTGGGTTTATTTCTGGGCTCCCCATTCTTTTCCATTGATCTATGTGTCCGGTTTTGTGTCAGTACCATCCTGTTTTGACTATGATAGCTTTGTGGTATAGTTTGAATTCTGGGGCTGTGATACCTCCATTTATCTCTTCTTTCTCCAGATCACTTTGGTTATTCAGGGTCTTTTGTGGTTCCATATAAATTTTAGAATTATTTGTTCTAGTTCTGTGAAAAATGTCATTGGTATTCTGATAGAAACTGCACTGAATCTGTACATTGCTTGAGATAGTATGGGTATTTTAACAATATTAATTCTTCCAATCCATGAGGACAGTATAGCTTTCCATTTATTCATGTCATCTTCAATTTCTTTCATCAGTGTCTTATAGTTTTCAGAGTACAGGTATTTCACCTCCTTGGTCAAATTTATTCCTGGGTATTTTATTCTTTTTGGTGCAGTTGTAAATGGAATTATTTTCTTAATTTCTCTTTCTGCTACTTCATTATTAGTGTACAGGAATGCAACAGATTTCTGTATATTGATTTTGTGTCCTGCAACTTTACTGAATTCATCTGTTAGATCTAATAGTGTTTTGGTGGAGTCCTTAGAGTTTTCTATGTAATATCACATCATCTGCAAATACTGACAGTTTTACTTCTTTTCAATTTGGATGCCTTTTATTTCTTTTTCTTGCCTAGTTGCTGTGGCTAGGATTTCCAATACTACGTTGAATAAAAGTGAATAAAGTGGGGGGAAGTGACTAGTTTTTTGTCATTCCACTTCATTGACATGTTCTGACATTTGACAAATTTTCCAAAATTTTTACTGAAATGAACACCTTAATCTTGTTTCTAACTTTTCTTATTATTTCTCATTCAAGGAATTTTTTTCTACTGAGAAAAAAAGCTTCAGATCAAACCAAGATCCTTAGACCATTTCAATTTAAAACAACAAGTTCAATCATCAACATCATAGAATAAGTTTCATGAATATTTAAATGAGGGTGTATTTTCCACTTTGGTGTATACCATCTCCTTTTATTTGTTCTGGTACCCTGATTCCTAGGATTATATTGCTCAAAATCTCAAATTTTGGATGTTCCTTAGGGAGGAATAGAGGATTTTCAATATTTACTCTCCTGGAGGCCATTATGACCTTATGAATGTAAAGTTCTGAGCTGCGTGAATGTTCATCCATGCTTCAAAATGCGTATTTTCAGTGGTTCAGAAGGACTTTTGTCAGTCTCTAATGGCCACATTTCCAAAAAGAAAGCTATGAGATACAACTTTCAACAGCGTGGATATAAACAAAATAACTGCACTTCTCCTGGCCACAATAATATAGAGGTGTTGTGCTCATTTATGATAAGCCTTGCAGAGTTGACTGAATTATAGTTGCTATGGAATAGTAATTTAGGATTTCCTGACTTCTGTAATTAAAACTGCCAGCTCTGAGGGGTATTGACAATATTTTTGTAGTTATCCTAAGATGAACATTATCCATAGCATTTTTTACTTTCCCTAGAAAGAATATTTAGCCTCGTGCTAGTAGAGTAATTCTCTGGTGGTCTGATTAGCAAAATGGCCAATTTCATTAATTAGAGTCCTTCCCCAAACAGCCTTTCACTCAACAAGAAGTGTGGAGGTTGGAGCAGAGATTGGCTCAATACCTAGATACCTGCTTCAACTCTCCCTTTCACTTTGCTTATGTAGACAAATCTACAGAATCTACAGAATCTTCAGAAAGATTTCTCCCTCCAGTTCCCTGGAATTCTGGACCTAATTAGCAGACTGTAAACCACATTCATGTTTAACCTCATAGGTCCATGTTTCAAAGGATTTTCATTCCACACTTGAGATATTCTGATCTACCTGCTTCTACGGGAAAGTGCTGTGAGTCCCCTCAACCAGACAGCATCCTATTTAGAAGCAATTTTACTAAACCTGCTGAGTTCTGATAACTTGAAAGGGAGAATTTGGCTCACTCAGGCAGTTCAAAACATTGTGAAAGAAAAAGCCAAACGTAGGGATTTTCAGTAACAACAAATAATTGACGGTTTTTGCTGAGTTTGTCCATCACATGTATGCAGGGCTCAAAGAGCCTCAGTGACCTTTGTGGGTGTATATGTGCATCTATCTGCCCGCGAGCACGTGTGTGCAGAGAGGAAAGGGAGACTTTGGTAAGAATCAAAGCTACACAGTTTATTTAAACTCGATCAATTATCACTTAGGTAACTGGTATTCTTAGATAGATGGAATGGTGCACCACCTTGTTTTGTGAATTTTGGTAATCAGTTTAAAGCAAACCTCGGGACTAGCAGACACTAGCAAATAGGACTTATTTCCACCTAATCCCCTCAAGAGAGAACTGGCTCCTGGAGGAAGCCCAAGTGATCTCTAAATACTCATCAGATCTTTGCATTGTTTCACTGGGAATGCTACAGGCTGCAAAGTACTATGTGGATGAAAAAATGAACAGGTGCAACTGGGGGAAAAGGTGTAGGAGACATGGAGGAGATGAAAAAGTACCCAGCCAGGGTACCTGTAATGAAGGGATTTCCAGATCTTCTGAAACAGTATCATCCTTCTTCTTGAGACCCAGACAGTGAAGGGAAGGGGGTCCTCCTCTTCTAAGGTTAGGGGAATGGGCATCTGCTCTTTGGGTGCAATATGTTGACTTTGAGAAGCTCATAGTCAATACCATCCCCACATTCCTTCCTAATTAATCTGCCAATGCCCTATACTTTACAATTAGAGATACTGTATTTTTAGATTTTATTCCTTAGGGAACTCTAATCCTTCTAGATGATGATCATGTCATCTGCAATAAAAGACAGTTTTATGTCTCTCTTCCCAATTTGTATACCTTTTTATTTCTTTTCTTGCCTACCTGCATTTCATGGACTTCCAGTCTGATTTGAAAAGGAATGCTGAGAGGGGACATCCTTGCCTTGTACCTGATCTTAGTGGGAAAGCCTTGAGTTTCTCACCATTAAGTATGATGTTAGCTGTTGGATTCTTATAGATAGCCTTTGTTAAGTTGAGAAAGTTCCCCTCTGGTCCTAGTTTATTGAGAGTTTTTATTATGAATGGGTGTGGATTTAGGAAGTACTCCCTCTGCTTCGATCTTTTGAGAGAGATTGTAGAAAATTGATATAACTTCTTCATTACTTGTTTGGTGGAATTCACCAATGAACCTACTGGACCTGGTGGTTTCTATTTTTTAAAGGTAATTAGTTATTAACTGAATTTCTTTAACAGATATGGGCCTATTCAAATTATCTGTTCTTGTGTGAGTTTTGGCAGATGTGTCTTTCAAGAACTAGTCCACTTCATTTAGGTTATCAAATTTGTGGGCATGGAATTATTCACAGTATTACTTTATTATCCTTAGTTTCCATGGGATCTGCAGTGATATCCCCTCTTTCATTTCTGACATTAGTAATTAGTCTCCTCTATTTTCCCCCTTATTTAGCCTAGATAGAGGCGTATCAATTTAATTGATCATTAAAAAAAAAACAGCTCTTGGTTTTGTTGATTTTCTTTATTGATTTCCTCTTTTCAATTTCAGCCATTTTCATTCTAATTCTTATTACTTTTGTCTTCTTTTTCTAGTTTCCTAAGGTGGAAACTTAAATTGGTGACTTCAGATCTTTCTTCTCCTCTAATATATTTATTCAATACTATAAATTTCCCTCTAAGCACTGTTTTTACAGTATTCCCCCAAATTTTGATTCTTATGTCTTCATTTTCATTTAGTTCAAAATATTTTTAAGTGAGGTATAATCAACATATAACATGGTATTAGTTTCAAGTTACAACCTAACGATTCGATATTTGTATATATTGTGAAATGATCACCACAATAAATCTAGTTAACATTCGAGTTCAAAATAATTTTTAACTTCTTCTATGTGTCATTTAGAAGTGTGTTGTTTAATTTCCATGTATTTGAGGATTTGCCAGTTATCTTTCCGTCATTAATTTCTAGTTTAATTCCACTGTGGTCTAAGAGCAGACGCTGTATGAATTCTATTCTTTTAAATTTGGTAAGGTGTATTTTATGTTTAGAATGTGATCTATTTTGGTGAATGTTACATATGAGCTTGGGAAAAATATGTATTCTGCTGTTGTTGGATAGTTTATAGATGTCTATTATATACAGTTGATTGATGGAGTTGTTGAGCTCAACTATGTCCTTACTGATTTTCTGCCTGCTAGATCTGTCCATTTCTGAGGGAGAGGTGTTAAAGTATCCAACTGTGACAGTGGGTTAACACTCCCATGCATAGTGGCTTTGCAGTTCTGTCAGTTTGATGCTCTGTTGTTCAGTGTGTACTGTTATGCCCTATTAAGAACTGTTATATCTTTGTGGATAATTAACCCTTTTACCATTATGCAATGCCCTTCTTTATTCCTGGTAGCTTTCCTTACTTGGAAATCTGCTCTGTCTGAAATTAATACAGGTACTCTTGCTTTCTTCTGATTAATGTTAGCATGGTATATTTTCTGCATCCATTTATTTTTAATCTGTATGTGTCTTTATGTTTAAAATGGCTTTCTTCAAGGAAACAGTCAAAAAAACTAAGAGGCAGCCCACGGAATGGGAGAATATATTTGCAAATGACACTACAGATAAAAGACTGGTATCCAAGATCTACAAAGAACTTCTCAAACTCAATACACAAGAAACAAATAAACAAATAAAAAAATGGACAGAAGATATGAACAGACACTTTTCCAATGAAGACATACAAATGGCTAACAGACACATGAAAAAATGTTCAAAATCATTAGCCATCAGGGAAATTCAAATCAAAACCACACTGAGATACCACCTTACACCAGTTAGAATGGCAAAAATAGACAAGGCAAGAAACAACAATTGTTGGAGAGGATGTAGAGAAAGGGGATCCCTCTTACATTGTTGGTGGGAATGCAAGTTGGTACAGCCACTCTGGAAAACAATGTGGAGGTCCCTTAAAAAGTTAAAAATTGAGCTACCCTATGACCCAGCCATTGCACTACTGGGTGTTTACCCCAAAGATACAGACGTAGTGAAGAGAAGGGCCATATGCACCCCAATGTTCATAGCAGCATTGTCCACAATAGCTAAATCGTGGAAGGAGCCGAGATGCCCTTCAACAGATGACTGGATTAAGAAGTTGTGGTTCATATATACAATGGAATATTACTCAGCTATCAGAAAGAACGAATTCTCAACATTTGCTGCAACATGGATAGCACTGGAGGAGATAATGCTAAGTGAAATAAGTCAAGCAGAGAAAGACAACTATCATATGATTTCTCTCATCTATGAAACATAAGAACTAGGATGATCGGTAGGGGAAGAAAGGGATAAAGAAAGGGGGGGTAATCAGAAGGGGGAATGAAACATGAGAGACTATGGATGATGAGAAACAAACTGAGGGCCTCAGAGGGGAGGGGGGTGGGGGAATGGGATAGACCGGTGATGGGTAGTAAGGAGGGCACGTATTGCATGGTGCACTGGGTGTTATACACAACTAATGAGTCATCGAACTTTATATCAGAAACCGGGGATGTACTGTATGGTGACTAACATAATATAATAAAAAATCATTAAAAAAAATAAAAATAAATAAAATGGCTTTCTTGTAGACAACATGTAGTTGGGTTGTGTTTTTTTAACCACTCTGACAATCTCTATCTTTTAATTGCTGCATTTAGACCACTGACATTCAAAGTGATTATTGCTATAGCTGGATTAATATCTACCATATTCATTACTGTTTTCCATTTGTTGCCCTTGTTATTTGTTCCTATTTTTGTCTTCTCTTTTTCTGCCTTTTGTGGTTTTAATTGAGCATTTTAGATGATTCTACTTTCTCTCCTTTCTAAGCAGATCACTTAAAATTTTTTTCCTTTTTAAGTGGTTGCCCAAGAGTTTGAAATATACAACCAATCCAAGTCCACTTTCAAATAGCATTATACCACTTCACAGTAGCATAAATACCTTATAATAACAAAATAATCTTAATCTCTTCATCTTGTCCTGAATATCACTGCTGTCATTCATTTCATATATATATATGAATGTATGCATATATATGATATATATGTAAGCACACATAATTCAACACACTGTTTCTATTATTTTGAACAAATTGTTACATTAGATCAATCAAGAATATGTAACATAAGTTTTTATTTTACCTTCATTTATTCCTTGTTTGATGTTCCTCTTTATATAGATACAAGTTTCTGACCTAATTATATTATATTCCTTTTCTCTGAAAAACTTGTTTCAACATTTCCTGCAAGGCAAGTCTACTGGCAACAAGTTCCCTCAATTTTTGTCTGAGAAAGTACTTCTTCACTTTTGAAGGATAATTTTTCAGGGTACAAAATTCTAGGTTGGTAGGTTTTTTCTCTTAACACTTTAAATATTTCCCTCCACTCTCTTCTTGCTTGCATGGTTTCTGAGGAAAGGTCAAATATACCTCTTATCTTTGTTCCCCTACAGAAAATGTGTTTTCTTCTGGCTTCTTGCAGGATTATTTCATAATTTTTGATTTTCTATAATTTGAGAATGATATGCTGGGGTGTAGTTTTTTTGGTATTTATCATACTTGGTATTCCTTAAGCTTCCTGGATCTGTGGTTTGGTTTCTGGTATCAATTTGGAGGAAATTCTTGATTATCATTGTTTCAAATATTTCTCCTATTCCTTTCGCTCTTTAGTCTCCTTCTGGTATTCCCATTATACGTTTGTCATACCTTTTGTAGTTGTCCCACCGTCCTTGGATATTCTGTTCTGTTTTGTTTGGTCTTTGTTCTCTTTGGTTTTTGAAGATTCTACTGATATATCTTTTAGCTCAGAGATTCCTTCCTCAGTGGTGTGCAGTCTACTAATAAGACCATCAAAGTCATTCTTTGCTTCTGTTACAGTATTTTTTAATCTTTAGAATTTCTTTTTGATTCTTTCTTAGGATTTCTGTGTCTCTGCTTATTGTCCTATTTTGCATGTTTTTTCCACTATTGTCCTTTACAAATTAATCATAGTTATTTTAAGTTTGTTCTGATGTTTGCTTTGTCTCTCCAAATTCTGTTTTTTGCCTTTTGGTGTGCCTTGTAATTTTTTTTTTTTTGATAATTTTTTTTGATAGCCAAATATGATTTACTGAGTGAAAGAATCTGCTGTAAATAGGACTTTAGTAATGTAGTGGTGAGGCAAGATGAGGAAGGGTACTTTAATCCTACAATTAGGTCTTAGTCTTTCAGTGAGCCTATGCCTCTGGACTGTGAACTTCACAAGTGTCTCTCACTTTTTTTCCTTCCTCCTTGGATGGGACAGGGTGGATACAGTGAGCTGCACTTGATTTCTCTTCCCTGTGTGGAAGATTAGAGCCAGCTGGAGTTGAGGATTTCTCTTTCCAAGGTTAGTAGGGCTCTGATAATACCTTAACAGGTTATGCTCTGGTTAACTAGTTTCCACTGAGGACAGGCCTTGTGAAGAACAGAGTGCTCTGGCTAATTGCATCATGCTTACTTTCCCCCCTCCCCTTTGCCAGAAGTCTGAGGGGACTTTTCTTCCATATTTACTGTGGGAACCTGGTTGAAATGCTATACATTTATCTCCCAATGATGCAGGGGACGCCAACAACTGGGTCCTCCTGGAGTTCTTAACTCTCAGAGCTGTCTGCACTGAGCTTGCAACAATCCATCAGTGACAGTTCAGGTTGTTTTCCTATCTGAGCACTGGTTCCCATGGCAGTTTCACTCTGGAGTCTTTGCTCCAATAGGCTGAAATTCTGTGTATCACCTGTTTCTCTGATCCTGGGGACAGCAGTTTGCCCTGTGTCCTCCCTTCTCTCATAGATCCAAAAAGAGTTGCTGGTCTTTTAATCTGTTCACCTTTTTACTTGTTGTTAGGATGGTGTGGTGACGTCTAAACTCCTTACTCACAGAACCAGAAACTAGAAGTCCTTCTTCCACTTTTTTTTAAGTAAGAAAAAAATTTATTCTGTTTAAATTTTCAGACATTTTTGAGCTTCCATCCCATCTTCATCCTCTTGGTGACAGAGCATCTCTTCATCACCTGCTGTATTGATATTTACATGGAATTGCAGATATGGTGTGTGGGGGGGGTTATGAACACAGAGGTGTTATGAACACCTACACGCGAAGGGCTTGGGGATAGTTATGTGGTGGAAAGGGTGATAGAACGATGATGATAGGGGGTTACTAAGAGACTGGGATAAAAATTGTATTGTACTTGGATTGTTTCTGTTTGTTAAAATAGCAAAGTTTTATGCTTCTATCCTCATTACATGAGATTTTATTCTTTGTGCTTATTATTATTTTCTTTTTCATATTTATCTTGGGGTGCTTGGAGGTGCTTATGGAGATTTTGACACAGGGAACTAAAGCAACACTCAAACCGCCCCTTTATGTTGTCACAGCCAAGAATAAAGCATACAAGGATGGGACGTTTCTTCACTATGACTTCTTTAGTTCCCATGGGCCTTAGGTTATTCTGCATAAGTCTGGGGAACAGCCTTGCCTCTTCCCAATGTGCCATTAGGAAAAAGCATCAAGCAAGCCAGCCGAGTTGCCATTAATAAGGAAACATGTACATCTGTGTTTGTTAAAACCTGTTCTGAGGGCAAATCTGTTTGGCTAGTGATGTAGTTTAAAGCTAAAAATGAAGAATTGAGAAATCAGATTGACTATTTGTTGTTGAACCTCAAATTGCCACAGTGACATGGGAGAAGGGCCAAGCTTTGCTTGGACTATAATTGGCCCCATCATTTCAGTCAACATCCTAATGTCTCACCTGGACTACCTGTGCCATGTCAGTGCCTGGCATGTGTCATTTGTCCTTACACATATGGCTGTCACAGATTACAGTGTTGATTCTAACTTACCGAGGAGAAAATAGGACTTTGAACAAAGTCCTTATGAAAAACATATGCCATGATATTGATGGCAGTTATCTCTGAGTAGTGAAATTATGAGTGGATTTGTTCTCTTCTTCATACATTTGTTGTCAAATTTTTCTTCAACAAACATTAAAATTTTATTATCAGGAAAAATATGCAAAAGATATAACTGAGTAAAGCAGAAATGTATGAATGAATGTCTCAATCAAAATGTATTTTCTGAGTACCTACTAGGTGCCTGGGTGCTACCAAGTTTAAATGAGGGAAATGGGTCATGAATACACAGAATGGTTAATGAACGTGACTGGTAAGCGTTAAGGTGCTAGATGTACAGAACAGACAACAAACATTCAATCCTGAAAGGAATGAATCATTGATATCACCAACCCACGACCAAAAAGGTAAGCTTGACAACAGTTGGCTAGCTTGACAACACACAGAAGCATTCTCACTAAAAGGAAATGTATTCTCTTTTGAAGAAAAGATTTCTTTCTAGAACCCAAGAAGCATACTGCTTCGAACCCACTCATTTCTAGCTATCATTCCCATTCCCCTTAACGTGGCTCTCCAGCCCTTCAAGACAACAGAGTTCCCTAAAGCCTATGACTCAGACACAGCTGCCTTTTTCAAGTATCCAGTGTGCATGCAATAAAATGGAGTCTAAATTTACAGTCTGACCAGGGGAAGGAAGCAGTAATGTCACACTCCACTTATTTAAAAATATGTTTGCAATGCTCCGTTAAATCATAAAGACAAGTTAATTTAAAGACTGGCCCACTCAAATACCAAACAAGTTCAGTCAATTTCAGGCTCTGCCTTTGTCAAAGTATATATCAAAAGGGCAATAATTTTATATTAGATAATTGTTATAAATTAGTATTTTTACTGGCCTTACAGTTGACTAATTTTCCCCCCAATAATTCCACTTTCATTGGCAGAGAAGGAAGGCATGCTTATTGAATAGAGCTAAATAATTTTGCAGTCTGGAAAGCAAAGATGAGTAGGTAGATTAAGAATGTCAATGTTAGACTACCAGGCACAGTTTATAAAAAAAGTAATCATTCAGGCACTGATAATAAAAGAGGTTTATTCTTCATTAATAGGATTGTTGCCTTGGCAACTTCCAACTCACATAAGTATTTACATAAACCCTGGTGCATAGTTCTGACACTAGGGAACAGCTCCAACGTGTCCCTTCTTACATCCATGCCTGAAATCTTTTATTATACGGTTCAGCTGCCTTAGTGGTCTCAGTGAAAGTGACTCAACACTCAACCAGCCCCACCCAAAACACATCATATCCAGTTCCAAAGAAGGAATTGAAATAAATTACTTGGTACGTCAAGTAATATGTAAAAGAACTGATAGATGGTTTTCTTTCGCAAAAAAAGAGATTATTTATATGGGGAAGAATAGCTTTGCTTTTATCTCCCTGCACATCCAGCAGAGGGCAAAGCATTTTTAAAGAGTCAATATCATGAATATTCATGTGCATTCAAATCATGCCTTGTTTCCCTAAAATTCTTATTTTCCTAGTTCGTAATTATCGCCAAATCGCTTAAAGCACTTTAAGACACCGTGAGAGTATGAATCAGTACCATGTATGTGTGTGCGGGGTGGGGGGAGAAAGGGCAGGAGGAACAGGAAGTATTAGGCAGTGTTTGCCACTGACCTAGTATCTCCAATTGTAGGAATTTTCTTTCGGAAAATAATTATACAATAATAAAATTATATTTGTATAAGGATATCCACTGAAATTTTGTTTCTAATGGGGAAAAATTGAAAACAAGTCAAATATTACTACTTTTCTAAATGATGATAAATGACACTGGATGCCCAGCCTTGCAGGGATGGGACCAGGGTGATGCTGGTGAGAAGCACAGGCATGCTCCCTCTCAGGGTCACACCCAAGGGCCTTACTTGTATCACCTTAATCTGGGCCCTGCGTTCTTTCTTTTTTTTTTAAGATTTTATTTTTATTTATTCACAGAGATAGAAACAGCCAGTGAGAGAGGGAACACAAGCAGGGGGAGTGGGAGAGGAAGAAGCAGGCTCATAGCGGAGGAGCCTGATGTGGGGCTCGATCCCAGAACGCCGGGATCACGCCCTGAGCCGAAGGCAGACGCTTAACCGCTGTGCCACCCAGGCGCTCCCGGGCCCTGCATTCTTGTATGTACATTATTTCACCTAGATACAATTTTGATTGTTTAAATCAATTATGGTGTAGCCATACAATGAAATACTACGCGGTCATTAAAAAAGACAATGCAGGCCCCAACATACTGACATGGAAAGAGGTCCAGAACATGTGGTCTAAATTAAACAAGCAGTGTACAAAAATAGAATATGCAGAAGACTTTGCAAAATCTCTAATATAAAAACAACCACTGTAGCTTAAGAAAACCCAACAAAAACTCTTCTAAATAATCCACTGTTGCCGTTTATATTTAAAAAGGCTGAAGACTTGAAAGAAAAACATTGAGTATTTCTCAAGGCATGGGAATATGGGAAAAAAGAAAACACTATTGTATGTTTAAATCCATTTGCTTTTCTGACAGGTATGAATATTGTTCCAAGTTTGTATTCTGCCCAAAACTATTCTCCTAAATTAACTTTATTTTCAAATTCAATCATTGTGTAGCTAAAAAATACTTGGCAGATTGGCCCTTCTCCAAATTTTCTAATTTGTTTTTCTAACATTTAAGGAATCTAATGCATTTTATCAACATGTTTAAACCAAATCTTCTGACTTGGTAAGCCAGAACCGCTTCATGGTTAACGAAACTTGGGTCTACACAAGTAAAGGACACTTGGTTGCTCCAAGATCACTCCAAAAAATTAGGGACAACAAGGTTCTCCTTATTCTAGAATGCACTGTGACACTAAGCATTGTTCTCTTACTCCTGTTATGTAAGCCATATTCTTATTTAACTTCCATGCATGAGTATATGCCTTGTGTCTCCAAGTGGGTGATATGCTATTGAAGACGAGGCTAGTAGGTACCTACATAAAAAGGGTCTTCATTACAACAGAAGCTCAGTGACTACTGCTTAATAATGAATGACTTAAATTATTGGGAAGTGGGGTGGTATAGTGTAGAGATTGTGAGCTTTAGACCTCAGATAGGCCTGAGATAGAATCCAACTCTATCCTTTCCTAAATGCATGGCCATAAGCAAGTTACCCAACCTTTCTCCAATGTTATCCATCTTAAATGGTTCTCCTACTGACCAAGGAATGTTTGTCAGTCGCTGTGCAAAATGCCCAGCACCTAGCAGGCTCCTAACGAATGCTAGTTCTCGTTCTCCTTCTTTACGATTGCCTCTCTCACTAATATGGAAAATGAAAATAAGGCAGGGAAATAAGATTGATCTCTAGCAACTACAAAATTAGCTAAGAACCAGATTTTGTTCATTCATCGACCATATTCAGCCAACATCAATCCATCTAGACTGAGCTCTTACTATGAACACTCAACCCACGAAAGGTCTTTGATCGACACCTCTTCCCCAACTCCCCACGGATTCCCAGGCACCCTGGACCCTTGACCACAAGGGTGCCCTGCAGCCAAGTACTCAGGATCGGTGTCACCCCCTGGTGCCTGCATTTTCTCTTCATTTGTCTTTTGCGGCTCAGTGAACTTCCTTTCAGGCAAAACCCTGACTCCAAGATTTTTTTCTTCTACTATCAAATATTCCTTTCCCCTCTTTTGATGATAACAGTAACACATACATGATGTAAGAAGTTCAAAAGACATGAATGTTTAGGAAGCAAAAGTTTTCAGTAAGTCCACACCCCCCATCCCAATGACCATTGTCAGCAATTCAATGAATATCCTTTCAGGCATTATTTTTAATAAGGCAAATCTTTCTTAAGTGTATATACCACCTTTTTATTCTCCCCTCAATTTCTGCTTGGTTATCCTCAGAAAATTTCTCTTCCTGCCTTTGGAACTACTAACTATTTTGCAGTTCATGTTATGGTTTTCCTGCTTCATTTAACTAAAAGCACAGTGGAAGAATTTTTTTTCTGGCATTTTGCATTACATAAGTGCCACTCAAAAAACATTTGGTTAAAGGTTTTTCTTTTTAATTTCTCATCTGTCACAGACTGATACTTTTGTAAAATAAAAGAGCTGTACTAGAAAAATGAAATGAAAAACCAAAGTACAAGTCCTAGTTTTTTAAATTACCAGATTTAGCAGACTTAAAATTACTCTGTGGGATTGCTAGCAAAGTTTTCAAATCTTACAATTTCTGCCCTCTCTCATGACAGACCATTAGCAAAGAGCTTGTAGTTCTCAGTGGTCTGTGTACTGCACATGGGATAATGTTCTTCTGTGTCTTTGTGTAGGAATTGAACCCCGTTGGCTTACATTAGGTCTATGGACAAATGTCTCCCAAGTTTCTAGGAACTAATTTACAAGTGAACTTTGGGGTGAGAGTCCGCGTTTCAAAATTTGGGATGGTAAGTGTTTTGATATATCGAGACAATCTACTCAATTTTTTACTTTTCATCCAGATGTTTAAAATCATAAAAATCTGGCTAAAGACTCTTGGAACCCGGGAGAGTTGGTTATTGGAAATACACTGTGAAGTCCCATATAAAAATTTAATGTCCCAACTGGCCCCCTCAGACTCCACAAAGTTATTTCTCACCTGATCGCTATCATTTTGAATGTTCATGACCAAAGGGGAAAGTAACGTGCCAAAACCCAACCCAAACAGAGAAAACAAACAAAATTCTATTGTTTTTTAAAATCTGGGCTTCAGTTTAAAATACTTATAGTAAAGTTCACAAAAATATCTTGTCTCAGATACAGCTCATGGTATTTCTATTGGCAGCGACTACAAGTGACCACGTTGATGGATTTTCACATCCTTATAAATTCTCATTTAGACCTTATACTTGTCAGAATAGCTAAAATAAAAAAGACAAGAAATAACAAGTGTTGGCGAGGATGTGCACTGCTGGTGGGAATGTAAATTGGTGCAGCCACTCTGGAAAAGAGCATGGACGTTCTTCAAAAAATTAAAAACAGAAATACTATATGCTTCAATAATTCCACCACTGGGTATTTACCCAAAGAAAAAAACACTAATTCGAAACGATACATGCACGCCTATGTTTATTGCAGCATTTACAATAAATAGCCAAGATATGGAAGCAACCTGTGTCTATTGATAGACGAATGGATAAAGAAGGCACACACACGTAGGAATGCTACACAACCATAAAAAAGGATGCGATCTTGCCATTTGTGACACGGATGGACCATGGATGGAAGATATAATGCTAAATGAAATAAGTCAGACTGAGAAAGACAAATACCATATAGGTTCACTCGTATGTGGAATCCAAAAAGCAAAACAAATGAATAAACAAACAGAAAGCAGAATCAGACCTGTAAATGCAGAGAACAAACTGATGGTTGCCAGAAGGAAAGGGGTTGGGGGGATGGGCAAGATGGGTGAAGCGGCGTGGGAGATACAGACTTCCAGTTATGGAATGAGTAAGTCACAGGAATAAAAAGCACAGCACAGGGGACACAGTCAATGATATTACAACATATCAGGACAGACGGTAGCTACACTTGCGGTGAGCATGGCTAACGAGTAGAGACACTGAATCACTAGGCTGTACACCTGAAACTACTGTAACATGTGTGTCCACTGTTCTCAAATAAATTTGAAAAAAATTCTCATTTAGCTTTTCTTAATGAGAATGAAGAGAATGAGGGAGGTACTAGACAAATTGTCAGGTCTATGAGAAATTCAGGATGTGAGCGTGTGTGTGTGAGATGAACAAAAATCGACAGAGTCTATGTTTCTCCATATTTCACTTGCTAATTCATGATTTAAACTTGGCCTTGATATCTTTTCAACTGTTAGTCTAGGATATTGCTTAATCTAAACTTTTAGCCATGGTATGTTCATCCATTGTTGGTTCAGTAATTCATTAATGATTTGATACATTCACTCAAACATTCATTTTCAATCATTCATTTTTTTTATTCTGAAAATATTTTTATTAGTTTGTCAAAATTTTCACTTTTAACAATTTCATGTTCAGTCAATATAACTGAAAGTGACACCGCTTGCTCTTGGCAAATGCAAATGATTTTTGGTACTTTTTGGTACTTTTTCATTCCGAGTAGGATCTTTCTGCTTAGCAACTGTTACTGGAATTGTTAAGAGTATTTTAAAGGCTGTGACAACACTGGGGGTAGAGTCTGATACTTTTTTTTTAATTTAAAATAATGTTTATTTTTAAAAGCAGGATTTAAAATAGTCTACAGATAAATATTTTTCTTAAAATGCACATATAAAAAGATCAGGAAGAAATATGGTAAATTGATAACCATGATTATCTGTGAGCAGAGTGAACATGTGAGGTATTCATTCATTCATTTAGCAAGCACTGATTAGCCACTCACTATGGGCATAGTGCTAGACACTGAGATGGTCAGAGGAAAGCAGCATACCTCTGGAACCTTGTAATAAACCCCAGCACCAATGACTGAGCCCCAAATTATCAGTAAACCACACTACCTTTCCTGTATATTAATCAGTTTTGACAAAATCAACTAACTGAAAGTCAAGTATTAATATTCCAAGTGCCTTAGGAAAGGGTTTTCCTAGGCTGCCTGGCTGGCTCAGTCAGTGGGGCATGTGACTCTTGATCTTGGGGTTATGAGTTTGAGATCCACGTTGGGTGTAGAGACTACTTAAAAATAAAATCTTAAAAAAAAAAAAAGAAGTGTTTTCTGAAAGGGAAAAGATTTCTACTGCAAACACGTATGAGTGATAAATGACTACTCTTTTGAAGAATAATGGAAATATAATATAGTATTAGTTTCAGGTGTACAACATAGTGATTTGATATCTATATACATGAGGAAATGGTCACTGCAATAAATTAGTTACCATCTGTCACCATATGAAGTTGTGACAATGTTACCAGCTGTATTCCCTATGTTGTACATTATAATCCCGTGTTTTACTTATTTTCTAACTGGAAGTTTGTACCTCTTAATCCCCTTCAACCAGTTTGCCCACCTCCCCAGGCCCCTCCACTCTGGCAACCACCAGTTTGTTCTCTGCATTTATGAGTCTGTTTCTCTTCTGTTTGTTTTGTTTTGTTTTTTAAATTTCACATGTAAGCAAATCATACGGTATTTGTCTTTCTGTCTTATTTCACTTAACATAATAGCCTTTAGGTCCATCTATGTTGTTGCAAATAGCAAGATTTCATTCTTTTTTATGACTGAGTATATATATGTATATGCACATATATATAATGGATTATTATATATATATATGCATCTTCTTTAAGGAACAATAAATTATTAATTCATTGAGTACCCTGTTTTCTTTTACATCACTAAAACTTTTTTTTTTTATGATTTTTTATTATATTATGTTAGTCACCATACAGTACATCCCCGGTTTCCGATGTAAGGCTCGATGACATCACTAAAACATCTTATACTTGATACATTATAAAGAGTTGGGTTGTAATATGTTATAAAATGTATAAACTCTCGTATTTTGAAACTGACATTGGTAAAGCACAACCTAAATACTAAATATACTAATAAATAATAATCTAAATACTACTACTAAAGGCGAGAAAGCATATTTTGTACTTGCCTTCCACACACTGACAAATCTGCAAACATATCTCCTACAATCTGAGCGAGTCTTGGGCCTGACATCCCATATATTTGCCTGAGACTGTTTTTTTTGTTTTGTTTTTTAAAAGATTTTATTTATTTATTTGACAGAGATAGAGACAGCCAGCGAGAGAGGGAACACAAGCAGGGGGAGTGGGAGAGGAAGAAGCAGGCTCATAGCGGAGGAACCTGATGTGGGGCTCGATCCCAGAACGCCAGGATCACGCCCTGAGCCGAAGGCAAACGCCCAACCGCTGTGCCACCCAGGCGCCCCCGAGACTGTTTTGTTTCTTCTGCGTAGCTCATACAGCGCAATGAGGAATTCTTAGGCACACAGTGGACATGCACGCGTGTGTGTGCGCGTGTTTTGTGGGGATGGGCGCATGGACAGAAATAACAAGATAATCTAAATGAAATCAGGCCATTACTTTTAGACAAAGTATTAATTTTCAGATGCTGAAGCAGCCTCCGGGCAGACAATTAAGTTATCCTGAAGTCTAGAGAGAAAACAACCAACCAAGGTTTCAAATATTGGCATAGTTTTAGGAAGAAGGAAGGGCAGGAGAAAGAGAAGGGTGAGGACAAGGACACGTATTGTGACGGCGCTGGGTAGCATGAGTCAATTCTGACATGGCAAGCAATCCTCTGAGAGGGTACTGCCGAGGAGAAAAATGGCCGGAGAGAAGTTGCTGGTTACCCTCGGGAACTCCTGGCACGGCCTGAGAGGCACACTCTTGCTTGGCTTCTATACGGAGCAATGCCGTCCATGTGAGACTCAATCATCTACTTTGTTCCCAGGTGCAGGCCAAGTGGTGGCAGCTGGTGGGGGACACAGCGGCCCCCAGCCACAGCAGGCCCGGGCACGCTCAGAACGCATCCCTGCTCTTCGTGTGGTTCATACTAGTGAACACAGAACAGAATTCTGTAGTTCTCCTTCAAGAAGAAGAAGAAAAAAAAAAAGCATTCAGGCAAAAGTTTGGTAAAAGCAAATTTACTGTTTACCGTCCAGGAAGGAAAAAAAAAGGCAGAAAAAAAATCTTAACCTGCAAGATTCACGGCACCTAATTCATTGTTTCAGCAAAACATTTTGGTGACATTTTATTTTTGGTAGATGGGGAGATCCTGGGGGCAGGCGATGCCTGGTGGCCCTTCAAGAGATGTTCGGATTCTAGGACCAGTTTCTCAGCGTCTCCAAAGCTCCAAATGCGCCATGAAACGAGAATGTGCAAGGAAAGAGACAGGGATTACATGCTCTAAACCCTTAAGTTAAAAATGCCCTTAAGTTAAAAAGTGGTCCCGGGGAGGTCCCGCTCAGGCTAGCGACCTAGCAGGAAAGGGCTGTGCGTCAGAGCATGGGCTGGGTCGCAAAGTATGTGTCCGTCCGATGCTGAGAATAAAAATTCTTCACATTCTTGGGAAGAAATGATGACAGAGACTGATCTATCTGTGACCTTCTGGAATTCTGCAGATTTGATGCCAACAGCCCGTGAGTGAGGACCAGGCCGAGACAAGGCTGGTGTGATGGGCCAGGAGCCAAGGCCTGTGAGGGACACCGTGCACCAGTCCTGGAGGCCACCATCATCCCCATCATCGCCTCACTCAGCGCTGCTCTGAGGGGACAGTCAAAGCACATGAGCAGTGGTGACGTTCCACGCCCCCCCCCAGCCCTTGTCTGAGCCAGCGGTCCGACTGACCTTTCCTCGCACTGTAGAGATCGGGTAGGGGAAACGGGAACCGCTATGGAGTGCAGAAGCTGGGAGGAAGGTGGCAGTCAGTGCCACTTGCTTCTCACGAGGGATCCAGTTCCCCACAAAGGTGATGGGGGACACAGCTGCCCAGAGGGTCAAAGGCAGGTGTCTCCCCACCCAAAGGATCACAGCTGGAGACACCAGACTCCCCCGCTCTGTACTAAGTCATGGTTCATCACTCAACTTGTCACCGATGTCACCTACCCTCTCTAGCGTGTGGAGGGAGAGAGGGAAAAAAGAAGGAAGGGTGAGAACGAGGGAAGGAGAAAGAAAAAGAAAAGGGATTATATTAGAAGGGATGATTTTAACGTATCTCCTTCTCTAATAATTCTGACAATCATAACTGGCTAAGCCAGTAAGAAAGGAAAGTCCTAACTCAAAGTCTGTATGAAATCTAGCGGCAGACTTCTTGCTACGAGTCATTCTGTGGATCTCTGCCATTTGGAGAATGTGAAAGACATACAGATCCTTTGGGCTTGAAATTGCCAAAGTGTTTGTGTACTTATAGTAAAAATAAATGTTTCAGATGAAGCAATTAGCAGGAAACTAGAAGTTAATGGGAGAAACAACTTGGTCGAAGGTGAGTCAGAGAGTGAGAGAGATGTAGGTAGAATGGGGTGTTGAGTCAACCCCAAACCTGTGCTTCTGATTTTTTTTTCTTTCTTTCTTTTTTTTTTTTTTTTTTTTTTGGTGAGGGCAGGAGGGTCCCTATATGGACCCAGGTTATAAAGCATTTAAAATGCAAGTTTTTAAAAAGTAGGCTTCATGCCCAGTGCGGAGCCCAACATGGGGCTTCAATTCAGGACCCTGAGATCCAGCCCTGAGCTGAGATCAAGAGTCAGACGGCTAACCAACTGAGCCACCCAGGCGCCCCAAAATGATCACTTCTGAAGTGAGTACAAATTCAGGAGAAGAAGGACACAATTAGTAAAATAAATATGCACACATTTCGTGTTATTTTTTCCAAAGCCAGAGTTATTCATTATCTTCAGAGAAAAGGTCCAGAAAAAGGAATACCTGACAACCTCTAAGACAAGAAGGACAGACTCCTGGAGGCCTCGAGGTCTCTCTAAATGAAGGAGTCTGAGTATCTTCTCTATCATAGTAAAGCAGGATGATATTTTATCTGTCCCATGCATCCTTTTCCTGACGTGCTTCCTTCTGCTTGTTTCAGATGTTGAGATGACTGAAGTACTTTCCCTGGCATGGCCCACGATGCTTTTATATTCGTGATGATGCCCTACGACCAGCTCCGTTTGGACACCGACTAGCCCCTCCCTGACGCTCTGCGGACACAACAGGTGATCACTCGACCGGCTGCGAGAAAAGGAAGGCCCCTGCGAGTGAGGTCGTCCGCCTCATTACTGAGGAGAGTAAGGGACAGGCTCCAGGTTATGCTGTAAAAAGTAGAGCCAGCTCTAAGGCCCAAATACAAGCTGCGAGTCCTAGTCAGCCACTCTTTGAACTTGTGACTCAAGTAGCATAGCAGAAAATGAACATAACATTTTGTAGGGGATTTAGATCAATGACAAAGGCTGGACACATCTCGAGCAGTGACTGTGACCCAAGAGGGTAGCTACCATAATTGTCTAAAAATGCTCATCCTTTATGAAGGCAGGGAAGGCAAGGTCCAAACACTGTGCAGCGAGAGTTAATCACACGATGCTTAAGTGTGTTATACTTCTTAATTGAATTTTATTGCCTTTTTGTTCAAATTATGGTTCTTTCATTTTTATGAAGTGATGAATAAAAGAGTGTTTCTTTCTTATCCATTTTAATCAAGGGCAGAAAATAAATGTTCCAGACTTCTAGAGACATTTTTAAAATGTAAATTCTATAAATTTCCAAAAAGGGTTTGCATTAAGAGGGGCTATATGATTTATCGTGGTTTCGTGACTGTCAAATCACTTAAAACTAGCCCGAGGTTGGGTCCACAGACCATGAATAACAACAGGACAGCTTTGTAAGAAACAATCACATTAGTCCAGTTAAGGATAAATGATGTCTGACCAAGGGCTTGGTATTACAGATGACCCTTTCCTTTGACATTGAAGACTACATTTAATCTAAACCTGTATTATAAAATCATGCACTGTGGATTCTTTCTTAAAAGGAGTGCAAGCTGCGTCAGTGTTCCCGGGTTGAAGAGTAGTTTAAATAAGCCCTTGGGTTTATGTTGCATCCAAGAAGGCTTTACAAGATCTAATCTTTTCGAAACCTGTTATGCTCTTTGGTTCAACAGAACTTCCTAATTGTAGCTATTAGTTCCCCTTTTTTGTGGTCTGTTCTGTCAATAGACTATTGAGTGATCAGTAAATTAAGCCCAACCAGCAGCCAACACATCGAAGCAGACGTTAAATCATAGCTTGGCTGCCCTTTTTCATTATTAGTATCTGTGAAATAGCTTTTAAACACAGGGCTAGGATTTAACATGATGCACATTTGTGTCATTCTCAAATTTCCATACTGTACGATCAGGTATGTGAGGGTTTTTTTTTTTTTTTTTTCCAGGCAACAGGTGTGTTCTTGGAACAAAGTTCAACCCCCAATTCTGGCTTATGTGAGACGCAGCAGCTGCAGGCTTAATGTCAATGACACATGCTTCTATAAGAGAGAAAAAATAAACCACTTGTTCAATGTATTAAACTCACGGGCAGATGGACAATAGCTCCCTGTACTCCCTTTGTGTTGCAGAATCAGAGTCTAAACTTTTGGATGACAGGCTTTTTTCTTTTTTCTTTCTTTCTTTCTTTCTTTCTTTCTTTCTTTCTTTCTTTCTTTCTTTCTTTCTTTCTTTCTTTCCTCTCTTTCCTTCTCCTCCTTTCTTTCTTTTTTTCTTCTCCTCTCTCTTCCTCTCTCTTTTTTCTTTCCTTCTTTCTCCCCTATCTTCCTTCTTTCACTTTTTAAAAACCCACTAGGGAAAACATAAATTTCTTTAAGCACTGTGCATCTGTTATTGAGAACAGTCCTTCAACTGAGTCATACTATTTTCAGGCTGATGAGTGGAGAGAAGAAAAAACTTAATATAAATGAAGCTACACTTTATTTATAACTTGCTTTGTTCTGAAAAGAATTGAAAGGAACTGTTTACTATGGAATTTGAAGAGACTTACTTAGTATGCAAACTCCACATGTTTTTTTAATGCAAAATTAAATGTCTATTTATAGGCCTCTTTATTCTCTAGTAAAACACTTCTCTACATAGTTCTGTGAGATATTACTAATGGGAGTTATAATGTACTCTGTACCTCAGAAACACAAAGTCAACATTAACAAATAGTAACTATGATGAGGAGCGCCTGGGTGGTGCAGTTAAGCAGTTAAGTGGTTGACTCTTGATTTTGGCTCAGGTCATGATCTCAGGGTCGTGGGACCGAGCCCTGCGTCAGGCTCCCTGCTCAGTGCAGAGTCAGCTTGGGATTCACCCTCTCCCTCTGCCCGTCCCACTTGCTCGCTCTCTCTCTCTCTCAAATAAATAAATAAGATCTTAAAAAACAGTAACAATAATGATCCAATTATAATAGTGTTCAAGACAGTAAATGTTTGTCAATCACTCAAGAATCTCTTTTAGTGTATTGGCAGCAATAGTCCATTTTATGTGCTGGTTTTCAGGTACCATCACGTCTCAGAACTCTCAGAAACTCAGCCACTATCTTCCTGTGTACAAAGTTTCTTATGAACAAACACATTAAAGCTCAAGAGCAGGCCAGAGCAATTACTGAGCCCTATGATACATCTGAAGTGACCACGTCTTATTACACAGACTTTTCTAGAACTCATGTACATCAGAGCTTCCCCTCTTTTGCCAATGGGCATTTCAATAGGTATATTTAATAAAAATGGAGGTCCTGGGGAGAATCTTCATTTTTCTCAGATGTGATGAACAAATTGCATTGCAAATGTGATAAGATAAGCACCTATTAATTACAATCCTGGAAACTCTGGTATAACCTGAGTCACCAGATCATGTGGAAGACCGGTATTGGGTGTTGCATGTAATGTCTAATTGGGGGACAAGTAAGAGAGAGTCCCTTTTTATGCTTTTGTTTTCCTTTTACCGCAAACCACAGCTTTATTCAAGAATCAGATTTTCTGTGAATCTACACTGAAAATGGTTTTGCCATTGCTGAGAAATCCATAAGCAGATGGATTTGGAATTTAATCCTCTGTGAGAAACAAAGGCAAATAAAAAAGGAGAACCTGGTGATAAATTTCTTATAGGTTTTTAATTGGTTTGGCTTTTACATTGAATTTTCACTAAATGTATGCAAGTAATGACTACTCTCAAGGATGACGCTAAACATTTTTATATGTAAAAAAAAAAATGTTTGAAACTGGGAGGATAGCGTAGATATCATTAAAGGTCTTTCCTAATCCAAAGATTATCAAATTCTATGGCTTTGCTTTTCCTCAGGCCACACTTTTTCATTGTGATAAAACACACATAAAACAACATTTACCATCTTAACCACTTTTAAGGGTCCAGGTTAGTAGCGTTAATTATATTCTCATTGTTGTGCAACAGATCTTCAGAACTTTTATCTGGAGTTTAGTTTTCATTGCAAAACTAAAACTCTGTGCCCATTAAACAAGTTCCCATTTCTCCCTTCCCCTCTGACTTCTCCAAATACCTCATATAAATGAGATCATAGATACCTCATGGAAGTAGAATCCTACAATATTTGTTCTTTTGTGACTGGCTTATTTCACTGAGTGGAATAGCCTCAGGGTATATGGTAGCACATGTCAGAATTTCCTTCCTTTTTAAGGCTGAATAATATTCCCTTGTACATATATACCACACTGTGTTTACCCTTCATCCGCCAACAGACACTCGAGTTGCTTCCACCTCTTGGCTATTGTGAATAATGCTGTTGTGAACAGGGGTGTACAAATACCTCTTCGAGATCCTGCTTTCAATTCTTCGGGTATCTGCCCAGAAGTGGGATTGTGGGAATTCCATACTTGGCTGCACCATTTTACATTCCCATCAGCAGTGCACCAGGGTCCCAAACTCCCCATATCCTCACCCGCCTCTGTCATTTTGTTTTTTTTAATAGTAGTCATCTTCTCCCCAGAGAACGAGAGAGGAAAGTACTCACGTGAGTCTCCACATCACCAGCAAGGATCCTGCTCTTCTTTAAAAACTCAGCCACCATGCTGTTCATCAGCTTATCAAAGGCTTCCACCGAGGGTGCCACACCTTTGGAAGAAGCACATTTTGTCAGGTCCTGAGAGTTTAATGAAAAGCTGGTATTGCTTGGCCATAGGAACTATGGAAGCTTAATATCACTCATTGTTGTTCTCATTCTTCTCACCAGCGCATTCATTCACTCAGTCAGTATTTATGAAACCCTTCTCAATGGCTCAAGAAAACAATGCTTTGCTATTCTTCATCCGCCTGAGTAAGCACTTTCACCTACATATTTATTTATTTCTGCCCCAAACTCATGAGGTAAGTAGCATCACAGTTTCACTGATGAAGAAGAAACGGAGATGCAATCAGAGCATATGACTTGACCAAAGCTATAGGTCAAATAAGTGGCAGATCCAAGAACCGACACAAGCTTTATTGATCCAAAGCAGGTGTACTTTCTACTACACTGACCTGCCCAGGTGCTGTATGTCCTTGCAAACAGTTACCAAGATTACCCAGGGCAATTAAAAGGCAATAACAAACTATGGGCAAGTAGGAAGAGAACACCAGTGTCACACACTCTGTTCTGCCCTGTCCTTACTTCCTGAGGGGAGAGAAGTGGGGTTGGGCGGCATGAAAAGGACTGCTGAGCTAACTCAGATGAAGTTTTGATCTGACAACTTACTGTAAAAACCCAAGTGATATCAGCCCAACCTGGCATGCTCTGCCTCTCTTTTCCTGCCTTTTAACTAATAGAAAAACTGTGTCTTAATCCCAGATTTCAGGTCCCTAATATTGAGAAACTCAACCCTACAGAGAATTAAAATTCAAACCAGGCCCACCTGGGTGGCTCAGTCGGCTAAGCGTCTGACTTCAGCTCAGGTCATGATCTCAGGGTCCTGGGATCAAGCCCCACATCAAGCTCCTTGCTCAGTGGGGAGTCTGCTTCTCCCTCCCCCTCTGCCCCGCCCCTCACTCATGCTCTCTTTCTCTCTCTCTCAAATAAATTAATAAATTCTTAAAAAAAAAATCCAATCCCAAACCTAGGATTCCCTTCTCATACTGAAGTATCCATGCTCATGAACTTGTACGATAAAGCTTCCTTCCTTTCCCAGAGGCCTATTGCCACAGGCCCAGAGGGTGAAGGAACAGTTGTTGACAGTGCTGTGCACCTGCAGTCTAACTTCAACGCAGGCTATTGAAGCAGAGTTACCCTAACGTTCAAAATACAATACATGCCAACTTCTGGAACATAAAAGGGGGCAAGCCCAAAGATTCCTTATGGATCCATTTGGAAGCAGATAAACCCATTTGTTGCTGGGGAGACACCTCAGAGGTCTCTGCTACGTGTTTAAAGTGGGAGAGTTTTAGAAATGCCACAAAGCACTCTACATAGCAGAAGGAATGGAGATAAAAGGGAATATTTTCCAATTTCCTTTCATCACTCAGCTCTGCTCACACCTCCTCTGGGCAGCCTTTAATGATCTGTCTTTCTCCCCAACCTGCACTTTGTGAGCATCCCTTAATCAAAGCATTTGTGGCCATGAATAGCAATGCATGGAGACCAAAGATTCTGGAAAATTCTGACTGTACATAATTCATCTTAGATTTCCTTGCACCTAACATAGTACTTGTCACTTGGTGGGCATGCAAAAATACTTCTTCAATTTGTTGAGCCAAACTTACCTGATTGTCAGGGGGAAAAAGAAAGAAAACACATTGTAAAACCCAACATAGCCCCAGTCGCATAAGAAGGCAGTTCTCTGATCTGTGCATATTACAGATTTGTAATGGATGGGGCTCCATCTAAAAGTTTCTTTTTACCTTAAAATTTTTTTAAAAACTTAAGTTATAACATCACTGTAATAATGATATTTATGTTTAAGGTAAGAGGTTGTCTTCAAGGATTTGTTAAAAATAGAATTTAGAAGGTCATCAAAGCTCACTAAATTAAGAAGCAATGAAAGCAGCACTGTTTAGGATTAGCAAACTGTGTCAAGGGTGGGTATCATTCAGATATTTTGCTAATTATCCTGCTTACCAATGATCCTACTTCATTTCAAGTAGGATAATAAATTGCTGGCTAAGTTGTTTTGCAAGAACTTACTTTAATAACTGGTTTAGAATGATTTGCTGTATTAGAAAATACCTGTTTAAAACATAAATAATTGAATTATTCACCTTCCAATTCTGTTTAGCCTGTTAATTTTCCCCCCAAATTATTTTTTTTAACAAAGAAAACACAAAGTGCAGTCTAATACCTCTTTTAAGTCTAGTGAGGTTCAAATTATTGAGGGTTTCCCCCCCCTTCATTCATCAACACTACACAGTCTCCTGAGAGCCGGATTTTAACTTTATTTTATGTATTCACAGGCTTTATATTTGTGGACAGCAATCGTACAGAAATGTCTTTCGATCACCTGATGCCGAAGACATAAGGAAACCAAGTTGCTGAAGCGAACGTGAAAAGAGTTTCTTACAAACGAGGTTGAATGAATCTCAGATACCAACTATATAGTTAACAAAAAGAGGCTTAAAACGAAATCATAGCTGTGTCTCAGCTGATGTGGAAGAAACTTACAGGCCCCTGGCAGCCTCCCTTTAAACAACACCCCCTTTCAATTCATTCAAAGCATTTTAATTTTCATTATGTTCCGGGGGAAAAAAAACCCAGCCTGTACATTTGTGCTCACACAGTAATTTTTGTCCCAAGGCATGCAATACAGGCACAGCTCCAAATATGCCTGAAATTCTAGAAGCACCAATGTGGATCTCGCCTGTGAGAGCTTTTTTTTGAAGCCCCCGTTTCCCAAGGCTTTTCCCAGCCCCCAAAGCCTGATAGGATTCAAAATGGGTCAGATAAGGAGGAAATGTACTTGACACAAGAATAGAGTTGCCAGATGAAATGCAGAGTCCCCAGTTACATTTGAATTTCAAATAAACAATGAATACATTTTTAGGATAAGTGTGTACCTTGCAGTATATCCCATGCAGTATTTGGAACCCACTTAAGCCAAAAAAAAAAAAAAAAAAAAAAGTAGTTCATCTGAAATTCAAATGTAACTGGGTGTCCTGTATTTTTATTTTGCTAAATCTACAATCTCCGACAAGAAGGAACTGGGAAAATTTACTGTCGATAACTTAGGGAGTTTGCCATATATGGTATCCTTATAGTTAACTTCTTATGTTGTGTAGTTAACTTTTTATGTTTGAATATATAATATTTTAAAATCATTTTTTTTTTCAGATGTGGCATTAGCATATAATGTGAATGGCACATTTGATTAGAAATAGGCACAGGTAAAACAGTGCAATGTAATCATGTTACTTGAAACCAATGTTTGGCTTCTCATCAGACTCCCTTCCTTCCCAACTGTAGTTCTCAAATTTAATGACTTGTTCTCTTTAAAATTAAAATCTACAGAATGATAATTTCTTCCTATTTACACTGTAATTGAGAATGTGAATTTCTTCTTGATAATTGCTCAGATAATATATTTATAGTCCCTGTGGAATGCCGAACAACAGTATAAACACTAAAACAAAAGAATAATGACATTTGGCAGATAGATTGTGTTCTTAATAGGCACAGATAACTGGTTAATTTTTGTGGATTGTGGGTTGAAACATTTTTTCCTTTCCCTTTAAGGGATGTCTTGCATCTGGTTAATGTCACGGTCACATATAAGGGAAGGGGTGCGGGAGCTGAAGAATATTTCTTGAGAACTAAGTGATGGGGACAATATTAAGTGACCCTCACAGAGACCAGCAACGACAACAGTTTGTGTCCCTACCTCCGTTGACACCATTAATCTCCCCGCAGTCCCCAGGAGGCCGGTGGGACCCTGCAGACAGCAACTCCAGTCGGCCGACCACCCGCTCCAGTCTCTCCATCAGTCCCTGCATTTCTGCCATTCTAGAAAAACACAGGCACAAATGGGAGTCCGTGTGAATGTCAGGGAGGATTAGCAAACTGACACCAGTAAACTTAACAGCAGAAAGAAAGAAGAATTGCTCGGAATGGCTTTAACGACCTAGAGAGTATTTCTACACAGCAGGGAATACGTGAAATTCCAAAAAACAAAAAACTTGGAACAACAACAACAACAAAAACCCCACAAAGTACATTGATCTTATTTTCCATTCAATTCAATGGCATTTATAAGCCCCATATGTAAGACACAAGAAATTCACTCCCTACGCCATTAACAAGTGTCTCCTTGGATGCTTCCATGTGCTATGATACAATCTATGTCTAGCATATACTTAAAGCCTGTGAACATATATCTCACAGTTAATATTGCCAACTTTTATCCTACTAAATGGTAGGAACATACTTTAACTATTTCCAAGGACTCTTTCTGTGCAATGTAACTCTCCAGGGGATACTAAACCCACCGATAATTATTGTTTATTTACCCTGTTACCTTAAGCCGAACAGCCCAGCGCGGAACTACGAGTTTATAAAACTACATCATTTACAGCAGGCAATTGGGTTTTTACCTCCAAGAGCTAGCTGTCTTCTCCTTATCACTATCTTTAGTGTTTCTGTTGCTGGATTATTTTAGATTACAATTATTCTGAACAGCGGGGATTTTAATTTAAAATATCAAAAATGTTTATTTTCTTTTGCTGCTGGTTATTTTTGGACAAGATTTGGGTCCAGGGAGGGTGGTTTCTGGAGACAGGGAGCTTTAGTAACCCAGCAGTCTCGGCTGGGATAAATTGTGTTTGACACTGAGTAAGGGAATGGAGGGTAAAAGTGGGGTTGGGTATCTATCTTTCCTGCTTCCAAGCACTCCTTAGAGAGCTACACTGAGTGTACACAGGTAAGTACCTTTAAACTGCTATAATCCTATAATGTAATGTTATGAAGGCAACCCCTGAGGAATGGCACCCAATCTAATTTGGCCGGGCTCGTGAGATCCAGCTTAGAGCTACTATAGCTCCCACCGTACCAACCTATGACTGCTTTTGGCAAAATCAGGCTCCTGCCCCAGAGAGAGTAAAACACGCCTCATCTTAACCAGCGTCTGTAGTTCTCACTCTTGCAAACTTTCCAAGCATCATCTTGAGCCAAAGAGGACTGGCACGCTCCCATATCAGAGACAGTGCTGCCCCAGAGGGTGCGTAAACACTATTGCTCTAAGACGGGTAATATTTCTTATTTCTGCAAGGAACCAGGTAATGGTTTTTTTTTTTTTTTTTTTGCATTTTGTATTTTCATTAGTTTTGACCTTAAACATAATGACTTGCCACTGATATTTTTAAAAGCAAGGTTATAGTTATCAAAACACGTGGACAGCTCTGTAATTCTGCATTCAAATGTCAGATGGTCATCGATACGGATGGGGGAGTTCACTGTCTATTTTGGAAAGTCATCTCCTCTGAAACTGCCAGCAGCTACTCTTTCAAAATATGGGGCAGTATTCTCTGCACGGCTGAAATCAGCATCTAATCCCAAGGGGATTCAAAATTAGAAGTTTCTCATCTATTCTTTTCCTCTTCACGTCAGAGCTTTTGCTTCTACTGCAACTGAAAAAAAAAAAAAAGGAAGAAGAAATTTAATTGAATCCTTTACGTAATCTTGCAAGGAACTGGGTATCCTGTAGGTGGGTGAAGGCCATTTGAGAGATGATAAAAGCCCCTCAAATCTTTTAATAGTTGTCCATCTGTTCACAGTTATCTCTGTTCCCTGTTACTCAACTTGCCAAATGTTACCGCCATAGACCTAGCCCATGCTAGAAAAAAAAAATGTGTTTGCTTTGTGAGCAAGCTCCCGATGCCCCAACAGAGAGGCACCCACCACCCCCAGAGGCTCACAGCGCTGCTTTGGAGGGCCTGTTACATTTCACACTTAGGACGACTGTCCCCAACGGTGGCTTAATCAGCCTCCCTGACAAGACTCAAACTCACACTATCTAATAGCGCTCCATATGTTGAGAGACAACAGGAGTTAGTCCACACACTGCAGGGCTGGGCTGACTGGTGTGGAATGCAGTCTAAAAGCGAATCAGATATCGCTTTGTGTAAAATCACCATGGACTGGAGTCCTGTCACAGCCTCTCAAGAGATCAAAATACAGCTCATGCAAGGAAGCTGGAAAGATGCCTCCGGGTTTAAAATTTTAGAACAGTTTCTAAGAGAAACAGAAGAACATATAAATGAAAGAATGCACCAGGATATCAGAAATATACATGATAGCGTTCCCAGGGAGAATGATGGGGCCCAAGATGGCTGTACCCTCTTCTCCCAAAACACACGCACATGCTTCTCCCCACATGTGCCCTCAGCTGCCATCCTGGCTCTCAAGAATGAAGAAAGAACAGAGTAGCAGATTCTCCAAATTCTTCCCAGGCAGTTCCATTTGCCTTGGTTTTTCAAAGTGGATTGAGCCAAGTTTTCATGAAGAGATGGGAGCCAGGAATTAAGAATTAGACTGAGGAAAGGGATAGGGTGGGGGACGGAGACAGCAAGGTGGGTAAGGAATGAGTCAGTGCCAGGTGGACAGACAGATGGGCTTAGACCAGGAAGCCAACAGAAGAGCAGGATACAAGACGGATGGACCTAAGATGTTCTAAGAATCGGATGAGAAGTGGAGAGAAGCCAGACACACAGCTGGACAATCAAGAACCTAGGTCAAGGGCACCTGGGTGGCTCACTTGGTTGAGTGTCTGACTCTTGGTTTTGGCTCAGGGTGTGGTTTCAGAGTCTTGAGATAGAGCCCTGTGTTGGGTTCTGTGCTCCTCAGGGAGTCTGCTTGGGATTCTCTCTCCCTCCCTCTCTGTCCTCCCTCTCCCTATTCTCTCTCTCTCAAATAAATGAATTAATTCACAAATAGAACCTAGGAGAGATGACGAGGTTCAAACTTGGCCCCCACTGTCCAGTCCTATTTAGGCAGAAGCCAAACCCAAGATGAGGTCCCCTATAACCTCTGGCTTACAGCAGATAAACATAATCATCTGGCCGGGCATGAGGGTGGGTGGAAAGAAAAAGACAGAGGCACATAAAAGTCCACGACTTTCTCTTTTTAATGATCTGTTTTAGGAAATTACACTGGAGGTGAATCTTAATTCCTTGTTTTGTATTAATTTGGGAGTATTCTTTTTTGAGCTCCTTTATAATAGGAAGTATAACTCATCTTGTCATTTTTTTTTCTCATTTGAAGTCTCCCCTCCCTTTTCCCCTTTTAAAGTTTAGCTCTTTAAACATTCACAGAATTTAAAGAGTCACCAGTTCTACAAAGCTTATTACAAAAACACAATAGTCCCCCCACTGCCCCTTCTATTTTTGTAGTGAGACTCAACCGATTCCCACTAGTTGAGCTACTGCTTTCAGTAATTACCTCATCTGTATGCAACATGCTTCTACCTTTACGTCTTGTTTTCCTTCCATTCTAGGCATTATCCACTGAGTTCCCAGCAAAACCAAGACGGTTCACATTCTGCTTGCCTAATCCCCACCAGCACACGCGCACATGCTTTCTTGTACCCCAGCACTGTTGTGTCACAATGTCTGTGTGACCAATCATCAGTGTCAACACAATTATGACTATTCACAGCTGAGTCATGACGTCTCTTAAGATCAGTCTCCATTTTTTTTTTTTTTGTTTGCACAACCCATTTTTCTGCGGCCATGTGGTTCAACTTCTCAGTTTTCTACATACTTAACAATTATTCACCTCCAAACACTTCCCCTGGTTGTGGAAGTCTCCTTGAGAGCTGGCCAAACACATCTGGAATGCCATTAGGTCTTTCTTCTCAGAGATAAGAGTCACTCTGAGAGCACGAGGGCTCTGTAGGCCTGCGGCGCCTCTGAGACCAGACATCTGCCTACACCTTCACCCCTGGGCCGTCTCCCCACTTCCTTTTATGTAGTATCACCTGCTTTTTGGATTCTGTATCCTCCTCTTTCTTGGTGTACTTCCTTAACTGTCTTCTGAATTTCAGAGCACTGTCTTCTGAAAAAGTACATGAAAGGACAATTGTTTTTTGGAGAACGTGCAAGTCAGAAAATATCTTTATTTTGCCTTCACACTTGGGTGGTGGTTTGGCTGAGTGTAGAATTCCAGGCTGGAAGGCTTCCTCAGAATTTTCAAGGCACGGCTCCATAGTGTTCTAGCTTCCTAGGTTACTGTGGACAGGTCCAAAGCCATTCTGATTCTCTGACTCTTCATCCTTTCGACATAACCTTTGTTTTCCCTTCTGGAGGAAGTTTCTGGGGTCTTTGTCCTCAGAGGTTTGGGCTTTCACAGTGATATACTTCGTGGTTGATCAAATGTTTTTTGTTTTTTTGGTAGGCTCCATGCCCAACACGGAGACAAATGTGGGCCCCGAACTCATGACCCTGAGATCAAGACCTGAGCCAAAACTGAGTTGGATGCTTAACCGACTGAGCCACCCAGATGCCCCTCAAATGTTTTCTTTAAAAATGATTTTCCAGAGGTGTGGGAAAGATAGGAAAATGGGCATTGCATATTGTATCTCTCGGTGAGTTTAGAAACTACATTTTGGGTTTTTCTTTTTTCAAATAAAGTAGTTAGGATTCTAAACATTTAAACAATTTAAACTCCTTTCACAGCAATTGCACACATTTACAAATATTTCATACACTTCAGTAAGAACATAGCCAGTGAATATTCTTTCATATGTCGTCTTGAAAGGCTAAGGTGTTCTGGAGGTATCTTCCTAGCAGAAAAGATAGTTGTCATCATCGTAGTGAAGAGAAGGGCCATATGCACCCCAATGTTCATAGCAGCAATGTCCACAATAGCTAAATCGTGGAAGGAGCCGAGATGCCCTGCAACAGATGACTGGATTAAGAAGTTGTGGTCCATATATACAATGGAATATTACTCAGCAATCAGAAAGAATGAGTTCTCAACATTTGCTACAACATGGACGGCACTGGAGGAGATAATGCTTAGTGAAATAAGTCAAGCAGAGAAAGACAACTATCATATGATTTCTCTCATCTATGGAACATAAGAACTAGGATGATCGGTAGGGGAAGAAAGGGATAAAGAAAGGGGGGGTAATCAGAAGGGGGAATGAAACATGAGAGACTATGGACTATGAGAAACAAACTGAGGGCTACAGAGGGGAGGGGGGTGGGGGAATGGGATAGACCGGTGATGGGTAGTAAGGAGGGCACATATTGCATGGTGCACTGGGTGTTATACACAACTAATGAATCATCGAGCCTTACATCGAAAACCGGGGATGTACTGTATGGTGACTAACATAATATAATAAAAAATCATTATTAAAATAAAAAAAAAAAAGATAGTTGTCATCATTTAAAAATTATTTTTGCCTCACTGGTCATTTTATAAAACCCATCCTTAAAGTACAGATATTCAGTTCCAAACACTAACTTTATGTCTAATATTCTGCCCATAGGCAATAACTACTTTAAAACAATAAAAGAAACAGCATTCCTATTCTTTCCCTCAGTAGTTTCTAGAAAGGGAGAGCTCCCCACACTTGCAAACATTGTATAAGGTCTCAATCATTTTGCCCATTTTTTTTTTTTAAGTAGGCTCCATGCCCATCATGGAGCCCAGTGCAGAGCCTGAACCCACGAACAAGACTTGAGCTGAGATCAAGAGTCAGACGTTTAACCAACTGAGCTACCCCCATTTTGTCCATTTTTAACCAGGGCTATTTAGAGGGGCCCTGGTTTTGGAATCACTAGCTGAAGGTCTTTGGGGAAGAGTTTAGTTTTGCTATGCGTTCGTTACTAGGGTTTGTAAGTAGGGTTGCTAGAAGTATGTGTAGGAAGGCATACAAAGTCTGTCACATGGTCAGTGACAAACGTGTTAGCTACTGTTATGAAGCCACTCCATTTGTTTTGCTCTCAGTGGAAACAGATCTATAAACCACTATATCAAGTCTTTGTGTATTTTAAATCCTGAGCAATCATCTAAAAGCCCTGGCCAACAGAGTTGTCGAATCACTAGGTTGGATACCTGAAACTAACTATACATCAATAAAAAATAAAATAATAATAATAAGTAAAATAAAATAACATAAAAAACCTGGCCAATAGAAATGACTAGCCAAAAATTTCAGGTCATACCTTATAATTATACCCTTAAAATTTTTTTTTCAGTGTTTCATTTTCCTCTGTTCACATACTTATTCCATGAAGATTTTTTTTTTCTTTTAGAGAGGGATTGAGAAAGAGAGAGAGGGAGAGAGAGAATCTTCAGCAGGCTCCACACCTAGCTCGGAGCCCAACACGGGCCTTGATCTCACCTCCCTGAGATTCATGACCTGAGCTGAAATCAAGAGTCAGACACTTAACCGACTGAGCCACCCAGGTACACTTCCACCAAGATTTCTAAAAGAGGTTTTCTCAAGTCCATGTGTAATGGTTACTATAAAATGAAAATTTTAGGGGCACCTGGGTGATTCAGTCGGTTAAACATCTGCCTTTGGCTAAGGTCATGATCCCGGGGTCCTGGGATCCAGTCGGGTGTCGGGGGGGGGGGGGGGTCCCTGCTCAGCGGGGAGTCTGCTTCTCTTTCTCTTTCTGCCCCTCCCCCCTCCTGCTCTCTCGCTCTCAAATAAATCAATAAAATCTTAAATAAATAAATAAATAAATAAATGAAATGAAAATTTTGGTACGTAATTAGTAGTTTTGTAGTCACATATGTTTCCCCAAACATTCAAAAATTCAAAAATAATCAACAGATAGTATATTAGTTTTAAGTGCACTGCATAATGATTTGATACATGTATACAGTAGTCCTCCTTTATCCACCAGGGATACATTCAAGACCCTCAGTGGAAGCCTGGAATGGCAGATAGTGCCAAACCTTATCCATACTAGGTTTTTTCCTGTATGTACATACCTATGATGAAGTTTAATTCGTATCTGAGGCATAGTAAGAGATTAACAACAACAATAATAAAATAGAACAATTATAATGATATACTGCACTGTAATAAAAGTTATGTAACTATGACCTTTCTCTCTGAAAATATCTTCCCATATCATACCCACCCTCCCTCCTGCGATGACGTGAGGTGATAAAATGCCGACGTGACGAGATGAAGATGAAATGAGGTGGGTGACGTAGGCGTCGTGACAATGGCATGAGGTTACTACGGACCTTGCGGCATCAGAAAGAGAATCACCTGCTTTCCCACCGCAACTGAATGCAGGTAAACGAAACCGCAGATAAGGGGTGACCCCTGTCCGTTGCAAAATGATTCTCACAATAGGCTCAATGAACCCTCACCACACCTAGTTATAAGTTTTTGTCTTGGCGATAAGAACTTTCAAGATCTCCTCTCTTTCTTTCTTTTTTTTTTTAATAATATTTTTTTTATTATATTATGTTAGTCACCATATAGTACATCCCTAGTTTTTGATGTAAAATTCCATGATTCATTACTTGCGTATAACACCCAGTGCTCCATGCAATACGTGCCCTCCTTAATACTCGATCTCCTCTCTTAGCAACTTTCAAATATACAACACCGTATTGTTAACTCCAGTCACCCTGCTGTACGTCACACCCCCCAGGACTTACTTATCTCATGACTGGAGACCCCTATGCATTTTTATAAGGACTTGTTTGCTTTTAAATAGTCCTCTGCTAAGGACATGAACCCAATCTCTGCGGATCACCTTTGGAAGACAACACTCCTTCATCCCCCATATTTTCTCATCCAAAGCATATTGTGCTCCTCGGTAAGGGGTCCGGTAAGACCTAACTACTTCGTCTGACCAGTTATAAAAAGCAGCATTCATAGCTGCTTTGAAAACCGACACCCCAGGGTACAGGGTAAATGGTGATAAGCCCAGAATAACAGCCTATTTGTCTGTGTTACATTCTCGGTATCTCTAAGACGTCCTGCTCAATTAAAATAGTGTCTTGTGCGATGTTTTCTGCTAGCACTGAACACCTTGCCTCCCAAGGAGATGAGTCTGAGCCCCTCATGGGCTGAGGTCCCACCTTTTATTCTTCTTGTATCTCCGGCTGAGCCCTGCCGGCTGCCGCGTACATAGAGAATTCTATAAATATTTTTTGATTGACTAATTAATTGGCTACCACTCACTGCCTTTCCCGTGCCTGCCCACTCACTGGCATAACCCCAATTCAGGTGGCAAGCCAGATTTTCACAGGAGCAGTCTCCATCTCAAAGAAGACACTGGGTTAGCTCTTTCCACTGAAAACCACAGTGGCTTCCTCCCAGGATTCACAAGAGCGCCCTTGTTCTCTGGAATGTGAACCTTGGGTTTTCCGTAATTGCTTTTTTCTTTGGGACTTCAAGAGGTTTAAAACTCCACATTGCCCAAAAGGTTTTGTAAATTCCTCACAGCAAGTTCATGAAACAAGCAAGGAAGAATCCTACTGTGGTAGAATTTGTGTATTCACAACAACTGGGTCTTCCAGGTTCCAGATTGCTGCTCAAGGTTCTCCTCACTACGGCAAAGGTGCAGAAATAATTGTGGTGAGCGTTTCTCCTCTGACTCTACAAGGGAGACCCAGATCCAAGGGCTTCCAAAGATCATGAGTCTAAGCTTACACAGAGATAGATTTGAAGAGACAAGGGGGTAGAAGACTGTCTCGCCTTTTCTTATGGTGAGACTAGGCTGCTGGCTTATAAGTGAGCTCTCTTGAAACTGTAGTCACAATAGACTACTTTCTCTATAAATCTGCCCAAATTAAAATATATATGTATATATTGGTTGAACTATCATCAAACCAAGCCGTCCTAGATGTTAATTTCTCTTTCTTGTGAGTATAACAATTACCTTCTTTCCTTTCTCCAGAAGCTACCAATCACTTGGGGGAAGGAATCGTGTGGTTCACCATTACTAATGGGGTAATAGTTATGTGTAGAAGAAAAAAACCATGGTCTTCACTCCTTCATTCATTGACTGGTTCATTCAAAATGCTGGTTTCATTCATACAGTTAGTTCCCACTATCTGCCAAACACAATGTGCATGGGTAGAAAATCAAGGGGGATTAAAATACATTTCTTGCCCAGCTGTCTTGGGACGGGGCTGGAAGCAGACCCTGCTGAGTCAAGCCAGGGAGTTGTTTTTCTAAGAGATACATTCGCATTGCCAAGGTGCCTTGCGTACTCTCCTACCGAACATTTCTGGGGCCAGCTTCTCACCAAATTGGGGTGGGGGGGGAAGCCATCATTTTGTTTTTATTGTAAAGAAGTTTCAAGAGTCTTTGAAATTTGAAACAGTAAAACCAGAATAGGAAAGATCAGAGAGTTACATAAATAAAAGAACACCTTAAATGTTTCACAAAACTGGAGAAAACGCAAGATCTTAATTCGTTAATGGATTCCTCCAAAGCCTCTAATAAGATCCCAGTGCAGAGAAAAAAAAGCAAACTGTTCAACTGGACTTGGGAAAGGACCTCACCCCAGCCCTCTACACCTTACCCGGTTCCTAAGACCCAGTCACAGGGACAAGTCATGCCTTCCCAAACATGCCCCTCCCCTATACCACCGTTCTGCTGTTCCCACTGCCTCGGGGTCCTTCCCAGCACTGCTGCACCCATACTCTGCATCTCAACTCCTCGAGGCCACCCACTGCTCCACAGGTCAGGGGTAACCTCTCTTTACCGCCTGCCATTTACTTCCCGTCATCACCATCAAATCCAGAGTGGGGTATAGAAAGGCAAAATAAACAACCACATGTAGAAAGGATCTCCCCTTTCCATTTGCCCTCTGCACTCTGCTGGTATCACTTCTCAGGAGACTCCCTGATCAGTCTTGTGATACAAATATCTCTCCTCGAAGTTGGAATCTCTGAAGATTAGAAGCAAGGACTCATAGCTTTGATATCATGGAAAAAGTATTTTGGCATCAGAGAACCTTAATTTGAGATTCCAGCCCCTTAACTGACAGCCTCCATAACTCTAGACAATGACTTAACCCATGTGAGTCTCAATTTATTCACTTCTAATACATGACTTCATTCCTTCTTCTTCATTCACTGACTTAAGAGAATTGTATGCAACTGTGTTTTGAGATGTGTTCTGTGCCGGCTGCTGGGGCTACACAGATGGATGAGAAAGATTCCTCAGGAGGCCATGATCTCCTTCAGGAATGGATGGTTTGGCTGTCGGGGACAGTCCAGCACTCCAGGACGCCAGGCAGCAGGGAACTGGGCCATTTCGGCAGGAAAGAGCCCAGTGGGAACAGAGGCCATGGGGGAAGTCTAAGTATATCTCGAAGGCTGGCTTTGCGCCCTGACTTGGGGTGGTAGTGCTGGGTAAGGACAGAGCCATAAAATCCTAGGGTCTGAATGCTGAGTGGGACCAGGACAGATCCCTATTTCATTCTCCTATCATGAAGTGTGAACTCTTTGAGCTAAATGTGAGGCAAAGACCCTTCACTGAAAAGAAGTTCCCTCCCCAACTCACTCCACGATCCTTTCTAAGCGCCTATGGTGTTGGGGAAATCTTTCTTTCCTGTGTCTCCATGCTGCCCGTTTGCTCTTGTTTAGGCCATGGAGAAGGTGTAGGGCAAAAGGGTGTTTCTAGGGGCCCCTGGGTGGCTCAGTCGTTAAGCGTCTGCCTTCAGCTCAGGGCGTGATCCCGGAGTTCTGGGATCGAGCCCCATGTCAGGCTCGTCTGCTGGGAGCCTGCTTCTTCCTCTCCCACTCCCCCTGCTTGTGTTCCCTCTCTCACTGGCTATCTCTCTCTCTGTCAAATAAATCAATAAAATCTTAAAAAAAAAAAAAAAGGTGTTTCTAGGAGGTCCCCAAGAACCACATCCTGGCACTGGGAAAAGAGGAACCATGGAGACCCCACTAGGCTACCACAGCCTGGCAAGTGTTTCCAGTGACCTTCTGTCCCTCCATAAAATAAATGTATTGCCTTATGTGCAGAATATATAAAGAATTCTCACAACTCAAAAATAAGATAAAAACTCCAACTTAAAAATGGCCAAAATATTCGAATAGACATTTTTCCAAAGAAAATATGCAAATAGCCATTAGTATATGTGAACATGCTTGACATCAATAGTAATCAGGGAAATGCAAATCAAACCCACAATGAGATACCACTTCGCATCCACTAGGATGGCTATGACCAAGAAGACAGATGGTAACAAGTGCCAGCGAGGATGTGGGGAAATCAGAACCTTCCTACACTTCCGGTGGGAATGTAAAATGGTACAGCCACTATGGAAACAGCTTGGAAGTTTCTTAAAAAGTCAACTATACGTTTGCCATATGACCCAGCCATTCCACTCATAGTTACGTACTCAAGAGCAGTGAAAACATATGTCCACACGCACAAAGACTTGTACACAAATGTTCATGGCATCATCGTTCATAACAGCCAACACATGAAAGGAAACAGCCCATATGACCATCAGCTGATGAAGGGATAAGCAAAACGTATCCACACAACAGAATATTATTCAGCAAGAAAAAGGAAAGAAGTACTGGTACGTTCTAAAACATGGGTGAACCTCGAAAACATTATGCTAAGTGAAAGAGCCAGACACGGAAGACCAGGTATTGTACAATTCCACTTCTATGAATTTCCAGAGAAAGCAAATCTCCAGAGATTGAACATAGATTAGTGGTTGCCTAGGGCTTGGTATAGGAATGGGAAGTGAGTACAAACAGGCACAAAGTTTCTATTTGAAATGAGGGAAATGATTTAAGACAGGGTCATGGTGGCAGGTGCACAATGCTGGAAAGATACTAATAATCACTGAATTGTGCACTTAAAATGGGTGGATTTTATGGTATGCAAAATTGTACCTGAATAAAGCTTTCTAAAACAAACAAACAAGTACAATTGATCCTTGAACCACGCAGGGGCTAGGGGCACCAACACCTCCATGCAATCAAAAATCACATATAACTTTTGACTCTCCTCAACATTCCACTACTAATAGCCTGCTGTTGACTGGAAGCCTTACCAGTAACAAACACAGTCCATAACTCATATTTTGTATGCTATTTGCATTATATACTATATTCTTATAATCAAATAAGTTAGAGAAAAAAAATTTTTAGAAAATTGTGAAGAGAAACTACATTCACAACAGTGTACCGTATTTATTGAAAAAAAATCCGCGCCCAGTGGTCCTGCGAGGTTCAAACCTGTGCTATTCAATGGTCCGCGGCACCGCTCCTCTTTACAAGATGTAGCTGAAAACCAGTTAAATCTGAGTAACCTTGCTGTTCTCATCTCCCAGCTAAACCTAGGTGGTAATGAACCTTAACCAGAGACTGCTCTGAGAGGCCACAGCCTCGCTCCCGGAACTACCTGTAGGGTCCAGGATAGAGGGCAGAGGAGAGCAGTGGTTCCCACTGCATCAGAATCACTGGGGAGAAAAGGGGGGGGGGGGGCTCCAAAATGCAGATTCCTGGGCCCTGCGCTCAGCAATACTCATTCAGTTGTTCTGGGTGTTCCCAGCGATCTGCATTTCTCAGAGGCACCCTTCAGAGTAAAAAGAGCCACACTTTGAGAAATCCTATAACAGAAGTGCACAGGAATGCTGCGGGAGCATGGGCGCCCGGGGCGGGGGGGGGGGGGGTTTGAGAAGGGTGGGTACTCAAGAGAGCCCCCGGGAAGTAAGGAGGCTCTTAAAGTTTAGTTAGGCGCTAAGCCGAATCTCAAAGGATGAAGAGACTTTATTGCCTTCTCAAAGCATTATTCGGAAGAAGAGAGGTAAGTAAGGTAAATCCATCCTGAGCCGATGCCCAGCACAGGCCACGGCACGGAGGCAGTACAGCTGGAAAATACCTATGGAGCATTCAGTACATGCCAGAAGTTATGTAAGAGCCCACGGGGGGGGGGGGGGGAGCAGATGAGTGGCTGGCAAGAGTGGCGGGTACGGCTGAAGGGAGACGTGGGGATTTACTACAAGGTGCCAGAGGGCTGGAGAAGGTCTGGCAATGTCTGGGAATGCCGGAGATCTGAGACAGGACCACAGGGATCAGCAGGGCTGGGAGGGAAAGAGAGAAGGCAGGATGTCTCAGATGCCTTCCTGGGGCGGTGGGGGGGGGGGGGTCGGTCGGCGTCGGCGGTGCTAACGGAAAGAAGGCTTGCAGGTGGCCGGCAAAGGGGCAGAGCTCAGTTTAGGACGCTGAGTTCAAAGTGCCTATGGGATGACAGCTGGTGGCTGCAGGCAGGGAAGGGAAAAGCCCAGAGGGGAATTGTTAAGTATGACCTACCTAATAATAACGATTGCCGCGGGATTTTTGGAGCTCAGAGGAGATGATGAGGTGGGCTTTGTGAACTAGAAAATGATGCCTGAGTGTCACTGTTACAATTCACCTCTGAATGCTCCCCAGCACTCCTCACAGGGACATGCATCCACTGTGTGTTCACGATGGCACGGGTCACCACGGCTCCGATCCCCGAAACACGATGACTGGGGAGCTCCCACCCACCACACTTCTAAGGCTCTGCCACAGCACATCTAAGCTGCAGAGACCCTTAGTGACTGAAAGCAGAAAAGGCGATACAGCATTTCATACGGTCAGTTATTTCTCACAACCCGACTAAAAATATCTCACTTCCCTAAACCCTGTCGTGTCGGTGTTAAGAATACCAGGCCTCTCAGGAGTAATGAAGACCAGAAGGTTTGCTGAAATTCCTTCTGATCTCAAAACTTACTGGCATTCATTGAAAGATTTATAGATGGTTGAAGAAAAGATTCCGCAACTCTCTTCAAGGGAAAACTCCCAAGGATCAGTTCTCAAGAACTGGGCCAGTTTTGGGCATGGACATTTGTAACAAGTTAAGTGAGGGTGGTCATTTGACTTAGAAGAGCCAGGTGATGGATTTGGCCCCAACCCCCTTCTGCTTCTTCACGTGTCTCCAGCCCTGGGGTCTACTTTTATACTTGACTTTGATTTATTACTTGTAACAAATTTGGTGTTTTCAAATAGCGCTGTGGGCCACCAAAAGATTGCAGGTTCTTTCTTTCTTTCTTTCTTTCTTTCTTTCTTTCTTTCTTTCTTTCTTTCTTTCTTTCTTTCTTTCTCTTTCCTTCCTTCCTTCCTTCCTTCCTTCCTTCCTTCCTTCCTTCCTTCCTCCCTCCCTCCCTCCCTCCCTCCCTCCCTCCCTCTTTGGACCAGGAAGGTCAAAGTAAAGGGGATGCAGAGAAAGAGGACGACGCAGAATGAAGAGATGGTGGGGTGTGGGGGCCACGGGAAGGCATCAAAAGGAGGAGGGAAACTACCAGTGTCGGTCAAGAGAGAATCGCCCACTCCAACCTCTCTCTCAACTGCCTTCAACACTCAAAAAGCAGCTCCCTGACTCGGAAAGATCAGTGAGAGCGGGTGTGAATTGAGGAAAGCAATGAAAACCTGAAAAGGAGACTTATTTGGGAATGTGCTTCTGGGGTTGTTTTCTCTTTGTCTCCAGGGTTGACCCAAAGTTGGAACTAGGCAGGGGAATCAGGCAACAAAATTTCCGAAAGAACCCTCCTCTTGGCCAGGAGACCCGGAAAGGAGACCCTGTAATGGAAAGATGTATAGAAAGTCCAGGGGTTTGCAGGGGAATCGAGGGTTCATGTTCCTCTCCTCAGAGTGGCTGCGGGCACAGAGCTGCATCCAGCAGCAGCATAAGCAACTAGAAGCTTCTCTGACCTTACTGCCAGGGGAGGAGAGGAAAGAGGGCCCTGTAATCCAGGGCATGGAGAGAATCCCTATGAGTGCTTTCCTCCTCCTTTCTTCTCCCTGCTCAACCCTGAGGATGGCCCTGGTCTTGGGTAACTATCTTTACCACGGCAGTATGAGCAGCTAAAACTACAAGAGAAACCCAATCTTTCTGGCTAGAAGCTTAGGCAGGGGGCAAAGGCTCTTAGGGGCAGGACCGTGTGAGAGGAATCCCAGAGAAGACGGAGCTGGAGAAGGGGATCCCTTGATCCGTGCATGAACCAGCACAAGCCCCAGTCTCGCCCTGGAGCTGCGCAGGTGTGGGAGGGGGCCAAAGGCTTTGAGATCTGAGCTGCAGCAGAAGCCATCGCTCAATTCCCGGACTAAGCCCTAAACAGCACTTCCACGGGACCCAAAGCTGCACAGCAAAGGTTTTTAAAACTACAATGACGTTGGAACCACTGCCCACAGAATGCAAGACAGAACTGGGCTGACTGCCTGGTAAACAAAATGAAACAAATACACACACACACACACACACACACACACACACACACATTTCAAAAGGACCCAGAGTCTCACAATACAATACCCAAAATGCCCAGAATTCAACCCCAAAATACCTGACATGCAAAGGACTGGGGAAATGTGATCAATTCTCAAAAGAAGAGACAATCCACAAATGGCAACCCTTCAATGACACAGGTGTTGGAATTATCAGACAGATTTCTAGGACCTGTTTCAACTATGCTCCAGGAGATAAAGGCAAACCCCCTTAAGATGAATGGGAAGACAGAAGTTCTCAGCAGAGGCACAGAACCTATAAAAAAAAGAAACAAGTGAGTATTTTAGAGCTGAAAAATACAATGCAAAGAACGCACAGGATGAGCCCAACAGCCAAGGGAAGTCACTGTGTACTTGGGGGTATGGGTATTATCCAATCTGAAGAACAGAGAGAAAAGGAATTGAATAAAAAAATGAACAGAGCTTAAGAGGCCTGTGGGACAATATTAAAAGGTTTAATATTAATGTCCTCTGGGATCCCAGGAGAGGACACAGAGACTGAGGCGGGAAATATACCTGAAGAAATAATGGGCACACATTTCCCAAACCTGATGAAGGCTGCACGCTGACAGATCCACACAGTGCTATCTGTCTGGTTATTATACACAGACACTCACACACACACAATTTACAGCGAGTGTCTCCAAAGGGGAGATCGAGAAAGATGAGTAAAGTGAAGATGTAACTGCTTAAAAAGAAAGAAAATTTGACGGGCTATCATTCCCTTTTGAGAGGTGTCACAAGCATCAAGACCTTTAGTTCTGAAACGTCTTCCCTAAATCTAGCAGAACCAGGAGTTACTAGGACTCTGTCAATCAACAAATTGGTTCCTTCACCAACACTAAACGTGCAGAAAGCGTTTGCCATATTACTGACCCTTGATTTTTGGTCCAAAAACAGAGGAAGGATAAGCTATAAAAGGGATTTCCAAATTTTCACTTGTAAATATCCAGAAAGCATTTTGTAACACCCTCCTGCCCATTTTTGACTGACATGTAAAAAAAATCTCACCAAAATGTGAATGGCTGCAAAGAATGTAACCGGTAGCATTGTTAATACTAATGCAGAAAAATAAAATTATTTCTCATTCTCATCCACTGAAATTCATACTCATTTCAAAAAATACAAGAACAGGCTGCTTTTTGATAGTTACGAATTTTACATAATTACATTTTCTCCTCATACTTAACGTTTCCATTCTTCTTGCCCTATAGTAATGTATCCTAGTTTTATTTATTTTATGCCTTAATGTCTTTTATTCATTACTCGATCATACTTTTCTGCATCAAAACTATGTTTATAAACTTAAATTTAAATTCAATGGCAAAAAAAATGCTCTTCTGATTGTTACCATCGTAACTCTGAATACCACTTATCAAAACAACACAAATACTACAAATGTTAACAAATAATTACTAAACGTACATAAAAAGTAATTTTTATTGGAAAACCCTCTCTTGAGCACTTTCACTTCTCAACTTTTTCCATGCATATATGGATGAGTATATTTATTACTAGAATGAGTCAAGGTTGAACATGAATTTCTCAATTTTTGTTTTTATTGGGGTAAATGCTGGGAAACTATGTTCACATACATGAGAAGATGGGAATGGGTGACACTTTGTAAGAGAAATGTCACTCCATTCTTTGAAATCCTGGGTATACTAAACATCACATGGTGAAGAAATATCACCAATTATTTGCATCATCAGTGTAAGGAGAAACTGGGAACACTGATTAGTCAGAACCCTACTTACTCACCCATCTGGGCCATTTACAACTCGGGAGATAGAGCAGTTAACGTGTAGAAAACTCATCAGAAAGCAGGTAATTATTGTCTATAAGCACGTAAGTAAGTTTTATCTTGTAGACATTCGATTGACTTTCCTCTCCCGCCGTGGAACAAGCCACTTTAATACCAATAAGGCAAATTCATTTCAACCTTCCTATCAATGGTTTTCTTTGAACTGACTGTAGACCTTTCCAGCTCTCTCATTTTTATGCATGTTTAAAAATGTTCATTTGGAGGCGCCTGGGTGGCTCAGTCAGTTAAGCATCTGCCTTCGGCTCGGTCGTGATCTCAGGGTCCTGGGACCAGGGTCCAGGGTCCTGCTCAGCGGGGAGTCCGTTTCTTCCTCTCCCTCTGCCCCTTCCCCTGCTTGTGCTCTCTCTCTCTCTAATAAATAAATAAAATCTTTAAAAAATATTCATTTTTCATTTGTATGAGAGTCCTAATTTCATCCCTTTCTAAATATGTCCTTTAATATCAGTTTACAATTTGATTAGATTGATTGTGTGTGTTTGTGTGTGTGTGTGTGTGTGTGTGTGTGTGTGTTTTAACAGAGATTTAGAAAACACGTAATTTGGGCATTGGAATCATTCACTTTCTCACCCCTAAAGCTGATATTCTGAAATGTCCCCCCTCTTCTGCCTTCCCCACTCCCTAGATGTTGATATCCTTGGACAGTGCAGTTTAGTTAAAAAAATGGGTTAGAAAGAGGCCTTTTTAGTAAAATGAATTAGGAAGATGGATTAGAGATACAGGTTTTCCTTCGGTAAAAGGAGAGAAAGGTGCTTATGGAAAAGAAGGTGGGAGAGAGGCCAGAATCTCTGTGGCACGCCTGCTCTCAAGAAGACTGGTCTCTGCAAAAAAGGACACGGGGGAGAGGAGGACTTGGAAATTTACTTTCTCTTTTTTTTTTAAAGATTTATTTATTTATTTGACAGAGATAGAGACAGCCAGCGAGAGAGGGAACACAAGCAGGGGAGAGTGGGAGAGGAAGAAGCAGGCTCATAGCGGAGGAGCCTGATGCGGGGCTCGATCCCATAACGCCGGGATCACACCCTGAGCCGAAGGCAGACGCTTAACCCCTGTGCCACCCACGCGCCCCTGGAAATTTACTTTCTCAAAACACCTGTGTGCATGTACCTTGGGGAAATCTTCAAATACAGTTAAAGTACACAGTTTGAAGACTGTTGGCCTAAAGTAAGAATGAGTTCCACCCCTAATTCTAGCCTACCTAGACTCATCGGTGTGAGCGAACCTCTTTTTCAAAGTTCTCAGTGACTGGAGAACTTTCATTAGATCATCGTTCACCTTGCATTCAGAAGACACACTGAGGGAGGAGACGAAGGGAGCGGCGCTTCTAAAGCAGGGCGGAAGAAGGGGGGCTGGAGGGCCGTCCACAGAGGGAACTGTGCACGGCAGAGCGCACCACGAGAGCGCTGAGAAACAGAGAAGCAGCAATGGAAAAGAAGGAGGAATCAGAATCACAACTTTAAAAATTTTGGCTAAATACTTGTGAACCTGTATTGGACCCCTGAAAATCTCCAGCCATAGCTTCCAGCATGTTCGAAGATGGTACCAGGAGAAACTGTGTGTGGTCTACCGAACGCCAAGCAACCAACTGGATGGACTCTTCCCCCATCAACCTACTCGCGAGGCCGGATATCGGCGAGACCTGCAACCGGACGGGCGTGAGCACAAGCCCCAGACCGTGCTCAGTACATGAAAAGACCACCCTCATACCTCACCAATTCCTTACCTACACACTCTGGGCTTCCAACCTGAGAATGCATAGAACAGACAGCCTCCACGACACACCAGACTATCATCAGAGTAAATATGCTTTCACGGCTAGAAGCCTTTTGCGCCTGGTTCTGGAAAATCCAATTGACTGGTTTTCTCAGTGTGGTCCATTTTGACTGCTTCTTATTGCCTTAGAGTAAAATAATCAATTTATCTCATAAAAACCCAGTGATTCTGGAGGCACCAGATGGGCAAGGTTGGTTAAGTGTCTGACTCTTGTTTCAGCTCAGGTCATGACCTCAGGGTTGTGAGGTCGAGCCCCACGTCAGCCTCTATGTTGAGCACGGGGTCTGCTAAAGTTTCTCTCTCTCTCTCTCTCTCTCTCTCTCTCTCGCTCTGCCCTCCCTGCACTCGCTTGTGCTCTCTCTCTCTCTAAAATAAATTCAAAAATCTTAAAAAAAAAATCCAGTGATTCTTCTCTGAATAAAATTAAATAGAAACAGGTTAGAGCTAATGGTGACTACAACCTTAGTAGCTCCTTTGAGACCTACGTGCACAACTTGGAGCACCTCCTGTTCCTCGTCTCTTCCTTCACTGATAGTCCTCTTTGCATCCCCAGGGACCTGAACATACAGCAGTCATCCGACATAAGGGAATGAAGAAATAATCAAAGGATCCCAGAGTTTCTCTGGATTTCCACGTGGACTGATACAAAGTAATAAGGGTTATTTTCACATTAGAGTGTGCACAAATATAGACACAAGACAACCAATGTCTCCTAGGTACTATTACAAGGCTTGTCTCTGCGGTCCCCAGCATCTAGCTTCTCTAGGGACCACTCCCCTCTTCAATGCTACCCTGGAGACCACCTGACATTAATTTCCAGACTCCCAGAACCCACCTGCTCTTTCTTTTTTTTTTTTAAAGATTTTATTTATTTACTTGAGAGAGAGAGAGAGAGAGCACAAGGAGGGGGGAACAGCAGAGGGAGAGGGAGTAGCAGACTCCCCGCCTAGCAGGGTGCCCGACACAGGGCTCGATCCCAGGACCCTGAGATCATGACCTGAGCTGAAGGCAGGCACGTTCAACCAACTGAGCCACCCAGGTGCCTCTCTCCTGCTCTTTAGTACCCTTTCAAAACTAGAATGATTTTAGATCAGACTTGTATATTGTAAAATGGCCTTTAAATTTTGAGAAGCTGGGAACTACAGGAATCTCAAGGTAACCTAATTTCTCCTTTCATTAGATAGATGTGAGTTTTTATCTTGGGACTACTGCACCTTCTCCAGTTGGTTAAGTGGTCAATGAGAAGCCAGGATTATTAGATGTCTAATTAATGAGAAAGGTCAGGTGAAATTATTATTATTAATCCATAATAATCAGAAGTTCTTCCTCGGGCTTTAGAACACTTGCTATGTCCATTCCTATATAGGGCTGTATCCTGAAAAGGAAACCCTCTCTTTACATAACTGCTCAGTAAAAGATGTTTCCCATAAGTGAGAAAAGGGTCTACTTAAGAAAATCAGAGCAATATGAAATTCCCCTGATATAAAACCTCATGTAAAAAGACAAATATTGTGTGATTTCATGGACATGAGGCCCTGAGAACAGGCAAATCCCTAGAGACAGAAAGTGGAATGGTGGGTGCCAGGGGCTGGGGAGGGAGGAATGGGGGGTTATCATCTGGTGGGGACTGAGTTTCAGTCTGAGGTAATTAAAAAGTTCTGGAGATGGATGGTGGTAATGGTCATACAACTTTGTGAATGTACTGAATGCCGCTGAACTGTACGCTTAAAAATGATTAAAACGGTAAATTTTATGTTGTATATTTTACCATAATTAAAACAAAAAAAAAAAAACACCTTAGAAAACCCCTTATAATGGCCTGCTCTGACCTGACGGCGCTTCCTCTCTTGCTAAATACAAGAAGAAATACCCAGGATGAAGTCCAAAAGCTCGCAGCCTGGGTCAGGGCAGGCTTGGAAAGTGCCCCGGGATAGAATGCCAGGTTTCCAACTGGCTCGTTGTTACCAGAATAACCAAACTAAGTCATGTTAGAAATACTGGCCAGCCCGGCAAGGATACACATACAAGGAAAATGTGAGCAAGGTTTAGAAACCACTTATGGACCTCGCAGAAAGTCATGTCCCTCTGACTCAATAAAATGGTTTTCTGTCCCATCCTTAACCCAAGTGACAAAAGGGAATGAAGACGCTCTTGGGGTATGTGGTCTTGCTGTGAAATTCAGCTGTAGAGTTTTAGATTCATGTCTTTGCACACTTCTGGGAACATCACATAATAGGTATTGCAATTAGAATCTTAATGGAACGAGAAGATAGGATCTCAGTTCTATTCACTTGGTTTGGGGGCAATGAAGAAGCTGGAGATACACCTTAATGTGTAAGCCAGAGAAAGAATCAACTTATTCTTTTCTTTTTGTCATTAAAATATATGATACAGTCACATTCACACAGAAGAGCTCTTGCACATCTGTGCCAAGACACGGAAAAAAGTCTTCACAGCAGCATGCTTCATAACAGCAAAACATGGGAACCAACCCAAATGCCCACCAATAAGAGAATGGATAAATACATTGGGGGATATTTGCCAACAAGGGCTATGTAGCCACCTGCTACGATAGGGACAAGCCTTAAAAACTTAATGTTGAGGTTTTTTTAAGTGAGACAATTATATACACCCCTTTTATAAGTCAAAAACCAAGAAAACCTAAACAGTCCATTGTTTAGGAATACATACATATGTCCTAAAATAGTTTTACAATAAAACCAGAGATCAGTTGACACAAAATTCAGAGTTGGAGGGACATGGAGAAGAGCACAGGAGAAGAGCACAACATGCAACAGTTTTTCCTCCTGGTTTCTGTGTATTCTCTTTTTTTTTTTTTTTAAGATTTTATTTATTTATTTGACAGAGAGAGAGAGAGAGACAGCCAGCGAGAGAGGGAACACAAGCAGGGGGAGTGGGGGAGGAAGAAGCAGGCTCATAGCGGATGAGCCTGACGTGGGGCTCGATCCCAGAACGCCGGGATCACACCCTGAGCCGAAGGCAGATGCTTAACCGCTATGCCACCCAGGCGCCCCTCTGCGTATTCTCTTTAACAGCGTTATTGACATACAACACGTAGGAGATAATTCACCCATTTGAAGTGTACAATTCAATGATACGTGCAATTATCACCACGGTCAAACCTAGAACATTTTCACCAGCTCAAAGAAAAACCTTGTAGCCTGTAACTATCACCTCCCTGCCCTCAAACTCCAGCCCTAAGCATCCATTAAGCTACTTCTTGTCTCTATAGATTGCACTGTTTTGTACATTTTCATAGGAGTAGAATTAAACAATTTGTGGTCTACTGTGACTCACTTCTTTCACTTAGAATAATGGTTCATACATGTTTTAGCATGGACCGGTACTTCATTTCTTTTTATGGCCAACTACTATCCCATTCTATGGGTAGACCACATTATATGTATCCATTCATCAGTCGATGGACATTTGGATTATTTCCGCCTTTTAGCTATTACGTGCTGGTATAAATATTTGTGTGTAGGTTTTTGTGTAGACATATACTTTCACTTCTCTTGGATACATATACTGTGCGTGAAATTACTCTATCATATGGTAACTCAGTGTTTAACTTTCGAGGAATTGCCAAACTGTTTTCCAAAGCAGCTGCACCATTTGACATTCCACCACCAATGAGTAAGAGTTCCTGTTCCTCCACATCCTCACCAACACTTACCACATGATTTCCTTATTCTAGCCATCCTAGTGGGTGTGAAATGGTATCTCAGTGTGGCTTGATTTGCACTTCTTTGATGAATAATAGCGTTGAGCATCTTTTCATTACTTACTGGCTATCTTCTTTGGCGAAATGTCTATTCAGATCCTTTGACAATTTTTATATTGGGTTATTCATCTTTTTATTATTGAGTTGTAAGAGCTCTTTATATATTTTGGATACAAGCCCCTTATCAGATATATAACTCTAAAGTACTTCCTCCCATTCTGTAGGCCATCTTTTCACAATTATCTGATTCTTTTTTTTTTTTTTTTAAGATTTTATTTATTTATTCGACAGAGATAGAGACAGCCAGCGAGAGGGAATACAAGCAGGGGGAGTGGGAGAGGAAGAAGCAGGCTCCCAGCGTAGGAGCCTGATGTGGGGCTCGATCCTGGAACGCTGGGACCACGCCCTGAGCCGAAGGCAGACACTTAACGACTGAGCCACCCAGGCGCCCCACACAATTATCTGGTTCTTAAATCCTAGTTTTTAATGCAGTGATGGTGGCCATTTGAACATAATGGCTATAGCTTACATACACTTAGCATATTATTTTTATGTATAAAGCGTTACATAATTAACAAAAACCAAAACTTAATATATGAAGATGTCCCTTAAGATATTCAAGACAAAATAAAAAGCTACAATACCCAAAGAAGTTAATGCTACTTTTGAAGATATGTAACGACTCTTGATAGGACTCAGGCGCTTGGATTATCTGGCCCATTAATCACTTCAAAGGCTCTTCTCCAAACTATCACACTGCAGAGGAAAGTAGCAAAGGTCTACCAACAGGACAAACCTGCCCCATTTCCCTCCTATCTTTATGTCTCCCCCTCCTCTATCCAGCTAAGAATTATTTTTACATTTTTAAATGCCTGAAAAAACAAGAAGAATATTTCTTTACTGGTGAAAATTATATGAACTTCAAATTTGTTGATACAGTGTAAGATTGGGCAAATTTCTTGAGCTGAGGGCTAGAGGGTAAATATGTAGGTTTTGCAGGCCATGTGATCTCTTTAGGAGCTCCTCAACTCTAGTGTTGCAGCTTAAAAGCAGCCATAAACAATACACAAAGGAAAAGTGTGGCTGAAATTTATGGACACTGAAATTTGCAGTTCATACAATTTTCACCACTTCAACAATGAGCACCAAAAACCTATTTCCTACCAGTCACGGCCACTTCGATGGTCACCTTCCTGATTTCTCAATTACTTTTTCTCTTGAATAAATATGACACCTTGATTCTAATTTTATTAAGGATTTTTAGATATGGGAATTCACAGAATAGTCTTTCTTTGCAAAATACACTTTATCTTCAAGAAGTCATGATCTAGCAGGGGCCTGGGTGGCTCAGCCATTAAGCATCTGCCTTTGGCTCAGGTCATGATCCCAGGGTCCTGGGATCCAGCCCTGCATTGGGTTCCCTGCTGGGGGGGGGGGGGGGGAGGAGCCTGCTTCTCCCTCTCACACTCCCCTTGCTTGTGTTCCCTCTCTCGCTGTCTCTCTCTGTCAAATAAATAAATAAATAAATAAATAAATAAATAAATAAATAAAATCTTAAAAAAAAAAAAAAGAAGTCATGATCTAGCCACAGTCAAGCTATTGAATGAATCACTTTAAAAAGCTTTTACTTCCTGCTCATTACACATTGTAAGTCAAATACTGTTGAGGGCTGAAAGAAGTTCCAAAACCCCCCCCTTGCCCTCAAGTGGCTTATAGTCTGATTAGACTCTGGTAATTATAAGAACAATTTCCCCAAATATCACTCCACTGTCATAATCTTACATTAAGTGAGCTCAGCTATTTTACCAAAAATTCTAAGGCACGTTCCTTAAATTAAAAGAAATCTATATACGCAGTAAAGAAATAGTACCTGCAAACAATTCTGTAAACTATGGTGCCTGAGTCCCATAGGCTTCTGCATTCCCCAGACTTACTGAACCAAAGGTTCTTGATGCTTTGCTAAATGTTCAATCTCCCCTTTGGCCGTGTGGACCCAATCCTAGCCCCACATCCTAAACGCAGTCACCCATATTTCCTCATTTCACAGAAGGCATCAATTCAAATGTTGCTAAAACTTGCAGCCTGTTTGTGATGCCTGACACCACTCCGATGGGAATAAAGGCAAGGCCATCTGCATAGGCAATTATTAGCCCAGAAAGTGATGATAACTCAGCTACTTGCGCAGACAGCTTTCCACCCAAAGCAGTCAGGGACCCAGCTGTGTGAGAGGCCCTATTTCGGGCTGTCCCTCACTGCCTCAGTTGCCTTTGCATTTTTTCAAAGTGACTCATTGCCTCTAGTCAGGTTCTGCAGAGAAGCCAGGTCCGTTCCTTTCCAGCACTTTCCAATCGAGGTGCCGTGGTCGGATCCAGCCCAGTCGCAGCCCTCCCCCTCTCCCCCCTCCCTACGCAGCCCCGTGGGGTGGGGAGGCTCGGAGCCCGGCGGGCGAGGACCCCCAAAGTTAAGACGGGCCTGGGGCGGCAGCGCGGGGCGGCTAGGCCCCGGCCGGCTCCCGCGCGCAGCCCGCTTCCCCGCGCCGGCCGGGGGCGCCCGCAGCGGGGACGGGGCGGGGGGCAGGGCGCCGCGGCGCTGACCCACATGGGGCGGCCCCCCCGCCCCGCCCGCGTCCCCGCCCCGGGCCCCGGCCCCCGGCCCCGCAGGCGCCCGCACCGCCTCCCCCGCTCGCGCGCCGCCGCCGCAGCCGCGTCCCGCCACCCTCCCCACCCCACCCTTTCGGCGCAACTTCCGAGCGGCCGGCCGCGGGGCGCCCCCCGCACCTGCCCCCGGCCCTCCGCAGCCGCGCCCGCCCGCAGCGCCCGCTTACCTGCTGGGGGGCCCGGGGTCCGGTCCCCGGCGCCGCAAATCCGAGTCCGGCCACTCGCACCCTCCTCCCGCTCCCTCCTCCCCCTCGAGTCGGAGCCGGTGTCAGTCACGCTGCTCCTGGGGAGAGTCGCCGGCGGCTTCCGGGAGCTCCAAATACAGACGAGCTGAGGGGGAGAGGGGGGGAGGGAGGGCAAAGCCCCGCGGGTGCCGAGTGGAAATAAAGGGGAGCAGAGAGGAGAGGGGGCTGGAGGAAAGGAGGGGCAGATGGGCCGTGGGAGACAAGACTGGGACGCGGGGAAGGCAGGGGAAGGGGGAGCGAGCCTGCCAGGCGCCCGGCTGTGAAAGAAATGAATTCGCCGCATCAGGCAGCCTTGCAAGGAAGTCTGGAAAGATCCGGCAGACTCCTGGCTGAAAGAGCCACGGATAGGTTGGCTCCTCAAAGACTTCGCAGAGACATGATGGGTCCTTAGGAAGCAAGAGCCGGGCCTGTGTGTCCCCCGACCCCAATATGCGAAGAAGGGCCCTGGAGGGAGAGGGAGGTGGACATCTAACGCATTAGCCAGGCATCAGGCTCAGCAGCTTTCAGATCTTATAAGAACATTTTCTAATGTATTTTTTAAATGTGTCTTACATACAGCATCTTTAAAAGAGACTAAATGCCCAATTATTTAAAAACAAACCTATCCCAAAGCACTCCACTTTAATGTCTGTTTGTGGCCATTTCCCCTTTATATAGTGATTATAATTATAAAATTAGAGGCTTTTTACTGTTTTGTTAACATGCGTAGAAGGAAAACATCGATTTTCAATTTTCATCGTTTATTTCAATCTGAGAAAGTGGACTTGAAACTTTTTATTGAATAAATGCCAGGAAAATAATTACAGAGGAGAGAAGTGGGGGATGGTAATTGATACTTCTTAGAGCAAAATTTTCAAACAAATAAGAGGATGAATGTCTAAAAAGCTAATGGGTTCTGTGCCTTACCAGGCTTATTCTGACCCAATTGTCACAACTTACATGAAAGTCATTGCTATTACACATTGCATTTAGCCAACGAGGGGATGCCTCATTGGTCCCCTTTGTCTGAAAAGAAGGGAAAGAAAATGGCGTAAGCATTGATAAATAGGTGGAGGTCCTGCATTTAGCAGAGAGCCAAGGGCATCCCTATGGCGCCCATGCCTTGCATTTGGTAGGTATCTAATACATTTCTACTGAGTAATGAATAAAGGAATGAGTAGATGGACGAAGTATATATGTATTTAGAACATTTATTTACCAAGAATGTAAAAAGTCATATATCCATAAGAATCAGGCTGTGCAAGTCTGCAGGAAACATCCAAGGTTCCCATCTAGTATGACCTTCCCCCCCCTAACATTAACATCAACAAATACTCACAGAGCATTTCCTTTAGCTGAGTATATTTTGCCTTGGAGTATAAAGTATTATGGAGCATAAAGGTGAATAAGGCACAAATCCTGTCCTTAGGTTTATAAAAGAGTAGGAAGAAGAGAGTATAAAAATAACCACGGTGTAAAGAAGACTGTAAAAAAAAATGTCCCAAAAGAAACATGGTGGAAGGTCTGTGGTCGTGTAGAAGAGAGTGAAGTTGCTTCTAGTCCTGGGATCAGAGATTACATCCTGGTGGAAGTGAGAGTCGAACTTCCCAAGCAGAAATAAAACAATAAAAGTGAAGGGTCCGGGGAAGACACTCACGATGAAAGGAAGAGCAGGGACAAAAGTGAAGAGGTGGTAAAGGACAGGACAGGTCTGAAGGACAGGCAGTGACCTTAGCTGGGATGGAGAGTTGCAGGAGTCAGATAGAGAGGAAGGATAGATTCTCCGTGGTGGTGGCTTTCAGTCTTAACCTAAGATGATTGACCCCCAAGGGGCAGGCATTGGGGAACTATTCACAGATTTGGAGCCGAGCCATGATAGTGGTTAATTTGGTAGTGTCATCTAGGATTGGAAAGAGATAAGAGGCAGGGAAATCCTCTAAGACGTAATTCACTAATTTGGAAGGAAAAGTAAATGAGCCTTAACCTGTTGCCTGAATTCTTCCTAGAACTAATTTCACCTAACAGAGCATATGTCTGCTGACGGATGCCACAATGGGGCTAACCCCCAGTGAACTCATCTTCCTAAACAACCCCCTAATGTTTGCTATCCCTAGTGTCCAATTAGACCAGAAAGTTCCAGGAAAGCAAGGATCATGTCTGTTCAAGGTTTAAGGCTATGTCCCCAAAGCTGACACAGAAAGGTCATTGCGTACATATTTGCTGACACGTTTTTCCTTTACAGGAATTGTTCTGAAGGTTGTGGAATTGGAAAGAAGAGGATGGGAGCTAGGCTCTTCTAAATCTTTTCAGTCCTTCCTAAGATTCCAACCCAAACCTGCAGTTGTCCTTAGCCGATGATCTCATTATCTGCTCTAGGAAGAGGCTGATGCCATGTTAGCTTCTATGCCAACCACTTTTCTCCCTTCTGCCCCCAAATTTCTCCTCTCCTCTTCTCTGCTCATTATATTTCATTTGAATTAACTTCCCCTTCCTTGCCAAAGCTAATAATATTCTTTTCTTATTCCACTTTGGGCTCCATACTCTTGTGTCTGAGCTTCCTCCTCTCCATTGGATTTGTCCCCGGGATAAACACTCCTGTTGTCACCAGCCATGTCTATATCTGAAAGCTGATAACGTGGTAGACACATGGCGAAGCGGAGGGGCCCGTCGTTAGAATGATTCTACTGTTCTGCTTTTCTGTATATGGTGTCAAACTTTTACATTAATTATTTTAAGTGAAGGGATTTGCTAGAATCTCGATGGTGAGCAGGTGACTCAGAATCTCAAAATGCGTAGTCTATAAAGCTCATAAAATATCAGGCAGAATCCAGACCTCCATGCTCCTCTCCTAGAATCCACTCCCCAGGTCCAAATGTACCTGCATGTCAGTCTGACATGTAGGAGGCTAACCATCTGTGAATTTGATAAAAAGTCTCCCTAAAGTGGTGTTGTGGATGGAAACAAACGAACCCAGAGAGACCCTCTTTCCTGAGCAGCGTCCATGCTGGTGCACGAGAGAAAGAATGGGTGTCTGGATTCCAGGCGGGCCCTTTGTGAAGTTATGCTAGGGCCCCAGGTCTCTGCGAGCCCCACTCCACCCACGTGGCTGCTGAGACCGCTGGGACCAGATTGTTGCCCCCATGCTTATTTTGCCTTCCTCTCCTTACCCTGACTGGCAAATGGAAAGCATCCAGTGAACACCATGTCCTTTTGGGGAGCTTTTCTTGGTCCGTGAAAAGGAAAGGATTTTGAAGGTTGCCTCCCAACACCTGCCTTCTCAGAACTCAGAAGTTCTGAAGACCACATAACCAGGGTACCCCGCGAGTTTGTATTTTGATAACTCCCAAGTTGAAAGTTATCAATGGCAATTTTACCAGGGGTTGATTCACACATTGTGGGTGCTAAGAATGCAACGCTCTATGCAAACAGAGGGTTATCATCATGGCTAACTCTGAACACCTACCACGGACCGAGCTCTGTTCTCAGCATTTTATGCGGACTAACTCCCCAGCCTTGCGAAGTGGGTGCTGTTCTTATCCGCACTTTATAAATAAAGAACCAAGCGCAGAGAGCTTTGGCCATTTGTTCAGGATCAGAGAGGAACATTGGTAGTGGGATTTTGGATCCAGAAGTCTAGCTTTACCTTGTGTACTTAACCACTACGCTTTACATGAATAAATAGGAACAAATAGAAATGAATGGAAAACTACCCGTGGGGAGGTGCCTGGCTGGCTTAGTCAGAAGAGCCTGCAACCCTTGACCTCAGGGTTCTGAGTTTGAGCCCCACATTGGGCATAGAGATTACTAACTAACTAACTAACTAAATAAATAAACTTAAAAAAAAGAAAAGTAACAGTGGATAATAACACAAATGCTTACTGCAAGAGTAGACATCTGTACAGTTGTGATAGAAGTTAATGTCTATGCATCATCAAGAATATCTAGGAATAAAACTGATATCCTGCTTCCACTGAGCTGATGTATCAGGAATGAATAAACCCGACTAAGGAAATGATGGAACTTTATAGTATCACAGAGTGAGCTGTGCAGAGAAAGGGGTAGGTGAGTAATACTCCCTTGCGTTCGTGAGATACGGACAAAGATGAATTATATAAGTTAAATGTCGCCCCATTTCTGTGGCAGAGGTAACAGTGAGTCATCGACTGCTTCGGATGAATGGATTCTTTATCCTTTCTTCTCAAAGAGGAAACCAGGGTAGCTCAACTGTCATCCTGACCTTCTGTCTTTCCATTGGAGCATTGGAAGCTTGTGCCAGAGGAGTAAAAGACCCTGGAAACAAATCTTAAATATTCCAATCTTTTGCCATGTAAAGATCCTTAGTAAGGATTTCTCTCTTATCTACCCACCTATGTCCTGACCCAGCGTCTATGAAAGAGAGAGAACTCTTTGATGGCTATGCTACATGGTCTGATTTTCTCTGACATGGAGGAGTTATACGGAGCTTGGCTTTGATCCAGCAGCTACTGAGTATGGCAGAGCTGGCCACATCACATAGCCTTGGGGACATCACCTCCACGCCACCTTCCCCTCCACCATTAACCACACCCAGCCATCTTTCTTCCAATGTGAGGATTCTTAGTTATTATTTTGATGGTCTGTCCACCCACAGATGCGGGGGTGAGGGAAGGGTGAGCATGAAGTCGAGTGATGAACTATAAATAGAAGAAAGTGAAGGTGAACAGTATCAGTTTCCCTAGCACCACAGGCACCCAAAATGACCCTTGTTATATGTTCAGTGAACAGAGATTTTTAACCTGGGATCTCTAGACAGGCTTCAGGAATCTGTGAGCTCCATGAACAAGATGTAATGTTTTAGGTTTCTGCATTTATCTGAGAAGACGATCCATAGCTTTTATCATATTTTTTTGGAGTCAGCTCTGAAAAAAATTCAGATCAGTGTCTAAACATTGATCAAAATATCAGTGATTTACAAAAGCGCAAAAGAGAGACAAATGGTTCCTCCCCGCCTTTGCTATCCGAGTCCCACAGCAAAGCCAACATCTCGATGTCAGGTGAACACAGGCTCTGGTTCTCTCCAGAGCCCAGGCCCAAAGCAGCTTCACTTAGCAGAATCATCCAGGCAGATCGTTTTTGGTAGGTTTAACCTTTTGGGAATAACTTCTTTTTTTAAAGAGCATCTTGTGATGGTCATACCTTAACTCAAAAGGATAATTGACTAATCCCAGGCAATGAGGCGGGCATGGGTGAGGTTCAGAGGCATTTGAGAAGGCGAAGGGGGCTGGTAGACACCACTCCAACCACAGGGCATGCCTCTAATAACCCACTTTGTGGATAAGATGTCCCTGCATGAAAATTTTATGTAACTAGAAATAGAGAAGACCGCTGGTCTTAAACCTAAGGATTCTTTTTATATTCCTCTGACTTGTTGGAGCTATTCCTAAACCCTCCAGTCCATATTAATCTCTTCCTTCATTGAATACCTTTGAAATACGTAGTTTATTCATTAAATTAGAAAGAAATTTCCCTCTTAAATATTTTTTCTGCTGTCTACTTTCCAAGTCTTCTCTATCTGTATTTAAATGCCTAAAAGCAGAACCATACCTATCTCAAATTTATTTTTGTATCATTATGCAATGCTAAGGAAAAGGCTGCCCATAGCCTCTTCCTCTTGGCATGTGTTAACAAATAACCTCTATTTACCTGTTAGCAAGGTACCCTCGTGCCTGGCTCACCTGCGCCGCTATGCGCAGTGGCCCTAACCAAGGGCCATGCAGTCAGTGGTCAGTACACAAGTTCATTGATCTGCTTACTGACACAAATCCGGACCTAAAATCAGAGCTCAGAGAAATTGACAAGTTTGTCCACGATAGTGTGGGGAAAAAAAAAACAGCAACCAAACTTTTGCAAAAAGTGTTTAGTGTATTTTTTTTAATTACAATTATTGTGAAGAAATAAGATAATGGCTTTGAAAACAGAATAAGAGAAAAGCCCGATTAAAAAGTCTAGAGACAGCCTAAGGGAGAGAGATTACCCAAGAGAACTTAAGAGATCCAGAGGCCCATTTGAACCCAGAGCGAGTAGGAAAAAAGTGCAATATGGTATTTAACTTTATACTCTGAGTAAAGAAGCTTTGAGAAGGTGAAATTGCCAGAGGCCAATGGTTAGAGGAGAGTTTATTAGTAAGAAGGCAAGCTTATTTATTCTTCCTTTTGATGTCATATCTTAAAATAATGAAAATAGAGAATAGATAAAAATAATCACACCATCCTAACACAATATGCAAGTATTTTTGTATTTTTTTCATTTCTTTTCATAACCTCTATGTGATATATGTTGCAGTTTGAAGTTAAAAGCGAAGCCATAATACGTAGCTATAATAGAGAATTAGATTTCAGTTTTTAAAATAAGATTTTGTTTATTAAGTGGCATATTCCTGCCTCTCATTTAATTATGGCAGAAGTAAGTACTTACACTATTGCTACACGATAGGGTGGCCAGTAGTGGCAAAGGAAGAAAAACTGAGGCGTCTGGAGAAGTCTAGCTAGAACTTAGCCAAAATTAACAGCCCCCTTTTAAGTAAAAAGAATGCTACATTATCCATCCACCTGGCACGTGGAAGGCTCTCGCTAGATATGGTTGGACTGCAAATTGCAGCGCCCAACACGAAGGGAACAATCTGGAAAGTGTGCATTGTCTAGAAGAAAGTTTCCTTGTTCAAAATAATTTTAAACAAGAAAATAATAATCAATGGTCCTTATGAATTTAATGTGATGTATATGTAATGCATATTTAGTGTGTATGAAATACAAAATATGATTAATACCTACAAAATAAAGAGTGGGTTGACCCACAATCTCATGGAATCTCCAAGTTGGCAAGTGGAAAATTCCAAAACAATAACTTTCCTTCCAAGGAGGCATATTCCTAGTCAGGGCACCTGAAAGCTTTTATTTATTTATTTATTTTTAAGATTTTATTGATTTATTTGAGAGAGAGTGAGCATGAGTGGGGCAGGGTGGGGGAGGGGAGAGAGGCAGAGGAGGAAGCAGACTCCCTGCTGAGTAGGGAGCCAGCAAAGGGGCTCTGATCCCAGGACCCTGAGAACATGACCTGAGCCCAAGGCAGACGCTTAACCGGCTGAGTCTCCCAGGCGCCCCTGAAAACTTTTTACAATGTACGACTGTAGATGTCCAAGTTTCTGCCTGTTTTGGTCCACTCCTCGTCAACAACACAGGAAGGATTAACTTCAAATAATTTTCCTGGCCAGATCTCACACTTGGAAAATAGCGTTCTATTGATTATCATGCATTCTTCAAGTTCTTTTGTATTGGTTTGTTTTTTGAAACAATGCAATCTGGATTAAGTATGTTGTCATGATCTTGAGAAAAATAATAAGGCTGATTTAAAGCCTGATCCTTCTTTCTGACCCCTCAAAGTGTCTGACATCGACAAAAATATGATCCAGTTGTTTCTCATCAGATGTAAGGGGTAGAGTCATGAGTTATTTCGGCATCTGATCTCCACGAAAGGAAGATCTATGAGCCATCTTGCCCAATTCTGCTCGGAGCAGCGAGCACTTGTCTCCTCCTTCTCTCCCCCACACTTCCCATCCTAGATTATCTCCATCATCCTGTGACTGAAGGAGAAAATAACTCCCCAGCTGTCGGCGGCTTTCTCAGCTGCCAACACAAGAGCCTGATCCTACAGAGGGAAATTCCTGAATTAAGGAAACAGTCACCATACACACTTTTGGTTACGCCATCTGGGCTTCTGGTGGTAGTAGTGGGGGCGGGGGGGAGGGGGTACCTCTGCCTGCACCCACCAAGGCTTCCGGAAGGATGTCTGAACCTTCAGGGAAGGCTTGGCTTCCTTAGGTTATTCTTTGAGCTTCCGCATGACTGTTCTTTTGAATGAGATCTTATGTGGGACTAAAACCATCAGCATCTGACTTACATATGATAGAGAGAGAGCATACCTGTTCATCTTACGCCATTTCTGAACTCCTCTGGGTCTTGTCGAATCTGTTAATAGTCAGTGATCTGGTGGTAGGAGGAAGGGGGCAGCTCTAAGTGAGGAGTGGGACCTTGCTTAGCCTTGGTTTTCTCAGCTTCTGCTTTTGAGGCATCAGTGGGGCTGGAGGCTGGAGAAAGTAGAGGTGCGGTGAATGACAGGGGAAGGCTAGGAGACCCATGGATCCATCTGGCAGTGCATGCATGGTGGAAGGCTCCGGAAGAGGCAGCAGGAAAGGGGTGGGGTGCTGTGCGTGGCAGAAGATGGACAGAGCCGGAGCCAGGGCCAGCCCATGCCACCGGCTGCATTGCAGGTGCTGCTGGGGGTGTGGAACCGAGACCTGGCTAGAAGGAACACTTTCCGCTCCCCCGTCTGTGACCACAGGGCAGGTCTCACTGAAAGTTGTCCTGAATTGAAACTGAAGGAACCTAGAGAGGCTACACTTTAGGTTTTCTGTTTTAAGAATAATAAAAGCATGAGTGGGTGAAAGTCTGCGTTTTTGGAACTTTAATAAGTATCTCACAACAATGTTGTGGATTTCTCCCAGTGGTGATGAAATAATAGTGAATGAAAAGAAAAATCAATGTAACCTGTGCAGATGCCATAAATGGGAAGGGAGAGAATTCTACAGTCCAGAGTGGGGCAGAGTTTCTATTTCCAGTTTTCTGACATGATGACGAAGAAGGAGAATACTGGGGTCTTAAATCTAAGTTGACTTTGAAAAAAAAAGTGGTGAACACCTTACTTCTCACAGATGCAGCAATGAAAATTCATCCTTCACTCAACAAAACTTCATCTTCAGACAAGTCTTGCATGATTTACTATAACCTCATAAAAAGTATCAAAGAGATCCATAAAATAAGACCAGGCTGCCCACATTTTTTAAAAAGTAACTACAGAAATTCTGAGTGACTGTGTGGTGCCGTCCAGACATATCTGACGGTTGATAAGCGCTCTGAAATTATAATTAGACACTTGAAATTAGTTTGTTAGGCTTAGGTGCATTTCTTCAGATGATTCAACTACAGAATGAAGCTCTTTTTAGAGGCACGAAAACCCATATTTTAAAATCTGATAACTGTATTTTTCTTTATTCTAACTTATTTTAAAAAAAGATTTATTTATTTATTTTAGAAAGAGCGAGAGTATGCATGTGCGCGTGCCCAGAGGGGAGGGGCAGATGGAGAGGAAGAGAGAGAATCTCAAGCAGATTCCTCACTGGGCACTGAGCCCAAAGTGGGCCTCAACCTCATAAACCCAAGGTCATGACCTGAGTCAAAACCAAGAGTTGGTCACCTAACGGGCTGTGTCTCCCAGGCACCCCTCTTTATTCTAATTTCTATAACTCAGAAGACATTCCTGTGTCTGATTTTTCCTGTATTCAGAAATTCTACATGAAGTCCAACGTGGTCATTAATAAGGATTGCAATGAAAAGTAACTCTAATTATAACTCTCTTACAATCTAAAAACAATTGATGTCAGGAAGTCGCTGGTTACTGACGTGTTGAGCCATCATCTTCTGGATTACATCTAAACCAGAACCTGAATAAAACTTGCTAAGCACAGCAACACCACAAGCCTTTCATTTATTTTGATCTGATGCCAAATATCCATTGAGAGATCTGTGCCCTCCCACCTCCCCAAAGCCAGAGAACTGGTTGCAAATTGGAGCAAGTCCTGACATAGATTTGCATTTTTCAGGATTCTTCAAAGCACCAGTAAGAGCTCCATGGCCTCCCACAGAGTGGCCAAAAATAGCCAATTTTCCATGGTCCACTGGAAAATTGGCATTTATCAGTGAGGGAAGCTTATTCATTATGTAAGGGTACATTCTGTAGATGGTTTTTCAACCATCCACATAAAATCCAGCTCTAGTGCCAAGGTCCCAGAGCTCATCTTTCCCTCGTGTCTGGAGCAGTGATGACCAGGCTGTGTGCTGAGCCCATTTGACGAAGGCTGATTGACTAGCATTTGCTCTGTGAAGATCTGCAGTCAGTGGAATTCAGGGACTCTCCTCGTGTCTGGCTTTAGAAGCAGGCAGACAGCAAATTTCATTTTGCCTGTGAGTTCAAACCATGTTCAAACAGCTTCAGCAGCTCTCCAGAGAGCAGTGCTGTCCGAAAGAACTTGCTATATTCATGTAGGTGTCCATCTAAGATTGACTTGAGAAGTCTGGGTATTCTTCCCTCCTCTTCTCCTCCTGCTTCAGCTCCCAGAGCAGGAGCCTCCTCGACCACTGGCAGGCATCATCTTTATCAGTTACCTTTTGGTGAGGATGGAAAAATTCAGATGGTGATCAGACAGGGAAAGAATGACAATGAAACAGATCTGGAAGCAGCAAGTGCTGTAGAACCGCTCTGTTCAATATGGTAGCCACGAGACACACGCACTATTATAATTTCAAGTTAACGAAAATTATGAATTAATTAAAATAAAATGTACAATGTAGCTCTTCACTAGACACATTTCAAGTGTTTAATAGCCACATGTGGCTGGGGACTACCACTTTGGACAGTGCAGCACTTGGCCATTCGATAGGGGAGAAAGAGCTGAGAGGAGAAAAGCCATCCCTGATGACTTAAACGGCACGTCTCTGACATTCTTCCTCAACATCATCACCATCATCTGATGCTTCTAGGTCTGAAAATCCACAGGTCTACAGTCTAAACTCACCACCTTGGCTTCTTTTCTACATAATATGTTTATATGATAAGGAGGCTAAATGCTTTTCAGATATTGTTAGGGTAATTTTTTTAACAGCTTTTAAAGAAGGGTAATTGACTCAAAATAAATAGCACAGATTTCAACTGGGTAATTTGATACATTTGGACGTCTCTTTATGCCTGCAAAACCATCACCATAATCAAGATAATGAATGTATCCATCATCCCCAAGAGTTTCCTCTTGCTTCTTGTAATCTCTCTCTCCTGTCCCTCCACGTCACTTCTCTCATTTCCAGGCACCCATTGATTGACTTTCTGTTACTGTTGAGACTAGTCTCCAATTTCTAGAATTTTACATAAGTGAAATCATATACTTTATATATATATATATATATATATAATTTTTTTACATAAGTGAAATCATATAGTATATATATAAATAATTTTTTTGGTCGAGCTTTTTCACTCAGCAAAATTATTTTGAGAATTTTACATAATTGAAATCATATACATATATATATACATAATTTTTTTTGGTCGAGCTTTTTTCACTCAGCAAAATTATTTTGAGATTCATCCTGTTTATTATTTTTTATTGTTGAGTAGTATTCCGTTTTAGGGAAGCTCTCAATTTGTTTATCCATCTACATGTTGATGGACCTGTTTCCAGTCTGGAGCTATTACAAATGAAACCACTATGAATGTGTGCGTGTAGGTCTTCGTATGAACATATGCTTTCCTTTCTCTCAAGTAAACACCTAGAGTGGAATAATTGGGTCATAGGGCACATGTACTTTGAAACTTTTAAAGAAACCGCCAAAATGTTTTCCAGATTGCTTGTGCCATTGCATATTCCCATGAGAAGTGTATATGAATTCTGGGGCTTCTATATCTTCATCAATTCTTGGTATGTTTAGTCTTTCAAATTTGAAACACACTAATAGAGGTGTAGTGGTATCTCATGGTGAGATTTCAACTTTGAAATAAAAAGTCCATAGTGTTCACTTTTCAAGATTTACGTCTTCATTTGTCAGCCATGTTTTGAGTATAAGATACTGATTTCTTGTTACTTTTCTTATTAAATTTATCAAAGTGATGGGTTATTGATTTTTTTGGAAATATATGAAATAAATAACATCAATTTTTACCCCATGGTGAGATCTGAACTAGGGGAATTAAAAAGAAGGAATGGAGAAGAGAGATCTTTTTCTAGATCCAGAAACAATCCTCTTCATGTTCTGGATTACCCTGTGGTGTTTGGGTAATCTACTATCCTTATATTTCACATATGAAGCCCTCTAAGAGGACTCATAAAGCATAGTGATGGTTTTGCATAAAGGAAAGAATTTGTTTGAAGTTAACTTTAAAAAGATTTAAAAAAAATAAACACACTCTTGACAAAATTTAAATACTACATAAAGAAGAATAAACATAAAAGTAAAAATCTTATCCCACACCAGCTACTGCAAATCCTTCCTGTTGTGGTACTGTGCATAATAGTGGTTAAGAATGTGTGTCTGGGGGCGCCTGGGTGGCACAGCAGTTAAGCGTCTGCCTTCGGCTCAGGGCGTGATCCCGGCGTTCTGGGATCAGCCCCACATCAGGCTCCTCCGCTATGAGCCTGCTTCTTCCTCTCCCACTCCCCCTGCTTGTGTTCCCTCTCTCGCTGGCTGTCTCTATCTCTTCAAATAAATAAATAAAAATCTTAAAAAAAAAAAAAAGAATGTGTGTCTGAATATTTTTCAAAAATGACTATACCTAAAATAAGCACAGCTAAAGATGTTCAATATCAGTCGTTAAGGAAAGTTAAATTGAAAACATAATGAAGCACCATCCCTGAGAATAGTAAAATAATAATAAAAAAATACTGACAATACCAAATCCTGGCAAACATGTGAGGCAGCTAGAACTCACCCATTGGTTATGAGAAAGCAAAACGGCATGGCCATTTTAGAAGTAAAATGTGGCCGTTTCTTATACGGTCAAGCACATACTTATAATATGGCCCATCAATCCTACCCCTAGATAGTCACCCAAATGAGACAAAAACTTACATTTACACAAAAACCTAATCATGGATGTTTCTAATGGTTTTATTTATAATTACTAAAATCTGGAAACATCCAAAGTCCTTCAACTAGAGAACGCATACACAAACTGTGGTCTATCCATATAATGAAATATTACTGAGTGATAAAAAGGAACAAACCACTGATACACCTATCAACACGGATACATCTAAATATGCTATACTCGCTTAAAGGAGCCAGATTCAAGAGGCTGTATAATACATAATTCCATTTGTACAACATTCTGGTGAAGATAAAAGTATATAAGACAAAAAACACATCACTGGTGGACGGAGGTTAGGGTGAGAATTGGAGTGGACCACATGTGGCACAGGAGAGATTTTTGGACTGATACAGCTATTCTATTTTTCAACTGTGAGAGGATCACACAATTGTATGCATTTGTCAAAAATACTCAGAACTACACACTAAAAAGGGTGGATCTGGGGCGCCTGGGTGGCGCAGTCGTTAAGCGTCTGCCTTCGGCTCAGGGCGTGATCCCGGCGTTATGGGATCGAGCCCCACATCAGCTCCTCCGCTGGGAGCCTGCTTCTTCCTCTCCCACTCGCTGTGCTTCTGTTCCCTCTCTCGCTGGCTGTCTCTCTCTGTCAAATAAATAAATAAAATCTTTAAAAAAAATAAAATAAAAAAATAAATAAAAAGGGTAGATCTTATTTGTATGTAAATTATATTTTAATTTTTTAAATAGTGAAGAATACATTACCAAAAATGCCTATGCATATACAAGTATGTGTATTTATGTGTGTATCTTTTTTTGGTTTTGTTACACAAAATAAAATAATTGTATAAATTTAATCGCGCCACTTGCTTTTTTCATGAAACGGAGTATCTTAGACAGCTTGAGTGGGGGACATTTAGTCTATTTCCAAATTTTTCCTACTTGACAATATTGAAATAAATGTGCCTATATGTATGTCTTTTTTCAGGTGTTTAAGAAAAATTGTGCAATAGATTCTTTTAAACATAATTATTGAGCCAAAGAATATGCACACTAAAATTTATAATAGATACTGCCAATCACCCACCAAAAAAGTGAACCAAGAGATAAACTTTAAAGGAACAACCAATAAAATTAAATTATTATGTACAGAGGGCAAATAGCCAAAGAGATTGAAAACAAAATAAAACGGTGGGTTTTTTCCCCCAGTTTTGAAATCTGAAGGATTGAGAAAATTGTGACACCATTCACAGAAATAGAAAAAGTCATGAGGGCATGGAGGGGGATTAATGACAGGAAGGGAAGGCGATGAGTTGACTTTTAGACCTGTTGGATTTGTGGTGAGTGGAGAATAACCAAATGGACATGTTTGATGGGCGATTAGAAGAGTGTGTCTGAGCTCAGACAAGTGTTCTGGGACAGAAACAAAAGTCCCTTAGCTATTGCTGAATCTGTGATAATTGACATAACACCATATAAGATCTGGGTTTCCAGGATCAATGAGCTCTTCAAGCATAAAGGGAGGAAATGGAAATAACTGAGATTCAAACCTCGAGGAAGTCCCTCATTCAAGTCTGGCAGGTCAAAGAGGTAAAGGAAAAAGAAACACAAAGTTACAAGAGAAAAAGAACCAGGAGAGAATAGCCTTATAGGAACCAAGGACATAGAATTTCAAGGAAAAAGGAAGTGGTCCCCAGTACCTCAGACAGAGCAGCTCTCAGAATGAGAAAGTTGCACAGCATTCTTCTAACTGAACAAATCCTGTGAGGGACGAACGAGTACATTGCTTCACAATAGCATAGGTCTACTGAAAGTCAAGAAGAATGAGGACTGCGTGGGAAAAAGTTCTGTGATTTGTTAATTAATAGGTCACTTAATCACTCCCTGGCAAAGGTGAGATGAGAAGGTGGTGGAATCCAGCCTGTAGGGGGTTATGGAAAGTGACTTGCGAGAAAGTTGTAACAGGAGGCAAAAAGAACTCTGGAAAGAGGAAGGTGGAATGACCACTTGAGTGGTAAAAGGTGGTGATCTCAGAACAGTTATGCCTTTCCCACTGTGAGTCAGTGCAGAGCCTTGGCTTGTCTATGTCTTACTCAGGGAGAAGCCTTGGAGCAGCAGAAGTTGCAGAGGTGAAGGCTAAAACTTGGACTACCGAGATCTAGACACATTAGATGCTAAGTATAATCCCCAGGGTAAGTACAGAAAATAACTAAAAATATATAGTTTAAAAAGTACTAAAATAAAACACAAGAAAATGTCTATCGAATGCAAAAGAAGGCATAATGGATGAATCTAAGAACCAAAAATGGCATAAGACATACACTGACAAAGGCAAATTGGCAGACATAAATCCTATCTTATCAGTAATTACGTTAAATATATATGGAGCAAAAGACAGATATTGGAAAAAAATTTTTTTTAAAGATTGTATTTATTTATTTGAAAGAGAGAGAGGGAGCATGAGCAGAGGGAGGGGCAGAGGGAGAGGGAGAAGCAGACTCCCCACTGAGCAGGGAGCCCAACCGGAGGTCTCGATCCCAGGACCCCGAGATCATGACCTAAGCCAAACACTGACATTTAAACTACCAAGCCACCCAAGTGCCACTGGAAAAATGGGCTTTAAAAATGATCCAAGTACATGTTTTCTACAAGAGGAACACTTAGATTCAAATACACAAGTACTTTGAAAATAAAAGAATGGAAAAAATAATACTGTGCAAACAGTAACCAAATGAGAGCTGTCATTGCTATACTAATAATAGGTAAAATAGGCCTTAAGACAAAAATAGTTACTAAAGAAAAAGAAGGGAATTTTCTTTTCTTTTAAGATTTTATTTATTCATTTGACAGAGAGAGAGACAGCCAGCAAGAGAGGGAACACAGGCAGGGGAAGAAGCAGGCTCTCAGCGGAAGAGCCCGACGTGGGGCTCGATCCCAGAACTCCAGCATCACGCCCTGAGCCAAAGACAGACGCTTAACGACTGAGCCACCCAGGCGCCCCAAAAAGGGAATTTTCTAATGAGGAGGCATCAATCCAGGAAGAAGATAAAACCAAAGGAAACATACACACCTAGCAATAGAGCACCGAAACACGAGAAGCAAAAACTGACATTTTTTTTTAGAATGGAAGGGAGATAAATAACTCAACAATAACAGGTGGAGACTTCAATATTCCATTTTCAGTAAAAGAGAGAACAACTAGAAAACAACAAGGAAATAGAAGACTTGAACTGTACTGTAAACCAACTTCAGGGACACCTGGGTGGCTCAGTCAGTTAAGTGTCTGCCTTCAGCTCAGGTCATGATCCCGGGGTCCTGGGATCGGGGCCCATGTCAGGCTCCCCCACTCAGCAGGGAGTCTGATCTCCCTCTCACTCTGACGGCGCCCCCCTGCTTGTGCTCTAGTGTTCTTGCGCTTTGTCTCTCTCTCAAATGAATAAATTAAAAACAAAAACAACTTGATCTAACAAATACCTAAAGGACACTCTACTCCAAAATAGCAGAATAGAATAGACGTTCTTTTCAATTACACTTGGAACATGTTTCTAGAGAAAGCATTTTATCTAGGATAGAACCTATGTTAGGCCAAAAAAACCAAACCTTGATGAATTTAAATGAATTGAAATTATATAAGCTATGTTTTCTGGCCACAATGGAATGAAATTAGAAATTAATAACAGAAGGAATTTGTCACCTGCACATTGAAATTAAACTTTCCACTTCTTTTTTTTTTATTTTTAAGATTTTATTTATTTATTTGACAGAGATAGAGACAGCCAGTGAGAGAGGGAACACAAGCAGGGGGAGTGGGAGAGGAAGAAGCAGGCTCCTAGCAGAGGAGCCTGATGTGGGGCTCGATCCCATAACGCCGGGATCACGCCCTGAGCCGAAGGCAGACACTTAACCGCTGTGCCACCCAGGCGCCCCTAAACTTTCCACTTCTTTATAACCAATGAGTCAAAGAAGAAGTCATGAGGGAAACTAGAAAATACTTTGGGATGAAAGAAAAGAACACAAGACCAAAGTTATAGGATGTGGCCGATGAAGTTCTTAGAAGGAAATTTATAGCTGTACGTGTCCATAGGAAAAAGAAGCCATCAATCAATAACTGAATCTCTTCCTTAAGAAAGTAAAAAAAAAAAAAAAAAAAAAAAAAATCTTAGTGTAAAATAAGGAGAGAAAAGGAAATAATAAAGATTAGAACAGAAATAAATAAAATAGGGGCATCCGGATGGCACAGTCAATAGAGCATCCAACTCTTGATTGGGGCTCAGGTCATGATCTCAGGGTTGTGATTTTGAGCCCCTTGTGGGGCTCCCCGCTCAGCAGGGAGTCTGCTTGCGATTCCCTCTCTCCCTCTCCCTCTGACCATCCCCCTGCTCTCTCTCTTTTGCTCTCTCTCTGTCGAATAAATAAATAAAATCTTTTTTAAAAAAAGAAAGAAAGAAAAGAAAGAATAGAAAAACAAAAGGGGAAATCAACGAAACCAAAAGTAATTTCCTTGGAAAGATTAAAAAAGACAAGGTTCCAATGACTAAAATTAGGAAGGGAAGGGAGGATCTTATTATCAACCTTACAGAAATAAAACAGGATTATACAGAACTAGTGTGAGCAATTATATACCACCCAAATAAATAACCTAGATGAAATTGACAAGTTCCTAGAAAGACACAAGCAAAGCTGACTTAAGAACAAAAAAATCTAAATTGATCTATAAAAAGAGATATTGAATTAGTATTTAAAATCTTTCCACAAAGAGAAGTCCAAGTCCTGATGGCTTCAATTGTGAATTTTATCAAATAGTTTTAAATGCAAATACAATATAAATACACACAATATAAATTCTTCACAAACTCTTTAAGAACATAGTGCTAGGTAGAGAACATTGCTCAATTCATTCTATGAGATCAGTATGAATTCGATACCAAAAGCAGAGAAAGACATTCCCCCCAAAAAAGAAAAAACAAAAGCATATGATCCTCTTTAGATGCAGGGGAAAAAATCTGACTAAATCCAACTCCACTGTGATACAAAAAACATTCAACAAACCAGGAATAGAAGAAATCCTTCTCAACCTGATAAAGGGCATCTACAAACAAGCAAACAAACAAAAAAACCACACACACACACCTAGCATCATACCTAATGATGAAGGGCTGAAAGCATTTTCTCTAAGGCCTGAGAAAAGACAAAGCTGTCTATTCTCACCATTTCTGTTCAACATTGTACTGGAGGTAATAACCAGGGCAATAAGACAAAAAGACATCTAGATTGATGGGAAGGAGTAGAAGGAAAGAGGCAAGTAGAAGTATCTCTACTTGAAGTAGAACTATCTCTATCTGAAGATGACATGATCTTGTATATAGAAAATCCTAAGAAAGGCACACACACACAAAAACTATTACAACTAATAAATACATTCAGCGTGACTGAAGGATACAGTATTAACATACAAAAAATCCATTTTATTTTTAGCACTGGAAATTCTGAAAATGAAATTAAGGAATTAATTCCATTTACAATAGCATCAGAAACAATAAAATATTTAGAAATAAATTTAACTTAAAAAGTGCAAGATTTGTACACTGAAAACGACAAAACATTATTTGAAGAATTTACAGAGGATCCAAGGAAATGGAAAGACATCCCATATTCATGGATTAAAAAGCTCAATAGTGTTAAGATAACAATACCCCCAAATCAATCGACAGATTTAACATAATGAAACCACTTTGGAAAACAGTTTGGCAGTTCATCATAATGCTAAATATAGATTTTCTGTATGCCCCAGCCATTCCACATTTAGGTATCTACTCAAGGGATATGAAAGCCCGTGGTCGTATAAAAAGTTGCATGTTAATGTTCATGGCAACAGTATTCATAATACCCCAAAAGTGGAAATGACCTAAATATCCATCAAAGGATGAATGGGTACACAAAATGTTATATATTCATACAACAGAATATTACTCAGCCCTAAAAGGAAATGAAGTATGGATATAGGATAAAATGTGGATAAACCTTGAAGACATTATGCTGAGTGAAAGAAGGCAGACACACAAACCACATAGTGTACAACTGCATTCATAGGAAATCTTCAGAATAGGCAAATCCATAGAGACAGAAATTAGACTGGTGATTGCCAGGGACTAGAGGAGGTCAAAATGGGGAATAATTATGAATGGGTATAGAGTTTATTTTGGGGCTTTCTAAGATTAGATTTTTTTGAGTTAATTTTTGTATATGGAACAATGCAAAGATTTAACTTTATTTTTTTCTTCTGGATATCCAGTTTTCCCAGCACCCTCTGTTGAAAAGACTCTTCTTTCCCCTTTGAACGGTCTTGGTAACACTTTCTGATGTCGTTTGACCATATATATAATTTATTTCTGGGCTTTCTGTTCTCTTTCTATATACCTATCTTTATGTCAGTACCACCTTATATTTTTTTTAAAGTTTTTTTTAGTAATGTCTACACCCAACATGTGGCTCAAACTCATGACCCTAAGATCAAGAGTCACAGGCTCTCCCAAGTGAGCCAGCCAGGCACTCCCACACTGTTTGGATTACTGCAGCTTTGTAATAAGTTTTGAAACCAGAAAATATGAGATCAACTTTGTGTTTTTCAAGATGATTTTGGCTCTTCTAGCTCTCTTGAGTTTCCATACAAATTTTAAGATGGATTTTTCTATTTCTGGAAAAAATATCATGGGGATTTTGACAGGAATTGCATTGAGTTTTGATAGGAATTGCAAAGATCACTTTGGGTAGTATTGACAACATAAAAATAATAAGTTTTCCAATTCATGAACATAGGATGTGTTTCTATTTATTGGTGTTTTCTCTAATTTCTTTCAACAACATTTTGTAGCTTTTAGTGTACAATTCTTTTGGTTAAGCTTATTCCTGAGTATTTTTTCTTTTTAATGATTATATACATTGAATTATTTCCTTTATTATCTTTTCAGATTGCCCACTGTTCGTGTATAGAAATATGACTGATTTTTGAGAGTTGATTTTGTATCCTGCAACTTTGCTGAATTTATTTACTCGTTCTAACAGTGTGTGTGTGTGTGTGTGTGTGTGTGTGTGTGATTGTTAGGGTTTTCTGTATACAAGATCACAATGTCTGTAAACAGGAATAATTTTACTTCTTCCTTTCAAATTTGGATGCCTTTTAATTCTTTTTCTTACCTTATTGCTCTGGCTAGGACTTCCAGTACCATGATGAATAGAAGTGACAAAAGTGGGCATCCTACCTGTGTTCCTGATCTTGGAGGAAAAGCTTTCAATATTTCATCATTGAGTACGATACTAGCTGTGGGTTTTCATAAATGGCCTTTATCATGTTGAGGTAATTTCCTCTTATTCCTAGAATGTTGAGTGTTTTTTTCACAAAAGGTGCTGAGTTTTGCCAAATGCTTTTGCTGTATCAGTTGAGGTGAGTTTTGTTTTTCACTCTATTAATGTGGTATATATAAGTTTTTGGTCGGCAGACTAGCTGATATTGAAGGGTGAGCTAGTACAATATTTACCATAATAAATAATTTAGACTACTTGAGAAATCATTCAGCTCTGTCTGTGTTTTTCTTGCTTATATTTTTTTTCTTGTAAGATTATTTTTAATGATTATGGAAGGCCATTTTTCTCATTTTATAAAACAATGTATTTTGGAAAGGCATAAAATGAACTGGTAATAAAAAACTAGAATGAACTATTTGGAGAAACTACTTATTACTTTAAAGAAAACTCTTGAGATGATTTCAAACTCGTGAAACAATGTAATTATATAACACTTTAATGGATCTATTCAATTGTGTGATAGATATGTAATTTTCTCATTCTGGAAGTTTTTAAGCTCTTGATATTTTGAAATTTAACTTTCTCTTTAAAAGTCGTAAAGCTGGCATAGTTGTGTCAAGTGATGTCCTCAACAGTCCAACAAATGGTAGGAACAGTGAAGTGTGTCTTTGGAGCAGCAGTCCTCAAAACAAATACAAGCTAATAGACACATAACTTACATTTTTCCAGTAGTCATGCTTTTAAAAGTAAAAAAGGGTGAAATTAATTTTAACGTTTTATTTAACTCAATCTATTCTAAATATTACTTCAACATGTAATCATTTACTTTTCTGTGAAATTTATTTTTGAGATTCTTTTTTTTTTTTTTAAAGATTTTATTTATTTATTTGACAGAGATAGAGACAGCCAGCGAGAGAGGGAACACAAGCAGGGGGAGTGGGAGAGGAAGAAGCAGGCTCATAGTGAAAGAGCCTGATGTGGGGCTCGATCCCATAACGCCGGGATCACGCCCTGAGCCGAAGGCAGACGCTTAACCGCTGTGCCACCCAGGCGCCCCCAGATTCTTATTTGTATGAAATCTTTAAAACACAGTATGCGCTTTACATTACAACACATCTCAAGCTATACAGCGGCTTCTTGAGTGCTCAATAAAAACACGTAGCTTGGGTTGTGGTACAACACTTGGCTATATCTTAGCATGATAATTGTGAAGACCCTCCAGGGAGGGCGAGACTGAGAGTCAATGAGAAATGGTTACATCATTATTTGCTTAGTATTTGGGGCCTATTGCCAGCCCTCAGAGTCCTTGGATAGACTGTTTACTTACAATCACAGGGTTTTTTTTCTGATTTTTTTCTTTTTTATCAGAAAGATAGGTTCACTTAGTGTTCAATGTAGTTGGCACTCATTTCCAATGTATAATATTTGCCCCAATTAAACACTGTAATTTTTAATAGGTACACAAATGCTCAAATGATAAAGAGGCATACTGTGGAAAGTCTCTCTCTTACCCCTGTCCCCTCCCATCCCAGTCCCCAATCTCTAGTGCACACTCATTGTTATTTGTCTCTCATTTATCCTATATCATGGAGCTTAAGCTTTAGAACAGTTTTTTGAGTCCTTCCCAAGGCTCTGGGTAGGGTCCCCACAACGTGTTCACAAAGAAACGTATCTTTGTAAATGTTGCAAACATAAGATATTTTCAGCTGTGGCAAGAGCATTGTCTCTTTCCACTCCAACTTTTCCTCCATTACATCTTCCTTCATTTGGGTGGGGATAGAATGGTTGCAGGCAGTTCTGGAATGCAGCCAGAGAGAAGTTGAGTCAGGGATACATTTAATTTAGGTTTAGAAGGATATATTTATGTGGTTTATAACACTTTCATGTAGTGTTATTGATAGCTGCTGTGATATAATTTTAGGAGGATTTCTACTGTTTCATACTGAATCACTCCACTTTATGACACATAGGCGCACGGCCAGAGATTGTATCACTACATGGACACGTCATAGTTTATACAACACTGAAAAAACATGTATAGTGGAAGAAAAACAAGATCTGAAATGTAGGGGCGCCTGGGTGTCTCAGTCGGTTAAGCGTCTGACTCTTGGTTTCAACTCAGGTCATGATCTCAGGGTCAGGGATCGAGCGCCGAGTCAGGCTCTGCTCTCAGTGAGGAGTGTGCTTCAGATTCTTTGTCCCTCTCCCTCTGCCCCCCCCCCACTTGTTCTCTCTTTCTCCCTCTCAAATAAATAAATAAATAAATAAATAAAACCTTTAAAAAAGAATTTGAAATGTAGTGTCAAAAACAATCTGTGGAAGGGGGACCTGGGTGGCTCAGTTGGTTAAGTGACTGACTCTTGATTTTGGTTCAGCTCATGATCTTAGGGTCATAAGATCAAGCCCACACTGAGCATGGAGACTGCTTAAAACTCTCTCTCCTTCTCCCTCTGCCCCTCCCCACTCTCTCTCTCAAATAAATTAATTAATTAAAAAAAGAGTTTTACACCATCAACGACTGTGATTGTTTCAAGAACGCAAGGTTGATTTAACAACTGAAAGTCACTTAATATAGAATATCATCTCAGTAGAATAGTAAGGAACAAAAATAATGTGATTATCTCAATTGTTTCAGAGGAAGCATGTGGAAAACACCAACACTCATTCTTGGTTTAAAAAATTTCAACAAGGGGCGCCTGGGTAGCGCAGTCGTTAAGCATCTGCCTTCGGCTCAGGGCGTGATCCTGGAGTTCCGGGATCGAGTCCCACATCGGGCTCCTCGGTTGGGAGCCTGCTTCTTCCTCTCCCACTCCCCTGCTGTGTTCCCTCTCTCGCTGGCTGTCTCTCTGTCACATAAATAAAATAAAATCTTTAAAAAAAATTTTTTTCAACAAACTAGGAATAGGAGGAAAATTACTCAACCTTATGAAGATAATCTATACAAAACTTATAGCTAAAATCATACTTAATGGTGAAAGACTCAAAGCTTTTCCACATATAAGATCAGGGGGAAGAAAGGCAAGATGTCCACTATCAACGCTTTTGCTCAACATCAAATTAGAGGTTCTGGTCAGTGTAAAAGTTTGAAAAAAACAAAAAAAAATCTAGTCCAGTTTGAGAAGGAAGAAATAAAATTGTGTTTATTTGCATATGTCATGAGCCTATATGTGGAAAAATTTCAAAAATCCACCAAAACATAAAAGAAGCAATAAATTATTTAGCTCGTTCCTAGAATACAAGATCGGTGTGCGAAAATTAATTGTATATCTATATAGTAGCAAAGAAAAGCCCGAAAACGAAAAAAAGAAAACGATTTCATTTATAATAGCATCCCAAATAATAAAATACAGAGAAATACATTTGACAGAAGAAATCAAAGACTCGTACACTGCAAACCTATGGATTGAAAGACCCAATATTGTCAAGATGGTTGCTCTCCAGAAATTGATCTATAATTCAGCACAAGTCCTAGCATGATTTTTCAGAAATTGACAAGCTGATCCTAAAATTTATATGGAAATGCAAAGTACCTAGGGTAGCCAAAACAATTTCTATAAAACAATTTTGATCAATATGAACTAAGTTGGAAGACTTCTACGGTCTGATATCATGACTTACTGTAAAGCTACAGTGACCAAGAACATGGTATTGACATATGGATAGCATGGAGATCAGAGTTTGGCAAATTGTTTTTATAAAGTGCCATCTAGTAAATACTTGGAGACTTTAGGGTCTCTGTTGCAATGACTCAACAGAGCTGTCAATGCGAAAGCAGCTCAAACAAAATGTGAACACATGGGAATGGCTGTGTTCAATAAAACTTTATTAACAAAAAAAAAGGTGGTGGGCTGGATTTGGCTCACAGACCATAGTTTGTGACCCCAGTTATAAATCAGTGGAATAGAATTAAAAGTTTAAAAATAAACCTTAACATTTATGGTAAATTAATTTTCAACAAAGATGCCAAGACAATTAAATAGAGAAAGGACAGTCTTTCCAATAAGTAGTGACGAGGCCACTGGATATCCATATACAAAAAAAGAAAAAATGGGATAAATAAATAATATAAGCCAGTAAACATGGAACCTTACCACACTATGCTGAGAACTTAACTCCAAAGTACTTTTTTTAGTCCTAAAAGAAATGAAAAGGTTAAATGTCTATAGAAACACACAGGAGTTATTCTTCATGCCCTTGGGTCAGCAAAGAATCAGATAGGACACTAACAGCACAAGACATGAAAGAAAAGATGAATAAATTGGACTTCTTTTTTTTTTTAAGATTTTTTATTTATTTTTCAGAGAGAGAGTGAGTGCACACAAGCAGGGGGAGCAGCAAGCAGGGGGAGAAGCGGGGTCCCCGCTGAGCAAGGAAACCAATGCAGGGCTCTATCCCAGGACCCTGGGATCATGACCTGAGCCAAAGGTGAATGCTCAACCAACTTAGCCACCCAGGAGTCCCTGGACTTCTTTAAAATTAAAAACTTGTGTTTCAGAAGTGAAGATTAAGCAAAATGAAAAAAAAAAAAGCCATAGACTGAAAGAAATGTTTGCAAACCATATATCTGATAAAGAACATGTATGGAGAATTTATTTAAAAAAAACCAAAACTCTTACAACTGAGAAGAAAGATGATAAATAACCTAATTATTGGTGGACAAAAGACTTTAGACATTTTTACCAAAGAAATGAATGGCTTATTAGCATGAGAAAGTGCTCAACATTATTAGTTATTAGGGAAATAAAAGTTAAAGCCACAATAAGACGTCACTATACACTAAGAATGCTTATAATGAAAAATATTTTGGCGAGGATGTAGAGAGATGGGAACTCTTATACATGGCTGGTGGCAATGTAAAATGGTACAGTCACTTGGGGAAACAATTTGGCAATTTCTTTAAAAGGGAGACATAAACTTAGTGTGGGACTCCCAGATTTCACTCCTAGGAGAAATGGAAACATAGATCCCCAAAAAGATTTCTATGTAAATGTTCTGATCAGCATTATTTATAATGGCCCCAAACTTAAAACAACCCAATTATCAATCAATAAACAAATGGATAAAAACAAACTGAGGTTTATCTATACACATAGAATGCAATTCAGCATTGACAAAGAATAAAATACGGGTAGGTGCTACGGCATGGAAACTTCAAAAGCATTATTGCAAATGAAAGAAGCCAGACACCAAAGATGGCAGATTGCATGATTCTATTTATAGGAAATGCCCAGAAAAGGTAAGTTTAGACTCAGACAGTTGATCAGTGTTTGCCCAGGGCTAGTGCTAGGAATGGAGGCTGATCGAAAATAGGTTGAAGGGAAAAGTGGATTGTGATGGGACACCGCTCTGTTCATTTTTACTAACACTCACTGAACTGTGTATTTATGACAGCTGAAATCAATGCTATGTAAATTACACTTCGGTGAAGCTGTAAAAAAAATAATAGGGCCTTTTTCTCATATTAAGACATCAAGATGTACATATTCCAGGTCCTGTCAGTAGTTCAACCATGTTGTCAAGATTCATCCAATCTCTCCAACCAATCTGCCATCTTTCCCATGTTGGCCTTCATCCTCTTGCGAGCTACCCCATGACATAGGTTGCCACTGATGCTCTCACTCAACTCAGAAAGGAGGGAGGGGGAAGAAACAGAATTCTGGTAGTTGTGTCCGCTCCTTTTTTCCCATATGCTCTAAGTAGGTTTCACTTACACCTTATTGGACAGACCTCTATTGAGCATGGAGTTTTCCAGCCGAGCCACAAGGGAATCTGGGAAAGTGTTCATTTACTTGCCTCCTTTCTCTTCAGGAAGCAGAGGAAGAGGGGTATTAGGGTATTCAGCCAAGAATTTCTGAGTCTTCTTTTCCACCAAAGAATATCAACCTTAAAAAATAGATTTCATTACATTGAACAGGATTGAAGCATTTATGTAGCTATTTTGTGGAGGAAAGGGGATATCACTTTAGAATAAATGAATTATTCTAAAGAGCTATAATTATGTTTCTTCTTACAACCACATAGCTTTAATTGTTATTGTTCTTTGATATGAAAATACAGATTAAACTTCACAATGATGGAAAGGACCTCAAGATAAATATTAGAGTAGCTGTAATTCTCGTTCTTAAAATACTTTTTAATAAGAAACAAATTTAGGCAGATGATCAAAACAGTTGGCGTAAGAACAGAAAAAAGAAACAAATCCTGCTTTATTTTCATGTGCCAGGCCCAAGCCAGCCTTAAATACGTCTGTAAGATCTTTCATGAAGAAAGATTCACATCGGGTATCAAATGTTACAGGCATTTGTTGTTTTCCTCTAAATACCCGACAAAATCTCCAGTTGAAGAGGCTTGCTTGACTTATCGGAGTTTATCAGTGTATCTCTTTCTGCGCCCAAGTCCAGTGGTGTCTACGTTGGTAGCTCGAAACCAACCACGGTGGGAGTATTTATACCATAGTAATTGGCTAATGCTACAGGTTAGTGTTTTTCTTCTTCCTGAAGAGCAGTTAAAAAACTCCTAGCATACTTCTGCCCCCCTGCATCAACTTTGGAGCAACAGCAACCCACGCACATACAGAAACAAGCCTCTCCCCTCCTGTAACAGGAAGTGAATCCCCAAATGGATCTATTTGCTTTTTCTTTGAGGGATCATTTTTTCCTGACAACACTGACACCAACACCAGAATTAAGGTCGTCAGGAACAATTTTCTGGCCTAAAAAAATTAAGCCATGAGGGGCTCTTGGGTGGCTCAGTCAGTCGAGTGACGGACTCATGATTTTGGCTCAAGTCGTGATCCCAGGATCATGGGATCGAGCCCCGTGTCTGGCTCCATACTCAGCGGGAGTCTGCTTTAAGATTCTCTCTCCCTCTCCTCCTTCCCCCTACTTTCGTGCACTTTCTCTCTCTCTCTCAAATAAATAAATAAATCTTTAAAAAATATTAAGCCATGAAAATATTGGGAGAAGTAATTGTGTGTGTGTGTGTGTGTGTGTGTGTGTGTGTGTGTGTGTGTGTGTAGGGTATACTTAAAAAATAAATTCATGGCACAGTTGTTTTGTGCAAGGGCAATAGGGAAATCTTTTGGCAGGAAAGCTCTGGTTAGCATTATCAAGTCAGCAGACTAGGCGGCTAGGTCCAGGGCAGAAAATCAGTCTGCAGCTCTGGTCCCCATTGCCTAGCAGTGAGGGATTTTGTTTCCTGAATATCATTAAAAACTACCGTCAGAGCATGTAAATATGGTAGAGGAATTGTTCCCGCACTGCTCCTCGTATCTCAAATGGTAGCAGCCCTCGCTAACCCTAGATGCCTTTGACTGATTTGGGCCAGGGTAGAAGCTTGAAGGAGTGCAAAGCAGCTCTACTCATCACCCCTGGGGTGAGGCTGAAGTTGAGCACGGAGGATTCTGTCTACATCAGGCACGCAATTCTAGTTCATGTTCAACGAGATGTTTCTAGACTAGATGCTCCTCGTTTCCTCCAGGTTTGGAATTTAAGGAGGTACTTTTAATAAAGAAGTATGCCCCATATCCAGCAAGGCAGAAACCCCGCGGACCACCCATTATACTTCCTATGCTTATCAAAAGTCTCGTTCTTGGCAGAATGGATCCAATGAATAAAATTCTTTTGTTGGAGATATGATACCATACCCTGTTTTTAAACATTAAAGATCACAAGTTGATTATGACTTCATGTCATAAAAATGTACATTTTTAGAATCCCCGAAGTGGATTTTCAGGTAGTCTGCCTCATTCTTTTCCACTTGTCCAGCAAGACGTAGCTTGGTCCCTGCTGGAACATTTCCACAAATCAGGAATGCAAGATCTCAGGAAGCTATAAGTTCTGTTAGAAGGGCAAAAGGTGGGGCGCCTGAGTGGCACAGCGGTTAAGCGTCTGCCTCCGGCTCAGAGCGTGATCCCGGCGTTACAGGATCGAGCCCCAAGTCAGGCTCCTCCGCTATGAGCCTGCTTCTTCCTCTCCCACTCCCCATGCTTGTGTTCCCTCTCTCGCTGGCTGTCTCTATCTCTGTCAAATAAATAAATAGAATCTTTAAAAAAAAAAAAAAAAAAGAAGGGCTAAAGGTCTTCCTTATGTTGACCTGAAATTTATCTTCATGACTTCCCCTCTTTGGTCCTAGTTTGGATCTTAAGGAACATTTTTTTTTCAACTATCTAATCTTTGTTGTCTGTGACAACCACATTATATTCTCAGCTCATCTGGAGTGGCAATTAGCTAAACGCTCTAGTTTATCAAATGAGATTTGCTTCAATCACGTTCCTCTCATTTTGCACTTGTGTGGTTGGATTTTTGATCTTAGTGGTAGGACTTCGCATTTACCTCAAGTCAATTTCATTCTTTCAGTTTTGATCAATGTTTCCAGCCAGTTGAGATATTTTTGAATTCCTAGTTTTAACTTTCAAAGAATTCTTTTCACCCAGCCATACATCATTTTTTATTAAACGCCGTTTTCCCCTATGCAAGTCATAGGTTGACATTTTAAATGGACCAGAGCAGAGTCCTGGAGAACACCACAAGAGCCCTTTCTTCTTGGTGAATAGGATGTGGATTTGTTTTTTTTTCTAACAATTACAAATCCACTTACTTGTCCTTGAATCCAATCCATCCATAAGGACATTGTGATGTTGTAATATAATGAGAAATATATATTTGGTTTTTGTCCCCAGATCCTGGCACAGAGAGTCTCAAATCCTTGCCATTTTTCTAAGCATAGAGTGATAAGAGCATCTTTTGTTAAAATATTTGGTTTTTATCCCCAGTTCCTGAAATAGCTCCAAAGCAAGAAAAGAGAAAGGAGTGTCTTTTGTTATTCGAAACAAGCCACACCTGAGTTTATGTTAATGAGGTGACTTTTGGAAAGCCCGTGAGCACGTGGGCTGGTTGCCGGAGGAACCAACCAGGAGATCAGAGGACTTGGAAATTAGAGCCCCACCTCTTGACCTCCAGGGAGGGGAGAGGGGTTGCCGGTTGAGTCAGTCATCAATGGCCAATGATTTAATCAATCGCACTTACTTAGTGAATCCTCCATATAAAACCTGACCCGAGGGGTTTGGAGAGCTTCTGGGTTGGTGAACACACTTAGGTGCTGGCAGGGTGATGCCCCCAGAGAAAGCCTGGACGCGTCATACCTCTTCCACATCCCTTGTGCTTTGTACCTCTTACCCATCTGTCTGTTCCGGACACAGAGCCCTTAAAATAAACCAGTAAGAGTAAGTGCATTGTTTAGTAAGTACTGAGTTCTGTAAGTTGTCCCAGCAAATTAGCAAACCTGAGGAGGGGGTCTCGGGAACCCCTGATTTGTAGTCGGGAGTACTGGGGGCCTGTACTTGTGATCGCCAGTCTTGTGGGACTGAGCCCTTCCCCTGTGGGGTCTGATGCCAACTCCAGGCAGTCAGTGTCAGGATTGCTTGGATGGACGACCCACACATTCGGTGTCAGAAGTGGCATGAGGGGAGCCTGGGTGGCTCAGTGAGTTGAGCATCCGACTCTTGATTTTCGCTCAGGTCACGCTCTAGGGTCATGAGATCGACCCCCCACTTTGGACTCTGCATGCAGTGGGAGTCTGTTTCTCTCTCTCTCCCTCTGCCCCCCCTCAAATAAATATATCTTAAAAAAAAAAAAAGTGGTGCGAGCAGTAGTAGCAGTAGAGAAAACCAGAAGTTTTCTTTTAGACTTCATTCATGAGTATATTTCTAAACCCATGGCCACTTCCATTGCCCATCTCTTGTTTTTCTACTAAAAACAATCACACGGTTGTTAGTGTCGGTGTTAAAGCGTATAAAATACAGAAGGAGAAAGTCTGAAAAGTGAAGGTTTCCTTTTTATTTCCCTGCTCTGGTTTCATGTCTTTATGATGCAGGGAAGATGTTAGGGTTTGGCGCTGACGGCCAAGAAAGAACTCTTGAGATGTCCCTGGTGCAAAAAGGTGGTTTTATTAAAGCATGGGGACAGGACCCGTGGGCAGGAAGGGCTGCACCGTGGTCATGAGGAGGGGCTGATTATCTACTTTCAAGTTGGGAGGGTGTTCAGGAGAGCGTAAGTCTCTAAGGAATTTTGGAAGCAAGGTTTCCAGGACCTTGAGGTCACTAGCTATTGTTAGGAAAAGGTCGTTTATTACTGTCTAATAAAACCTTAGTCATGAGACCCTTCAGATGTATATCAGTGGGTCATATGCTTGGGGGATGGTTGTCAACATGTATGGGGGGGGTGGAGATGAAGTTTCCAAAGGAATTTTTTTTTTAAGATTTTATTTATTTATTTGACAGACACAGAGAGAGAGAGCACAAGTAGGGGGAGCAGCAAAGGGAGAGAGAGAAAAGCAGCTCCTCCCTGAGCAGAGAGCCTGATGTGGGGCTCCATCCCAGGACCCTGGGATCATGACCTGAGCCGAAGGCAGACGCTTAACTGACTGAGCCACCCAGGCGCCCCTCCAAAGGAATTTTTCTATGTTAAAGTAGACTTACAGGGTCCTGGGGGTCGGACTATGATTGCCTTTGCCCTTAGCAAAGTATTAACAATTGGGTCAGCTGAGTTCCTAGAGGAAGGTCACTCTCTGTTTCAAGGACTTGTCAATGGGTTGTAGATAGTAAGGAAATTTAATTTTTCTTTTGCCTTTGTTTCCCACGTCATTTACTCAGAGGAAACCGCTGCGAAATCAATGTGTATCCTTCTGGATACTTTCTTATATGTTTACAAATATAAGCATTAATATACATGCTTTCTTAAATATATATTGAGTAGTGCTCTATATTACCTCACTTAAGTTCGTGAGGACCTTCCATGACGGTACACATTCTCTTTAATGGCTTCAAAATAGTCCTCAATTTACCACAATTTACTACTCCCCTACTATTGGAAATTTAGGTCGTTGCCAAATTTTTGCTTTAATAAACAGAGCTGCTATGGATACTCTTTTATCTTTAGGCAAATGAGAAAGAAATCGTGAAGTGTAGACTCCTAGAAATGGAATTGCTATCTTAAAAAGCATGCACACTGTATTTATTTTTATTTTATTTTACTTTATTTTATTCTATTTTATTTTTTTTATTATGATGTGTTAGTCACCATACAGTACATCATTAGCTTTTGATGTGGTGTCCATGATTCATTGTTTGCGTATAACACCCAGCACTCCATGCAATACGTGCCCTCCTTAATACCCATCACTGGGCTAGGCCACCCCCCCACCCCCCTCCCTTCTAAAACCCTGTTTGTTTCCAGGAGTCCATAGTCTCTCATGGTTTGTCTCCCCCTCTGTTCCCCCCCCTTCATTTTTCCCTCCCTTCTCCTAATGATCTCCCTGCTATTCCTTATATTCCACAAATAAGTGAGACCATATGATAATTGCCTTTCTCTGCTCAACTTATTTCACTTAGCATAATCCCCTCCAGTTCTGTCCATGTTGATGCAAATGTTAGGTAATCATTCTTTCTGATGGCTGAGCAATATTCCATTGTATATATGGACCACATCTTCTTTATCCATTCGGTTCTTTCCACAGTTTGGCTATTGTGGACAATGCTGCTATGAGCATTGGGGTGCATATGGCCCTTCTTTTCACTACAACAAAAGCACACACACTTTAAAATCCTAATGAATACTACACATTTTCAACACTTCATATTTGTTTGCAGAGCCTAGCTCTGCAAAGTCTGGTCCTATGGCAAGCAGAATTGGCTGGCCTGGGAGCTTTTGGAAACATAGGCTCTCAGGCATATTGAGTCAGAATCCACCATTTCACCAGGTGACTCATATGGTCATTGAAGTTTGAAAAGCACTGTTCTATGCAGTCTTCTCTTCACTGAAATAAGATATCATCAATCTAGGGGTGCCTGGCTGGTTCAGTCAGGTAAGCGTCTGCCTTCTGCTCAGGTCATGATCCCAGGGCTCTGGGATGGAGCCCCGCATGGGGTTCCCCGCTCAGTGGGGAGTCTGCTTCTCCCTTTCCCTCTGACACTCCCCCCTTGCTTGTGCTCTGTCTCTCGCAAATGAATAAATTTAAAAATCTTTTTAAAAAATATCATCAATCTCTTTAACTTTTACCTATTCTTCTTTATTTTCCAAGTACTTAAAAACTATTCAATAATATTCTGTAGAATTTTGTCTGGGATCTCTACTCAATGCAAAATTGATAATTTGCTGAATATACCCTTTATCAATATGAAGATAACATTTCCCCTTTCTCTTATCTTTTGGCATGTGTCTCGTTCTCCAAGATAACTTAAGGACAACTGACACTTCTTTAACAAATTCATCTGCTGGTGCCTCTTTTCTGGGACAAAATTGACCCACGTGGGAAGACCTAAGCTTGTGTAGAGCAGTAAGGTGCTCTCTTAAGTTTTTCTCACTTGTGCTTAGGGAAGTAAGTTCATGGACCATCTAGAGGATATTTCAGGGTCATCAGAAATAGTGTGCCACCCCTGAGAGCTCCTGCTTCAGGGGAGCCTTTAACAAATACTCACGGTACTACTACCTTCCTTTTATTGGTTGGTTCTTTGGAGGGGCGCCCCCACCTCCCCTTCTACCTTCCACTAAGTCTCAAGGCAAAGAGCTCCTCTCTGCTTCCAGTCTTCTCTGGGAAGGAAGACAGAGCTGGGCTGATTGGAGTGGATTTTTCCTGGATTATTGCCCACAGGGACCTTGCATATACACTTTATGAGTCATCTTTGACTTTCATGCTGCTAATAAATGTTTATTGTGTGCTTACTGCATCCCAGATACCATGCTTTACACACATCAATTTTCTTAATCCTCAAAGCAAGCCCTCTAAGATAGATACCATTATCAGTCATTTTCCAGAATGGGAATTTGGGGACTGACCAAACAAGAGGAAATGGTGGAATTTAACTTGACTCTAAATATCACCCATACCTCCTGCAGGTGACCCACAGAACTCCCGGTCAGAAAGGGACTCAGCAGGACCAAGCACCTTTCAGGCAAAGCATCATTTTGCTATTAAATAAAGAGTTTTATACAAAGTGTTGCCGTTTACGGCGTTAGTGACTTAACAAAACAAGATTGCTTTATCTGTAAATGTAAGTCGCATTCTTGGGTCTGTTGGTTCCTACAAATACTCTCTTTCCTGGAGAGCTCAAGGATCAGAGTTGACAACAGTTCGTATTTCTACATTTCCTGAAAGAGCAAGTTAAAGAAAAAAATTAAACTCGTGATTGTCAACCCTTGTAGAGATTACCGTGGCTGCAAGGGGTGTCGGGTTCACTAGTAGGAGCAACTAACCTCCACAGTTGTCCTTGAGTTCCTCCCTCCTATGTCCCTTTAGTTGTAGGTTCCGTAAGACCAGTTTTAAAATGAATATAGAATAAAGATAGATAATGATAGAATAAAGTTCCATCACTACAAACAGCTGGTCTTCTGTCTGCTTCTGAGACTCAAATATTACAGACATGCCCAAAAGTTTCCACTCATTTCAAGGATGGGCTGATTTCAATTTTAGAGGAAGTCTCAGGGCGAAATCAACTTCGGTAAAAAATTCCTATTTCCTTCGCAGTACTTTTGGGATGAGGGCGTAGGTATGTGACTGTCATAATATATAAGATCTTCTGTGATTCTTGCTGAAAGATCTGTGGTACTCATTTATTGACGGATTCCCGAAAGCTGCAGGTCCTATTCTCTGAAATAGCCAATATACTCTCAGCAGTAACTTAGGCACCGGGAGAATCTGAACAAACCATGCAAGGCCTTTATTACTTAGAGGCCTCCTTGGAGACATTTCTTGAATTTGGGCCCCTTCATTAACATACCTTCTACATAAATATTAGGTAGGTGCTCTATTGGCTCAGTTGGCTTACATATTGTAAAATAAAAAGAGAAAAGAAAGGGTAGCAATGATATATAAAGTATATGTGAAAAATTAACCCCCTGGGTGCCTGGGTGGCTCAGTCAGTTGAGCGTCCCATTCTTGATTTCGGCTCAAGCGGTGATCTCAGGGTCCTGAGATCTCAGGCTGTGTGCTCAGTGTGGAATTTGCTTGTCCCTCTCCCGCTGCTCCTCAACCCTGCTCACTCACACACTCTTTCTCTCTCTCTCTCAAACAAACAAATATTTTTTTTTAAAGATTTTATTTATTTATTTGACAGAGATAGAGACAGCCAGTGAGAGAGGGAACACAAGCAGGGGGAGTGGGAGAGGAAGAAGCAGGCTCACAGCAGAGGAGGCTGATGTGGGGCTCGATCCCATAACGCCGGGATCACGCCCTGAGCTGAAGGCAGACGCTTAACCACTGTGCCACCCAGGCGCCCCTCAAACAAACAAATATTTTTAATAAATAAATAAAAATTATCCCCAAAAAAGGAAAGAAAAAAAAAAAAAAGGAAAGCTATTTCACTAATGGAATGCCATAATGTTCCTTCTTTGATGAGTTTTCCTGGCTTAAGGCCCCAAGGACGTCTGTGAGTGAAACATTTATAAAAGAAACAAAAGATCTTACAAAATTATGCAAGGAAAAATTCACTTGCAAGGTAAGGATGATGAGCAGAGCTGGCGGAAATAATACATTTTCATATTCTGTTCTTGGGGAAGAGAACCTAGAGATTCTCTCGCAAAGTCAAACGATGGCTTGGATAGTTTTAAACATCAATTACATGGGAATATACAGCAGTTTGTTCAATTTTTCAAAACAGTTTTCATAAAATGTAAAATCATGACTTTCTTATGCATATAAAATGCGTAAGTATCAAAGAGTTTACGTCATTAATGAATAAGGGAACCAGTAAGATGCTACAACCAGTTCAAAGGAGCATTTAAAAAGTGGAGGCCTAGGTGAACCAAACTGGCTCTTTCTGCTGTCAGGGGAGAGAGAGCAATTGTCTTTCCCTTAACAAAATTTATTTGCAGGTCTATTGACCAAAAATACTTGCATTGTTTGTTACCACCAACGTAGTGAGTTGCAAAATAGCTCAAAGACAATAAAAGACACAAAGCCCAGAGACCCTCTACCCATAACCCAAAAGAATGTGCTCTAAGCAGAATGTAGTTTTCCAATGAAAACACCAGTAAACTCTTGGTATGGTTCAGAATCTTTCAATTATTACCCACATAGATGATGTAAAACCAAACGTAATTATCCCTATTCTTGTCTAAAGTTCTTAGTATTTCTTTTTTTTTTTTTTAAGATTTTTTAATTTATTTATTTGACAGGATAGAGACAGCCAGCGAGAGAGGGAACACAAGCAGGGGGAGCGGGAGAGGAAGAAGCAGGCTCCCAGCGGAGGAGCCTGATGTGGGGCTTGATCCCATAACGCCGGGATCACGCCCTGAGCCGAAGGCAGACGCTTAACCGCTGTGCCACCCAGGCGCCCCTAAAGTTCTTAGTATTTCTGATGTAGGCGTAGATGTAGCCTTGTCAGATTCCTTGTCCTTCCAGAAAGAGCAATGGTGTACATTTATTGTTTGAACGGTGAACATTCATCTATTATTTGCAGAAACAGAAGATTACGATGGCCGTAGGGAGCTCTAATTCCCTGGGGAAGTGTGCCTTGCCTGTGGTGGTATAATGAGATAGTGCTAGAGAGAAGGGAAGGCATCAGAGATGAAGGAGCGTCAGAACTGAGAGATGCAAGTGGGGGGACCCTTGGTGGGTCTAGCCTCTGGGGTCATCAAACGAAATAGCAAGAAGCCGTTCAAAGATTTTCAATATTTCTGTAAATTTATCTGTAAATTCTTCTTCTAAACCTTGGAAAATGTGTTACCTTTTTTCCTTTTATCAGATCATTGAATTAATTTGTTTCCCAGAGGAGCCATGAATTTTCTGAACTTTTCTCTTTTGACTGCCTGATCCAAGAGGTGCAAATATGTGGCATAAACTCCCTCCCTTCATTGATTCGCTCTAATTTTTTCATCCTGAAGTTCAAATTGCCTGCCTACCACCAATAATAATTGTAAAGAAACTTCCGATGTAGCTTTCCTATTCTGATCAAAGCTAGTTCTCTCAAGGTGATTCGTATTCTCAGACTTTTCAAAAACAGTGCAAACATTTCTGTCATTGCTAATACACAAGCAAAGCTTCAGCTGTACCCAAGACTAGAAATAAAATTAGAGCAGTGAACTAATTAGCATTGTATGCACTAAGAGAAACTGGCAGTTAGTTTTTGTATTTACCACTTGAGAAAGGAAGGGTGGGGTTTGTCAAGTTTAAAACCGAAAGCATTGACAAGGTTCCCCTCAAATCTTGAGATTCAAATCGTATTACTACAGGCAGCGTGCAACATCATCTTTAAGAAATATGAAAATTGGCCCCAGAGAATCAATTGCTCTGCACCTGGGAGGAAGAATTGAGTGCGTTTTGGCTTTTGAGCTTTTCAGAGCAACGGAACCACTTCTCTTCTGACTGAGAAGCTATCATTGTCGCTCTGATAGAAAGATTTCTTGGGACAAATGCTTCTTTTAAAAAGTCTTGATCAGATTGTTTACCTTTCACTTAAAATCATGCACCGCAGTGAAGCTTTGTGCAAAAGCACGTTAGCATCTGTACTATTTTCCCGCAGGATTGAAAAGCTAGGCTCTTTGGGCTGTCGCTTCCCCTCTTGGTTGAAGTGACTTCTCTCTGCAGAGGAATTTATCACTTAGGACCCTTTGGTCTGTGTGCCTTTCAGAAAGCTTTGTAGAGGCCGTTGAGAATGAGCATGGGACAGGGGAACGGAAGAGGCTCTAGAAGCATTTTGTCGTCTATTTTTTCTCTTCTTTCTCATTTTTTTTCACATGCTAATGCTGGCTACTAAAAGCATCTTTCACTCTTCATGCCTAGCAACTGATTTACTCCAGGAACAGGCAATGGCATTGAAGCGAAGGAGAGGCATTTCGATTCCCATCGGAGGCTAGCATGGATTCTTGAACCAGAAGAGCCTGGGTTTGAATCCAGCTCTGTCTTCAACAGCCCTGTGACCTGGGACAGGTCACTTCTCACTGTTCTGCTTCCTCATCTGTAAGACGGGGGTCATGACATGAGTGCCTACCTCAATGGGCTGTTTTATCATTTTTTTAATGGGTTATTTTAGAGATTCAATGAGCTGACTTCGGTAAAGCGCTTAGATCACGGTTTGGCACTTGGTCCATGTTATATATTTTGAATTAATTAATAAAGTTAAAATAATTGCTCTCAAGTGTGAAGTCTAGAAACAAGCTAAATGTCCATCAGTAGGATACTGGTTAAATCAGATATACTATGCTCATACAGGAGTATACAACGAAAGTATCAGAAAGAGTGTGGCAAGTTCCCTTGTCTAATATGGGAAGATCTCCAAGAAAAAAAAAATACCCACATACATATAATATGTGCATAGAAAATGAGGTCTGGAAGAAGACACGGGTAACCATAATCAACAATTGTTCCTGAGTGGCAAAGAAGAGACTTGGAAAGCCGGAAGGCTTCTATTTCATTACATACCCTTCGGTCTACTAAACCAATTTAATCCAGTTTCAGTTATTACTTTTTCAATAAAAATGTAGTTAATTATGATTTTATTCAGGAAAAAAAAGAGTAATTGTGAAAGAACTTAATGTGAACTTAAATTATTCACCTAAAAAAATAAAGACAAATATGTGATTCCAGACTACTTTGCTGGTTTTGTTTGCATTAAACACAACGTTAGTATTTTCTTTGGGAACTGGAAGTTGGCACTGGAAATCCTCAACCCTCATCCTCTTCTCCAAGGGATGATCTGGGGCTATGGCATAGTGAATAACTCACTATAATTGAGGTGCATTTGATTACTTATAAGCATGGAATTGAATGTGTTTCGATCTGTCTATCTTCCCTCAGGAGTTCTGTTCATTTATGCGCTATGTGGATCCTTGTTAAGAGGAAAACAACAGAACCAGAAAGGGAGCGGCTGCAGGGAAAACACATAAAGCCGGTGATTCCTTGTAAATTGATAGCCTGGTTGCTCCAGACATTTTCCCAGTCTATTGAGATGCCCATTAATTCTCACCAATAGTCAGCACTTCGGGTTAAGGCATAGACCCTATAAGCAAGGGTTTTAATGAAGAGGAAACCATTACGCACGGAAGGCAAAAGGTGAAGAAATTGAAGTGAAGGTTTGGGGAGCTACCGTGAGTGTGGACTTCAGAGATAGCAGCAAGCATTTCTGTGGTGAAAATGAGGTTTGGATCTTGGCTCTGACCCTTATCTGTTCACCTGGGGACTTAATTCACATCTTTCAGCCTCATTTTTCTACTCAGCAAGATGAGGATAATACTCGGTTGTATGATAATACAAAATACCTTATTTTGCTATATTTTCCCAGAGTCTAGAAGAGCACCTGGTCCCTAGGTGTTCAAAAATATCTGTTGAATAAACAAGTGAGGTGATATAAATAACAAATAAAAATCTATTTAATATTTTATATTTTATTATATATTTAATATTATATAAATAATAAATAAAATACACAAATTTAAAAAAACCCCAAATGTAGGAGGTGACAAGTGTATATTAATTTTCTTTTTTGGCTCCTGTGGGGCATTGGACAAGGTTCTTCCTGATCTGGTCCCCAGGAAGATAGAGGATTATTGGCTGGAGGCAAGGATTTGTATCTTCTTCACTGGCTATGATCAAGGGTAGATTAATGGGATACTGCCAGTCTGGAGATGGGTTTCAAGACGGACCGTGGGACTCTGCCCTTTCCACCTTATTAAACATTTTTGTCATTTACTTGAGTAAAAGTATAAAAGGTGTGGTTCATCATATATTTATGTATCTCCAAGCTTGTAAGAAAGGACATAGTAGAGCAAAGAATCAGGAAATTTTGATTGATTAACTTGAGGGACAGAATTAAATGAGATTTGACTGGATATATTTAAGTTCTTGCATTTGGTTCAAAAAAACCCTAACACACATGTACAGGAGGTGGGAGACTGTGTTTAATAGCTGTGTATGTGGACAAGCCACAGGAGTTTTTGTCTTCAATAAACTGGACATGCGGCAACTTCAAATATTGTTTGTATCAAACGCGTCATGCAATGTTGAGTTGCATTGATGGAAGCACGGTGTCAGCTCAAGTTAGGCGTGGTCCCAATTTCCTCTGTGATTCCTGGAAGGCTACATTCTACTCTCAGAATCCCGGTTTCAAAAGCAACATATGAAAATTAATTTGAGATTAGAGATGAGTGATCAGGACCGGGAAGGGACTTTGCACTATGTGTGTGAGGTTTGATTGAAGAAAAGGAAAATTTAGCCTGAAGGAAAATCTTAAATGTGGGTAAGATATCACTAGGCTGTCATGTGGGAAAGAAATTAGATTTGATCTACAAGGTACTAACAGGTAAACTATCTTTTTTTTTTTAAGATTTATTTATTTATTTGAGAGAGAGAGAAAGAGAGAGAGAGAGAGAGTGTGTGTGTGTGTGTGTGTGCGCGCGCGCGCGCGTGCAGGAGCTGGGGGAAGGGCAGAGGAGGAGGGAGAGAAGCAGACTTCCCACTGAGCTCAGAGCCCAGCACAGCTCTGGGGCTGGATCCCAGGACCCTGAGATCATGCTCTCGGCTGAAATCAAGAGTGGGACACTTAACCACTGAGCCACTCTGGCGCCCCCAGGTAAAGTATATTTAATGGGGAGATTTAGCAGAGAGATTTTTGTCTCAGTCTAAGGAAGAATTTTGATGGGTAAAAGCTAATGGGATAAATAATAGTGTTTTCTTTTTTCACTGTAAAAAGAATGCGTGTCCTTTTAAAAAATCAGAAAACAAAAAATGTTGGAATATAAACATTGTTAATATTTTTAAACCTCACCATCTGTTTAAACTCAAGCATGCTAGTACATTGTTGAAAAACGTTTCGAGTTTAATAGTTCACTAAACTTGGCAGACGTTCATACAGCGGTTGGTCCAGAGGTCCGCAGCGAAGTTAGAGACAGGATGGCACTTAGGTTCAATAACATTTTGGATTCTTTTCCAATCTGCGAGCCTTGTATCTTACTATCTTATAAGTGCGAGAAGCATCGATTCTATTGAGACCTAGCTCTGTCACTGACCTTGGCTCTAGGTCGCCTGTGAATATGGGAGTGTTAGCCCAATTCCTGGATTCTAACAGGCTTTATCCACTGCTGGTTAACTAGAATGGAAAGCTGATGCAGTTGCCAAGCAACCCAGATTTGGAGAAATATGCCTCCTTTCTCTAGTATACCAGATAAGTGGATAAACAAACATGCTTTTGAAATGACTCAATCTTCTCCGATGAGTATAGTTATAAAATGAATGGAAGAACCAAAGCAGATCTTTAGGTAACTCAGGGCAAAAGTTTCTCTAAATAAATAATCTAATAATTTAAATCCTAAATGGCTTGACCTACGGGAATAATTTCCTCAATCTTAACACCTTAACGTGAGAGCAGTAGAACGTCTCGGCAGCTCTGTGTTTCATCCGTGAGCGCACCGTGTATCGTGTAGCAACAGACATGCGGAAAGAAGACAATAGAATCAGTGGTTCAGTGTGCAACTGTATTTATTCTATAATTTGGGGCTGGTTTGTGAGTTGGAATGTCTTTTTTTAGAATCTTGGACCACAGTCAGTAGCTGCTAGCAAGACAATGAGGTCAGTTTCTGGCAGCAATGAAATGGTTGCTTCCCCAACTAGACTGTGAGCTCTTTGAGGGCATTTATTTTTGTACTGTACGATGTCCAGAAAGCACAGAGTATTGGACCTTAATTTATTATGATTACAGATTGACAATGTCCTTGCCATAAGGTATACTCACGTTTTCCAAATTTATGGGCACGAAATACACGTCATACTAACCAGATATCCTAAAACACGAACCAATCAAGATACCTGAAATGATTCAAGCGAATCCTCTGAATATATTTACGATACTTGTGATACTTTAAAGCTTAAGCCGAGACAAGCAGTTCTTATGAAACAGTGGTAAAATATTGGGGGGGCGCCTGGGTGGCACAGCGGTTAAGCGTCTGCCTTCAGCTCAGGGCGTGATCCCGGCGTTATGGGATCGAGCCCCACATCAGGCTCCTCCGCTATGAGCCTGCTTCTTCCTCTCCCGCTCCCCCTGCTTGTGTTCCCTCTCTCGCTGGCTGTCTCTATCTCTGTCAAATAAATAAATAAAATCTTAAAAAAAAAAGATTTAAAAAAATATTAGGATTCATTTATCTAACCTTTTTTAAAAACAATTCACTGCCACCCTTGCGTTAAAAGATGGTAGAGTTTCAAAACATTAAGTGTTTACATATCAACATTTTTCTTTTTCTGTTAAAAATGACATGTATTGGGGCACCTGGGCGGCTCAGTTGGTTGAACCTCTGCCTTCGGCTTGGGTAATGGTTCTGGAGTCACGAAGGGAGCCCCGAGTCAGGCTCCCCACTCAGCCGGGAGGAGTCTGCTTCACCCCCTGCCCCTCCCCCGGCTCGTGCTCTCTCTCTCTCTCTCAAGTAAATAAATAAAATCCAAAATTAAAAAAAGTGACATGTATATTTTTGCAATGAAGACAACTGTCATGATTTTATAATTTAAGAAAACCAAGGAAGATTGCAACTAGTCCCTGTAGAGAGAGCGACATTTGTCTCAATCATGCTAATCTAGCCCCTGTCGGTGCCCACAGGGCAGGGGGAGGGAGTGAAAACCCTGAACACTGCGGCTAAAAGCCCCTCCCTGCTCATCGCCTGCTCTAGAGGTGACCTGGGTTGAAGGGCCCACAGCCCTCCTTCGGTCATGGCCCAGGAGCCTGTGGTGACCACACCACACAACCTGCCGAGCCATGCCCCCTCCCACCCCTACCCCACACTCCACTCTGGTGATTTCTAAGGGTTTTGCATTGCCAACAGCTTTGGAAGTCACCAGATCCCAGAGAAACAAGAGAAAGGGAATGGAGGGAATTTTGTCTCCTGGCCCAGAAAAACTAGGTGGGCTCTTTAAGAGCAAGATCGCATCTCAGTCCCTTTTGTATCCTCAGCACCCCAGCACAGTGCCTGAACCCAGCTGAGGGGGAGGAATGTAGCCCATGGGGAGAGGGCCATGGCCCTGTTATCTCCATAAAAGGGTGTGAGGGATTTTCAAGCTTATGAGGATCTGGGATGCAATTTTACTTCTGCCACTGGTTTATGGTCTTGGAAAAGTGAGCGGATCTGTGCTGTGATTCTCTGTGAGACATCTAAATAGGTTGAATTGTGTGTTCTTTCCAGTGCCTTTGCCCTTAACCTTTGGCGTCCACAGGAATCAGGCTTCTGTTTCCAGAGAGAAGAGCAGCATCCTACTGGACTATTCAGTTCATCTCATCAGGAACACCCATCAGCACGTTCAAAGCTCAAATCCGAGTTTCCTAATTTCCCACATGACAGGAACCTCATGGGCTCACGATGAGAAATTCAGGAAAGCACGCAGAAAACAAGGTGGTATCATTGACAAATCATCCTGGGAACTGGGAAATCAACTTTTAGGTGAAAGTAGCTATTTACTATAATTTGGTGGAAGCCAGCTTGGAGGCCTACTAACAAGGATATAATGGGACTCTGTAATATGTAATAAGTAGCTTTCTCTTCGGAAGAAGGTCCTTTATCATGTTTAAAGGATTCTGCTTACTTACGGAGGTGTGAAAACGTTGCCGTTCAGAATTTAAAGACTGTATAGGTTGCTTTTAGGAAGATGGGCCAAGGCAAAAGGAGAAGCCCAATACCAGCATGGTTTGTGTGTGTGCAGAGAGAGGAGGATTTTAAAAATCCAATTAATTCTTAATTCAAGGCGTTGTCTTAGTAACTCCTGTTTCAAGATGCTCAGAGCTTGCAACATAATTCATAGCTTCACCAAGGCAGGAGAAAAATAGAAGAAGACAGAACCTTAAAATACCTTTGCCAATTAAATCCTGAATTATTTTTGACTCGGAGAATAGTCAGTCATTTTATTTAAGCGGTTAAGGATGATAAAGAACACGTTGATTCCTCATGCTTCCAGCTTACATTCCCATTACTTCACAATCTTCAATGCCTTTGGGGGTTTCACCTCATCTCTTTTACTTCCAAATCCAAGATGTTAAAAATAGTTACAAAGACCAGCTTACTATTTGCCCTCAAGGCTAATGCCACCATAATGGAGTTCGTGACCCCAGTCACCAAATTCCCATAATCCCAGGATATTCTCAAGCAATATATAAGATGTGCAGGGCCAGGGATGTGGTAGGAGCCACAAACCATGCTCCCAAACCACCTAATGCTTTCTCGTTCATTCTCTGTAATGAGAAGTTCATTGTTGAGGGCACAAAGGTGAAGATGACCGCATAGGTTCAGAGCAAACCTCAAAGGCTTATCCAACATTCCAAAACCTACCCTTAATTAAGCCTTGTCTTATATGGCAGGTTCTTTTTCTTTTTCTTTTTAAAGATTTTTATGTATTTATTTGAGAGAGAGAGAGAGTGAGCTCGAGCGGGGGTGGGGCAGAAGGAGAAGCAGACGCCCTGCTGAGGAGGGAGCGTGATGCGGGGCTCCATCCCAGGACCCTGGGATATGACCTGAGCCAAAGGCAGACGCTCAACCGACTAAGCCACCCAAGCGCCCCAGTATGGTAGGTTCTTAGGGAAGGTTCTGTTCATTGGTTATTGAAAAGTTATTCCCAACTCATTTTTCCTGGACATCCCCACTACAGAGGCTTAAAAGCTGAACATTTGCTTTTTGGAGTTTTTGTCTAGCTAGGGATAGTATGATAGCTCAGATCCCATGTGACAAGGAGAATTCTGCTGGCATTTCTAGGTCAAACTTGCTGTCTATTCTTTTAAAGATAGATGTCCTAGCAAGACCTTTCTTCTTTCCCCGTCATTTCTGTCTTGAATGCAGGCATCATGTCCAGATCTTGACTGCTTATGTAGTCACCACGAGGCCACAATCATAAGAAAAGACAAGAAACTTTCAACAACATATGCTACTGGATGAATGCCAGCAGCCACCTATTTCCAGAACTTTAATATGAAAAAAAATTATTTGTTTAAGATACTGTAAATTGGGTTTATGTTGTTTGCAACCAAAGCACCCTTAGCGGATTGAGTGTTTTACATGAATCTTTTGTAATTTCTACAGCACCCTGCAAGAAAGCCATGATTATCCCTGTTTTATAAATGAGGAAACTGAGGTACAAACCGTTTAAATTGCTTGTCCAAGATTACATGATGGCCTCATCACTCTGCTAGTATTTCCAAATAGATTTCGTTTGCTGACTAAGCATGAATGCTTTCAGGCACTTGTAAGTGTTCCTCTCTTCCTCTCTCTCTTTCTCTGTTGCATTGTTCCTACCAGAAAAATTAGATTCTAGCCTGGTTCTACCACAGCCTGCCTTCAAGGACTCTCCTCCATTCAGTTTCCTCTTCTGTCAAATGATGGGCTGGCTTCAAGTTTGAAAGTCTCTTCCAGACCTAAAGTCCAGTGACGTGGTCATGTCCCCATATGACTGGGAGCTTCTCAACACCACGGATGGTGTCTTTGTCTGTTTTCAAGCCCAGATTGCTCTGCCCATGGCAGATAGGCAGTCATTTTATTGAGTACAGATGGTTTAATTAAATTCCTCTCTAAAGACCTATAAAAGAAGCATAAAAAGGATGGCCTACTGTACCATGGGGGAATGTTATGAGGAAATATTAATTCAAGCTCATAAACTGGAGACTGGAAACAATCCTTCTTAGAAGAAAGATACCACACGAGTGCAAGATTCATTCGTCTTCTCAAGGGATGTTTGTTGCGTATCTCTCATGTGTCTGGTCTCTAATGAGCATGGAGCTGGTTGGGATTTTATAAAAAGGTGGCATTACAGTTGGGGGGATGTGCATAAAAAGTGACAGTGCAGCACAGTGAGTGTGATGATACAAGGACATACGGGGGAAGAGAAAAAACCTAGGCAGCTTCACAGTAGAAGCGGTAGCTAAGCTAAGTTTTGAAGGATAATTATGGATTTCAACAGCAAGCAAGAGGAGATGGGGCAGGGAGAACTCTGGCTGAAGAAATGCGTCCAAAGCCACTCAGGCACATACCATGTTTGGGAACTGCAGAATGCTGAAGTATAAGAGCATGGGGGGGGTGGTGTTTGGGGAACAGTTTGGAGAATGAAGATGGTGCCTGGTTCTCAAGGGTGGCACAGCCAGGCTGAGGGGAATGAACTTCTTTTGGTAGGCAATGAAGCACCAGGGATAGGATCAGATTTGAAACTAGAAAGTTCACTTTGGGGCGCCTGAGTGGCACAGTGGTTAAGCATCTGCCTTCGGCTCAGGGCGTGATCCCGGTGTTATGGGATCGAGCCCCACATCAGGCTCTTCTGCTATGAGCCTGCTTCTTCCTCTCCCACTCCCCCTTGCTTGTGTTCCCTCTCTCGCTGGCTGTCTCTATCTCTGTCGAAAAATAAATAAAATCTTTAAAAAAAAAAAAGTTCACTTTGTAATATGAATCTTGGAAAATGGCCAAGACACAGTAGCCTCCCTGTTATTTGATGTCCATAAAATGATCCATATGGGTATAGTCTTTGACCGAGGGTGACAGAGGGCGGCAGAAGACCTGAAAGGAGAATGTTGAAGGTTCCAGGCATAAGATGATGAATTAAGACATGGCGATGGGGATAGAAGGGATGCTTGTAAGTGATGCCGAGGTGATAGGAGATAATACTTGATGACCATTTAGGTGAGGAAGCAGGGAAGATGACGCACAATACCATAATTTTGGGGAACTAAGCACAGGGAGGAAGTTTTGTCGAGCAGAGGATGAGATTTGCTTTGGACATGTTAAATTTAGAATGCCATGCCATATCTGAGGGCGAGACGCTTAGTAGAACATTGGACAAATATAGGGCTGGTGCTTAGAGCACAGAGAACCATGAGTACTTAGGACAGTGGTTCTCAATCCTTTGAAAACCAGCATCTCCTTTATACGACAAATAGTAATGCCCTTGCAATAAATAAATAGTATGCTTATATATATATTTCAAGAATCCAAATAATAAGGGTACCTGGGTGGCTCAGTCAGTTGAGCTTCTGACTCTTGGTTTCAGCTCAGGTCATGATCTCAGTTTCATGGGACTGAGCCCCGAGTTGGGATCTGTGTTCAGCCGGAAGACTGCTTCTCTCTCTCTCACCCTTTCATTTTGCCCCTCCCCCCACTCATGCACTCTCTCTTTCAAATAAATAAATAAATAAATAAATAAATCTTTTTTTTAAAAAAGAATCCAGATAACACCAGGTAAAGGAAAAATAAAAGGAAGTCACTTTATTTTTTGAAATAAAAATTTAATATTTACAGAATCAGGCATGACTACGCTTACAGTGAACATATATATAAAAGATGTAGATAAGATTAGTTCCTGCAGAACACATTCATTTGTTCATTCATTTAATAGCTCTTGACTGAGTGTCTCCTAGGTTACAAGCACAGTTTTAAGCACTGGGAAAACAGCAGTGAAACAAAGAGACCCAATCTCTGCTCTTACGGAATTTACATTCTCTCACAGGGCAAGACAGACAAGCAAATATGTAAGTAAATAATAATATGAATTTTTTTGAGAGAGAGAGACAGAGAGACAGAGAGAGAGAGTGCAAGCAGGAAGGGGCAGAGGGAGAAGAGTATCTTAAGCAGGAGCCCAACACAGGGCTCAATCTCAGGATCCTGAGAGTATAATCTGAGCTGAAATCAAGAGTCAGATGCTTAACCGAGTGAGCCAACCAGGCGCACTAATAGTAATATGATTTCCTGTGGTGATGAGAGCTATGAGGAAATAAGAGACTACTGGGAGGAAGGGTGATTGGTGGGGGAGGGGGACCACTTCAGATGGCAAAGTCAGGAAGGGTCTCTCTGAAACACTGAAGATGAGAAAGAGGAGGCCAGCGGAAGGTCTCAGGAGTGACCTAAGATGGAGTGAAGCTGGATGTGTTTGAGGACCACAAAGAAGGCCAATGTAGCAGGAATGTCACGTGTTATGGTGAAAACGTGGAAGGAAGCACATGTCATATCATGTAGGGCCCTGAAGGGCAAAATAGGAAGTTGAAGTTTTGTTCTGAGTGCCATACAAAACCACTGGAAAATTTTAATCAGAGGTGTGATGGGATCTGATTCACGTTTGAAAAAGTTATGTTCTGGAGACTTCCAGTTAGTGATAGCATGGCAGAGTTCCTAAATGAAATCTAATCTCATTAAAATGGGAAACGAATCCCTTCCATTAAAAACAACGAAAAATTCTGGATAATTTTATATTTCTAATATTTTAAAATCTTGCAAACAAGCAAGGAATTTGTAGATGCCAAAACGAAACGAAAACAGGAATCCTAGGAGGTACATCCCTGGAACGAGCTTTTATCGGAAGCTTGTTTGCTCAACTGTAATGAACTTTTAATCTTTGTTTTGCTTGATGCTCAAGGCACACAGAAGGAGATGACGTTTAGGGCCCACCCAAGCTGGAAGGGTAACAGGAACTCCCCATATAAAGCTCAGTTCCCAAAAGGATGGATCTTAAAGAATGAATAAGAAAAGAAATCACAATGCAGAAAGAGAAAGTAGGTGTTCCCATAGAATGTCGATGGGAATATAAAACAGTGCCATCACTTTGGATGATGGTCTGGAAGTTTCCTATAAAACTAAACATAATCCTATGCTATGACCCAGAAATTCTATTCCTGAGGTCTTTACCCAAGATAATGAAAACATATGTCCTAAAATTGACTTGTATGGGAATAGTCATAGAAGCTTTATTTATAATAGCCCCAAATTGGAAACAGCTCAAGTGTTCGCCAACACAAGAATGGATAAACAATTTGTGGTGTGTGTATACAATAGAATACTAGCTAGCAATAAAGAAAGAACAAACTACTGATACACTTCACAACACGAATAGATTTCAAAAACATTATGTTAAGTGATAGAAGCCTCCCACAAAGGAGCACAAAATGTATGATCCTATTTATATGAAATTCTAGAATGTCCTAAACTAATCTAAGAAGGAAAAAATCAAAACCACGCTTCTAGTTTTAGAGATAGGGAACATGGACTCATCGAGACGGGTGGAAGATGACTCTGGTGTTATGTTAATATTCTATATCTTGATAAAATGGAAACTCATAAAACAGAAAATTTTTAATCTGTGCATTTCATATAATTTAAACTTTATTCTCCAAAAAGAAAGAACTGCAAACAAATATTGACTCAATTAATAATATCCATGTATGCTGAAAGGTGGCCTGTACTTTCAGATACATCAAAAACATTATGGGGTGATGGACAAGTAAGGGAGTGGATGAGTAGGAAGATATGTAAATAAAACAGAGTGTAATAAAAGTGTTCATAATAAAATAATGGAAGAAGACAAGAAAGTACGAAAATGTGCCCATCTTGACTTTGATGGTAGGTGGAAAATAAAAAATAATTCATAGTATCCCAAGGGAAGAGTTTAATTTAAATGGCCCTAGGTTGTTAGCGTCCATAATACAACTGGGAGAAACAAACGAAGAAGAATCCTAGGTCAACCCAGGACTCAAAGGATTCTCTTAGATAAAGTTTTAAAAATGATGAGCTCATAAACAAAAATCTCTCAGAACACAAGGCCATAAGAGGCCTTGAGTGAGACCCAGCAGAAAAAAAACACATCTCAGAAACAGAGCATTTGACTGATCACATAGAGTATGCTTAATGTTTAATATGTTTAAAGAAGCATGAGAGGCTTACAGTTATGAGGACAGAACTCATAACTGAGTTCTGAGAAACTGTAAGATTTTATCAAGTAGGTTAGATAAAAGGATATCTAGAAATAAAAGGGAAAATAATAGATGGCTAAAACTCAGTGGAAGGAGTGACACAGACTAGGCAGAACTCAAGAGAGTATGAGCTAACCAGAAGGTATCTACATCTCAGCTTAGAAAGACTGAGACACACATAATACATAAAGGCATTAAGAATCAAGGAAGATAGAGAGGGAAGGTCCAACATATATCAAATTTGAGTTTTGTAAAAAGGCAGAGAGAGAACGAGAGGAGGAAACGGTTTGAGACAAATGCTGAGAACTGAGAACAGAATTATTAAAAGAGATCAATCCTTGGACTCAGAATACCCAAAGTATTACATGTAGGATAAATAAAAAGAAACGCTTACTTCACTATATCAAAGTAAAATCGCAGAAAGCCAAAGAGAAGAGGTGGGTTACCACAAAGAAATGGCAGTTAGATTTACAGGTGACTTCTCCACAGCAAGATTAGAAGCCAGGAGACAATAGAAACATATCTTGCATGTTTTTAAAACACAGTCGTAAACCTGAATTAATATATTTCAGGACGAGCGTAAAATAAATACATTTCCAGCTGTGTCATTCTGCTCGCATTTCACTGACCAGATCAGTTTAGATGATTATGTCTCAGGGCACCTGGGTGGCTCAGTCGTTAAGCATCTGCCTTCGGCTCAGGGTGTGATCCCAGGGTCCTGGGATCGAGCCTCGCATTGGGCTCCCTGCTCTGCAGGGAGCCTGCTTCTTCCTCTCCCACTCCCCCTACTTGTGTTCCCTCTCTCACTGGCTGTCTCTTGCTCTGTCAAATAAATCAACAAAATCTTTAAAAAAAAATGATTATGCCTCATATCAAGGTTTCAGGTGCCCAGCAAGAGAGGAGAACCAGAAATCTTGATGAACGTTAGTTACCATACTATGTAGGGTAAATTACATACGTGGCAAAAACAGCAAAAAGCAAGGCAAATTAGGAACACAAAATTCAAGTGAATGCTACCTTTGGAGAAGAGAAGGGGATATGACTGAGGAAGGGCATATAGGGGGCTTCAAAAGTATTTATTGGTAATATTCTCTTTCCTAAGCTGAGTGATGGGAGCATCTGGTGTTTATTACATATACAATGTATAAATTCTGTGTTAAGAATTGTATATATGTTTATATAATATTATAATTTACGAAATATAATATATTTATATTATAAATAAAAATATATATACACACACATATATATTTTTTTAAATAGGCTCCATACCCAGTGTGTAGCAACACACGGGACTTGAACTCATAATGCTGAGATCAAGACCTGAGCTGAGATCAAAAGTCAGACACTTGATGGACTGAGTCACCCAGGTACCCCTGGAATGATAAATTCATATTTAACGAGACATAGTAAATATATAAATAGATGACAAAAATATATCCTGAAATAAAATAAATTTAACAATATATAAATAAATATATGAAATATAAAAACAAATATAGTTTGACCAGTAGTATGTGTATATACATATACGGGTATTTGTGTGTTTATTTATTTATTTGGTTGTTTGATAATAAAAACAACACCAGACCACTCTGGCTACTTTGTGGGGTGGAAGCAGGGAAAGTAATGGGAGGCTGTTTCAATAAACCAAATGAAGCATGAGGAGAGCTTTGCCTGCAGCAACAGTAATGGGGATCTGAGAAAGTGGCTGAGTTCGTGATGTAGTCTGGAGCCGGATGAGAAATCAGATTTGAAATTTGAGGAAAAGATAGGACATAGGAAGGACCGCTACTATTTCAGTCTGTACGACTAGGTGGATAGAGATGTCATTAACTGAGAGGAGGTAGACTGGGAAAGGAAAAGTGTGATGACTGCAGGCAAGAATTCTCTTTCTGACCACCACGGTTTTGATTCCTACTAGATATTCAAAATGGAGATACCAAGTAGACAGGTAGTAGGACAATCTGGGGGAGAGGTCAGGGCTTGAGAGGTATGTTAGGGAGTCCTGAGCAAATAGCGATATTTCATCATTTGTGTTAAAAGATATGGAATGTTTAAATGTATATAATAGCTAGCTGCTTGTATAAGTTATGGTATCCGTAATAGAATACCATTTAGCCATTGGACAGGGCACAGCTTCCCACAGATACAAAGGTGTTCAGGATATAGCATTACATTAAAAAAGCCAATGACACACACATTGTATGATTTGGGTAAAAAATAATCACGTTTTTGTGCACAGGTGACAAATTTCTGGAAGATACATAAGCAGGTGTCAACAGCGGTTACGTGTCCAGAAGTGGGGTAGAGACAAGATACCAGGAGAATGGACTTTGCTTATCCTTTTCTATTATTTTAAATTTAACTTTGAATATGTAATTTATAAGTAAATACCTAGGTGATGATGGTGGCGGTGGCTGTGTGTTTTCAAAAGGTGCTTCCGTTAATGATAGGAACAGAGCCAAACTGGGGAATGGAGCCCTGAGTTCCTCACTGGCTCTGTGTGTGATGTGGGACCACAGCCCTCTCTCACCCTTTGGCTTTAATTTTCTCATCAACAAAGCATCGTCACTGAGCAAACGGATCTTTGTATTCGAATTCCTATCTAGGCTAATTTTGCCTTATGCTACGTTCTAACCAGGCTTATTTATTTACACCACACATCAACACACGGATTCGAATACTCTGTTCCTCAACGTTCTGATCCAATCCATCTAATTCTGCTCAATTCATCCAATATCGTTTAATCAATGGCGTGTCTACTATGTCCCAGGTACTGTGGAAATAACAAGACAATAAAAAGCAGTCCTAATTTTCACAGGGTCCCTGTAGTTGGGGAGGTAGCCACATGAGCAGTTATTACCCTCTGTGATAATACAGCAGTTCTGGAGGGCAAACAGAGAAAGCAGTGATGAGCCTTACCTGGGGAGACCAAGGAAGGGTTCTTTGGTAGACTCCATTACAGTTTTACCAATAATATCTGCTTGCCCTCCCTGGGGGAAAATTCCACTTTCCCAACTCATCGAAGGCACGCAGGGCCATGAGACTTGCTTCTGTCCCTGGAGTATGAGAAGCTATGTGTATCACATTCATGCAAAAGTTTCAGAACAGTTTGGGCTTTGCTACATTTCCTCCCTCCATCACTGAACATTCCAGAGGGTTTCGACCAGGTTATCCTGGTGTCAGCAGACCACGAGGGCCTTGTAGTTTGAGTGGGATTCAAACTTTGTGATGATAAGTCACTGAGATTTGAGGATCTATCCTCACTGCACACTTGTGAGGGCTGATCAATGATACTGGGCTGAGTCTTCCAAACCAAGAAATGCCAGGCCATAACCTTAATGTATGAGGGGCCAGGAGCACCCAAACCGTGGCCTTCGTGGGCCAGGAGTGTCAAGATAGACACCAGGAAGGAAAGCACATTACACTGGAAGCTCACCTTGGTCCAGGGGACGATGGAGTTCTACCTCAGCAAGTGATGAGGGAACAATTTCAGTCATATTCCCCCTTTTTCAGTTAGTTGCCATTAGCCATACTACAAACAAGACCTCGCCCTGTCGTCGACGTGGCTCCATCCTGAAAGGGGCAAACCCTCCACTTCATACAGAGAGACCCAAAGAGCTGTAAGTAGAGGCAGTGTCCTTCTGCTGTTCAGCCTTTTAAAGTAAGACTGGCAAAGTCTGTTCCTTGGTTCAGACGGTGCCTCTGAATCTCCTAAAAAGAAAACACTCCCATCTAATAGGAAATGGATGATGTGTACGTGGAAATGTATCTGGGAGCAAAGAAGTTAGCTAAGATACTAGGCTTGGGGGCTCTTAGCTTCTGCAACTCCATTTGCATGACAACCCAAAGCATGTCGTTAGGGGTCTCTTGACTTTTTTCTTCTTACCTTTCTTTCTTTGCTCATGAAACCATTTTTTTTTCCCCAGGTAGAAAAGATCATTGTAAATATTGGCATACTTAAGGAAAGATGGAGGGCTTTACATTCATGACACAGGCCTGGACAGATGCCTGGTGGTCCTATTCTGCTTTTCTCAACAATCCCACTCTTCTAGCCTTTTATTATAGACCTTCTCCTCCTACATAAAGTTTTGGTACTCATGAAGCTTAAATTCTGGGGACACGGAAGGTCAAAAATGAATAAATAGGCAGATATACTTTTTCAGATAGGTAATAGAGGTAATGACGAAGAATAAAGTACGCAAGGGGACAGAGAATGATAGAGGTGGGTAGGAGGAAGTGGTGTTTTTGATTGGCTAGTATGGGAAGTTTCTCTGATAAGATGGCATTTAAGCAAAGAACAAGGGGATATAAGGAAATTACCCATGTAGACATGCAAAGGAAGATCATTCTAGGCACAGGGAACTACACGTGCAAAGGTCCTGAGGCAGGAGTGTGCTTGCTGCGTTCAGGGAAGAACAAGGAAGAAAGTGCAGGGGAGAGTGGTAGGAGATGAGGTCAGAGGTGGCAGGGAGCATCCAGAACACAGAGAACTTTGTAGACCACCCTCATCTTTGTTATCCTCACTCTTAACTAATGACTTCACTTCTTACTTCACTGACAAAAATGGAACCAATCAAAAAAGAACTTTTACCTCACCACCCAGCCTACCAGCCCATCTGCATCTGTATCCTTACAGTTCTGCTTCTCTCTTCCTACCTTGGATAACTGCCCATATTCCCGTGTTTCTACTGGAATGCCTGATCCCTACCTCTGCCCATCAATGATATCGCTCCCGCCATTGTCCACTGTTCTGCATTGTTAATATTTTCCTATCTACCAGGTTATTCTTTCTTGCTATAATCTTCTATCTTGAAACACCCTCCTTCAACCCCTCCATTCTTTGCTTCTCTTCACAGACATATTTCCCTTGCCTGTCTTGTCTATTCGTCTCCATTCCTTTCATCACATCCATTCCTGAACCCAGAACAAGCTGCCATTTGCTCCCACCCCTTCACAGAATCTCTCCTGTCGGGGCCCCAGTAGCTGCCATGTTGTCAAACCCATTGTTCATTTCCTAAATCTCACCGTTCTTAGCTGATCAATAGCACTTGACATGGTCCATTACTTCCTCCCTCTTGAGGCATTTTCTTCCTGGGATCTCTTAATTCCCCTTAGCAGCTGCTCCTTCTCAGTCTCCTTTCCTGGAACCTCCTTTCCTTCCTCACCTCTCGGAGTCAGGACCCTACAGGGTTCAGCCCTCAGCCCTCCTCGCATTACCATTAACACTCATGCCATGGGTAGTCTTATCCAGTTCCATGGTTTAAAAACATTTTTAGCTTCATGCACAATTCTCAGAATAAGTTAGATTTTTCTGCAAACTACCCTCAAGTCTCGGTGGGTTAGAACAACAAAGATTTCTCTTTCATTGTCAATTTCCATCTTGAGTCAGCAGAGGCGTCTGTCACTCAGGGATCCAGGCTGACACACGTGTGCACAGTCCCCTAGTCAGGGAAAGGGCCACGGTGACTCACACTCGTGAAGCTTAAAGCTTCTGCCTGAAGTGATGTGATCATTTCTGCTCTCAAGTCATTGGCCATATCGAGGCACATGGCTCTGCCAAACTTTAAGGGGACAGAAAGCACGGGGCCACGGTGGGTCTAGGAATATTGGTGCATGTCTCTAATGGTTACAACGCCCCTCACAGTTTTCTCTCAGACCCTGACATCTCTGCTGATCTCTACACTGGTGGATCAAAGCAGCTACCTGACATCTTCTTCTGGAGATACAGGAGACAATTCCAACTTCGTATATCCAAACCACTGTTCTTGGCTTCTCGCTCACCCCCACCTTGTACTGTCGAATTCGTCACTGCCTTTGACCGACTTCTTGATAGCTAACGACCCCATTCTATCTGCTACTCGGGCCAAACCTTGGCGTTTTCTTCGACTGCCTTGTTTCCCATACCCACACTTCATCTGCAAGTTCGTTGGCACTTCAATTAAAATATGTATAGAATATAACTTCTTCTCACCCATTTATTATGGCCATTCTAGTGTGAATTACCATCACCTCTTGTATTAACTGGTTTCCCCATTTCCCTGGTTGCCTCCCTATGTATATCCTGTATCCTTTCTGCAGAAGGGAGAGTAACCCTTCTGAAACAGTGTCTTATCTTGACTCTCCTGCGCTCAGAACCTGCCAGTGGCTCCCTAGCTCATTGCAGTAACATCCAAAGTCATCACGGTCTATAACGTCCGACAACTGCTTTAGAGAAGATCCATTCAACATCTGACTCTCCTTTCAGGCAGCCTAATTTGTTAGGGTCAAAGTCTGGTCAGAAACACACTTGACCAATTTATCAATTATATGTCAGTTTTTACAAAAGGAAAGAAGGAAGGTCGATAATGTTCTGCTTCCTGCCACCTCCCTGACCTCATCTCCTACCACTGTCCCCTTACCGTCTCCACTCTAGCTGCTCTTCCTTGAACACACCAAGCACATGCTTGCCTCAGGGCCTTTGCACATGCACTTTTCTGTGCGCAGAATGATCTTCCCTCAAACGTCCGTGTGGCTTGCTCCCTTACATCCTCTTTTCCCTGTTAAATGTCCTCTTATCAGAGAAACTGATAATATGCTACTACCCCCCTTCCCACCTCTATTACTCTTAATCCCCCCTTTTCCTTTATACTTTGTTACTACTTTTTTACCTCCTGGAAAGCTACATTCACTTGACTCTTTCTTTTGGTCTCCCTTGCTCCCAGAATGTAAGCTTCATGAGCACCGAAGCTGTGTCCTCCTATGTCCCCAATGCCTAAAACAATGCCTAGCACATATTAAACACTCAATAAATATTTGTCGGATGAATAATTAAGAAAAACAACTGAAACATCTAACCTTTATTGAGGGCTTACTCCTTGCCTTGCTTTGGGCTTTACATTGTTGTACTTCATGGGGCATCATCTCCACTTACAGAGGAGAAGGTAGAGACTTGGCGTAGGTATGTAACTTGCTTAAGGTCACTCAGGGGCACATCAGTCTGCCTCCGAGTCCATGCTCCTAGCTGTCGTAGGCTAATGACCTTGTCCTGCTGTGATTTTGGCAAACCCCCTAGTGAGCAATCTATTAATGCACGCTTAAATTAGAACCTACAAGTAAGGAAGGATTAATAATTAAATGTCACCATAAAAAAGAACTAGACAGACCTAGAAGATTATGAGCTTTAAATGGAATAAAAAATAGATTTGGGAATTCTGTTGATTCTCAGTCTTCATTTTGGATATAAAACCACCCAGATAATGTTTTCATACTTAGTGACCTGACATAAAGCCTAAGGCTCCAGAATAACTCAGGGCCCTTGACCAGTCTTAATGACAAACAAGAAAACTCTGGTCAGGTATCTTTCTTCCTCCCTCCCTCCCTTCTTAAGGAGGTATAATTGACAAATTGGTCAAGTGTGTTTCTGACCAGGCTTTGACCCTAACAAATTAGGCTGGCCGAAAGGAGAGTCGTATGTTGAATGCATCTTCTAAAATTGCTTCTGATCTAAGCTATCTGGTGATGTAACTGGAAAGTTCAGAGAGTGCTGTGTCAGTCTGAGCATATTCTGTTTCCCTGGAACAAGGGCATCATTGGCTCTGTCTTCTACCAACAGCCAACATTTCTTATTAATAGGGTTCTTTCTCCACAGGGCCATGGATTATTGATAGGGCTCATGGTTAGGCAAGGCCCCTGTCACCGTAGACCAACCTGACACAGCCCTTTAGCCACAGTTTGGCCGGCACACATGTCCCCTCCCAGCAGCCCACGTGCATGCTCGTCCAAGGCAATGTGAGGGTGGCTGTTGTTCAAGCTACATGTCAACGGAAAAGCACCTTTCCTCTGGCTAAATGAAGAACAGAAAGGGGAGGGGAGGGACACTGGCAATTGTCATTGCCCTAAACAGACATTGTCACTGAACGTCTCTTAAGTTGACCAGGAAGCTCTCTCTGGACCCGGAATCTTAATTGTGACCCATTTGCACCAAAACGCCTTCCTTTCAAGCTCTTAGATCTTTCTTCTCTTAGTTCAGACATTTTTATGTAAATTTTTACATGTGAAAATGCACTGAAACATGCAAAGTGCATGTAAGATAAAGTTGGTTACCAAAGGAATCGCTCAGTCAATTATTTTCCTATCTTCTTTTCATAGATATTTTAGGAGCTGCTCTGTGAAGAGCACAGTAGGAGGGACTTGAACCACATAGAGTTATTGTAACTGGAAGGAAGGGATCCTGAGGTGACCCAGCCAAATTCTCTACGGATGAGGAAACAAGACAGCGAAGTCAAGGGGCATGCCCAAGCCCATCATGGTGGCTTGGAAGCCATGGACTGAACTTGCAGCTTCTGGCCTCCCAGGCCCGAGTCCTTCTAACTGGACAGCCTGCTGGCTTCCTCTGGACATGGATTCCTGCCCTCTATTGTTGTGCTCTTTAGGTCTTGCTCTATTTTCTCTGCCCTATATCCTGCCTCTAGGAATTTGGACTCATATCCTAACACCTGCCAAACTGGCTACCAAGTTCAGGAAAAGTGTTGGCCTCCTCAAAAGTTGGGTGATAAATTACATGTGATAACTATTTAACATGTCCTATTGACATCTACGTTTTTATTTTATTATCAAAACTAGTGATAACAGAAGTAACCTCTTAGACCTTTTCTTATATCCCTGGGGATATAAGATGCCGCTTATGACACACCAGTGGCTACTTTCAAAAAATGAACAAATACAGCTACGGGAAAAGGAAGAGAACTTATTATGGTGATTATTAATTTTACACATTAGATATTGGGATGAAAAAGGCATTAAAGATAAATGAATTCACACTGCAAATAAAAATGTTGTTAATGTGGCAGTTTTAAAGATTGCACCAAATACTTCTGATTCCTCCCCATAGACGTAGGGTCTAAGTCCCCTGCCACTGAGGCTGGATGGGCCGTCCTGACTCACTGGGAATCCACAGGATGTGGTAGAAGTGATGCTACTTAACTTCTCAGGCTAGGCCAGGAGAGGTCATACGGCCTCCATGTTGTTCACGGCAGTGTGGGGCTGTTGTGTAAGAAGCTAGACAGCCCCAAGACTTCCATGCTGGAGGCGCCATCTTGCAAGTAACCCACCAGGCTCCAGCTGTTGGGGCCAGCAGGCCTTCCAGTTGGCTTGGCCATTCTAATCATGGCTGCTGATTGTAGGGCAGAGAAGGGCTGTCACCGCTGTGCCTTTTCTGAATATCTGACCCATAGGCAGTGAGTATAAACAGACTGCTCTTTTTTATTTTATGCTGCAAAGTTTTTGGCGGGGGGGGGGGGGCACGTTCCTATTATACTGCCGTTGGTCCTGAAGCCTTTAAATAGTTCAATGCTTCTCTTTGTTCAAATCCATAGTTCTTCACACTGTGGTGCACATTATTTCTATTTTGCCACCCTTAGAGAATACTGTGCCTCATTCTTCACTGCACTTGCACGCTCCTACAGTCTTTTTATAGCTTTCGTGCTTGGATTCGCATCTGTGTTAACTGACATCTCCTCTGGGTCCGAAAAATCTATAAACAAGTCCGAGGTGTATGTAACTTGACATAAATGAAATCATGAAGATGATTGAAATGTTATGAGTACCACTGCAAATCATTTCTCTAGAATATTTATGAGGAAGATAATTGATCTATAAAACAGTGAAAAGTTTAATTTTAAGAAACCAGTTCCCACCATTGTAGTTACTCCTACTTTATTCTAGGAGGGATTTTAAAAAGCAATTTATTCAAAGATTCGGTAAAAATAATGTCAAGGGGATGTTAGCTGCTACATACCGGCTATTACCTAGAAACAAAACTGCAGAAACACGTATATTTAACATACCTTATACATAAGAATGCCCAATAAAGAGTAGATTTTAGTGTTGACATCACTGGACTAGAACATGAAAATGGAGTTCAATGATGACAAAAAAGAAAAAAAGTAAGAATGACTCCGGAAATGAAAAATAATTACAACTTTTCATTTTTAAATTGCCATTTGTAGCATCCACTAGTTTCATGATTTGTCTGCCCAAAGGTTAAGAAGCACTGAGCTGATTCAGTTAAGTTATACATTTTTGGAAATGCAGGATCCCAATTCATCTTTCAGAGTGATAGAGCTTCTATCCTTCCAACACAAACTATTTCTATCAAGACCCAAACTGTTATCCAATTAGCACTGGCTAGAAAGAGCTTGCCCTTTGTAACCCGGAGATGCGTGTGTGCACGTGGGTATCAGTTCAACTGTTCTTTCTGGCAGACGATCATCGATGCAGACTTCTACAGAATCCATTCAGACACAGCAACTGATTCCGAAGGAGAAAGCAGTCAAAATGAGTAAAGCCAGCTTGGACAGACCTTGCCTATTGATTTTCCTCTCACCCAAGAACCTGGACTTAATTAAGTATGTAACGTTCCCATTTACTTCAGAGCACGGAGGGCATGTATGATCAAGAGATTTTCCTTCCACGCGGGTTGATATCATTCTTTGGAATCATGATCTTCACAGCGTACTTGCAACACAATGATCTTTTTGAAAAATTTGTCCACATTTCCTGGGTTAATGGAGAAGAGAGTGATACTGATTAACCTCAAAGGGAATTAGGGGATTACCCAAGACATCTGCATTTTTTGAGCATTTTTCTGAGTAGGAATAAAGGAGTGTCAAGTGCCAAGTGAGAATCTCCAAGCTGTGCCTAGCAGCGTGGCACCTGGAAGTTGTCCCTCTCTGCTTTGCAGAGGTCCTCAAGCCGTTATCATATAGTTTAAAAAAAAAAAAAATCCTCCCAAGGGGCACCTGGGTGACACAGTTGGTTAAGTGTCCTACTCTTGATGTCGCCTCAGGTCATGATCTCAGGGTCGTGGGATCGAGCCCCTCGCTGGGCTCCATGCTCGGCATGGAGTTTGCCTGAGTTTCTCTCTCTCTGCCCCTCCACTTCCCACCCCTGGCTCATGTTCTCTCTCTTTCAAAATAAATAAATACATCTTTTAAAAAAAAATCCCCCCAAACTAAGATTATATTATCTTTCCTAATGACTCAGAATCCCTCATGTTAAGAAAATTTGGTAGCCCCACAGAACCACTAAAACTCTCTTACAAGGGTTACCCGGAGGAGAGACAATGACATTGATTATACAAGCTTGGAATCAACTAGAGGTGTTGGTAGTTGGCAAGTGAAGCCAAATAGTTTCCAATATGAAATGAAATTTCTCTCCAGCTTGTAGCATTTACACTTCTGTACACAGTGGGGATGCCAGTTAACATTTTATCCAACTGAGAGTGTGTTACATAAACTTGGTGAGGCTGCAGCCACAGAAAGTCTGCATTTCTTAGGGGAGAAATCTCCTGTTTGGGACAATTAAGAGCCCTGTGGTTCTCTCTCGCTTTTCTTTGTGCAATTCCCTGTGGCGTCTCGCATCCTTTCAGAAATGCACAAGTTGATTCATGGAGCACAGGTTGTACGAGAAAGTGGTGATGAATTTTTTTTTTTCCTGATAGATGGCTGGGCTCATTTTGGAAATGCATTGTTAGGACCGTTTGGTCCCTTCCCCACATCAGCATGCTGAAATATCTCATTCTGAGAGAACTGGAAGACAACCCCTGTGCCCAAAGTAGCAGCTGGGAAAGATTAAAAAAACCAGGCAGATAAAGGAAGCAATGGCTGAGAGGTAAGAAAGACAGCTGGGAGATTTAAGGGACCGTGGCCTCGAAGCAGCTGAAAGAGACAGCAGTCCAGAGAGAGACGGTTTGTGAGATAAGAGGCTTTGTGCAAGCTGAAGAAATATGCCAAAGATGATAAGAAATGCAGCTGTTATGAGAACGTGAATTGTCAAGATTCTCGGTACACCCTGGACATAAAGACGGGTCCCCATGTGCGCTTTTGGGGACAAACACAGTGACTTCTTTGACCAGCCAGCTTCCCCTCTCAAACTCTCTCCAAGTGAGGATGCTGTGCGTTCCTCTCGCTCAGCCATTCCCAAGATGCCCTGGCTCCTGTTTCTGGCACTATTTCCTCTTCAAGTTATCTTTTTCTCCTTCATCTCTTCTCAGTTTTCATTGAGACAGTTAGGCTCTTAATGGCACATGACTTGAACTATACCTGTTTGATAACGACATTCTGCATTGAAATCCAATGTGGTTGTTGTTAAAATCGGCAGTGTTCAAAGTTTGTAATTAATTGACATTCCTTGACATAGACTGTTATTCAATTTTATAGTAGTTCATAATAATAAATCACAGTACAATATCTTTCCCATAAAAGCCTGAGTGGATGGAGGTCAAGATAATAAATACTCAGTACAATCCTTAGCACTATGACTAAACAAATGTTGACCACAGAAATCAAATTTAAAATAGAAGCATGGAGACATTTATGTTCTACGACTCGTATGAAGGGTTTTAATCATGCATATAACTGGTCTTGGGGTCCTGACATTTGGTTTTAGCCCCACAGTCTACTGAACCCAAGGCATGTTCATGAAGCTTCCCTGAGAATTTCTGAGACAACTCCTCCAGACACAGAAAGAGATTGCAAAAATAGTCCAATGGTGGTGAGTTTTGGGCATCATCCAGACGCGGGACTCCTCTCGCAGCGCTATCACCTTCAGTTGTGACTTCGGGCAAATTATATTAGCCTCTTTGTCAAATGAAAATGGTAATGCCAAGCCTACCGTGAGGTTGTGAGGAATAAGATAATGTATACAGTGTCTGCTTAAATGGATGGCCAGCCAGAATGCAGACATTTACAGCAAAGAAGTGAATGATGAGAATAAAGAGAAGAGTGTTCCATCTGATGTGGACTGTTACCAGTATTCCTTCTCGAATATGGATCCACGAGATGGAATGCCTCTTTATAAGAGAAAGCAAGGGCTACAGGGAAAGGATCAAACAAAGGTTCCATGCGGTCAAGGCTTTGCCCCCGTGGGACTTTGACACTTGCGTTAGCTTCCCATTTGCCAGTCACACTGTCCCAACACATTCTCTTTCCATCAGGCAGTGGTTTATGCCACCCGCATTGCCACACACGGTCAACGACAGAGCATACGGAGTGCTTTGGAAGTATTACTGATGAAGTAGGCATAGGGTGGAAACCGGGCATCAGAAGATTGTTTTTAATATGGTGCCCCGATGATAAGCAGGGTACACTAAGTACAGTTAGATGTCAGGTTGAAGGTCAAAAGAGCAGATTCAGCTGTGATTGGGAATGAATTAAAATGGGTTCAGGGCAATCCTGAAGGTTTTTTTCAGCTCCTCTGGAATCTTCTGTCCCTGTTGTTTCCAATAATTCATACCTACGTGCAGGGATTTTCCCTCCACTAACTCAGTGGTGGGTTGCTCACATGCAGCTGGAGATTGAGGACAGGGAAGCCGTGGCTCTGTCACAGGAGCCCTGGGGTCAACGCAAAGGGTTTGCTAGGAAGGGAAGAGTCAGGAAGCAGCACGGTGAGGTGGTGCGCATACAGGACGCAGTTTCGGGCCCCCCCACCTTGAAATCCTCGTCGTGCACCATGCGACATCGTGACCTCGGGCAGGCTTCCTGCCTTTGCACTCTTCTCTTTGTCTGAGAAATGGGGCTGGTACTACCTTGCATTGCTACAAGGATTAAATACAAGTACCTGGTACGTGGTATGTGGTTTGTGCTGCAAGCCTGTTCCCTCGCAACCCCTTGCAAACTTGCCATTATCTCTAGAAAGGTCCACCATCAACGGGTACGGACCTGCATCAGGACGGAAGCAGCACAGCACAAGCAAATATCGACGTTGTGAGCTTGAGTTTCAGCCACATATGATGTTTTATGTTTTTCTAATTTTATTTTTAAGTAATCTCTACACCCAACGTGGGGCTCGAACTCACAGCCCTGAGATCAAGGGTCATACACTCTACTGACTGAGCCAGCCAGACGCCCCACAAATGAGGTTTTAATACATTGGAGGAAAGGATACTGGAGAGCAAGGTAAATACACTTTCTCGGATGTTCCTCCTTTCTCTTCTGACTCGCTTCTCGTCTTAAGGTGGGAAGTGACGACAAATAAAGAATGCCAGTGTTCATGTCTCTGGAGTGCAAGGCCCATGACAAAGCTCCGTCGAACCGTACCAGAGGCACCACATTTGCCTCTTTCTAAAAGTTTTCCGCTACAAAGAATATACTCCACTTTTTTAAATGTCTAAACCTTTCCAAGTTCAAAAACTCAGCTGTTATCCTAAATGTCTTTGATTTAACTAGAAAACAGAAAACCATATATCCAATTATTGTCCTTTTTTTAAGGGGGGGAGGGGCAGATGGAGAGGGAGAGAGAAAACCTTAAGCAGGCTCCACGCCCAGTGCGGAGCCCAGCTTGGGGCTTGATCCCAGGACCCTGAGATCATGACATGAGTCAAAAACCAAGAGTCCGATGCTTAATGGACTGAGCCACCCACATGCCCCTAATTATTGTCTTTTAAATGATTTCCCCAGTCCCCATCCCCAGATGAAGTGTCCTGCCACCCAGCAAGCCACCTCTCCCTCCCTCCCCTGTGTGGCCCCTTTAGTGGTAAACCCTCGCCTCACGTAATCCAGCCCATGTGACTTGCACTCCATCATCTCATCCCCTTTCAGGGGTGCTTTTAGGAGATGCTTTTGACCTCTGTGCCATTTTTCTTCATTTTTTCCCCCTTCTACATCTTCACATCCCACTTTTCTCCAATGTTAAAATGTACATAGCGGAGTGCAGGATGGATATGCATACCCTAGTGCTCTCCAAAGGCACCCGCGGTACAAGGTGGCATACAGCCAGGGGTCAGAGGACTTAAACAAGTTCTTACCTGGTTGGGACGGTCAGATGAACATGGTTTTAAGAGAGAGCCAAAACACACTTTCTACTTGGCAAAACTGTATTTTTGTGTTTCAAACTCATTTGGGAAGTCAGATTCAGATATTAGCCCTTTTAAGAACACAGTATCTGAGCTATTAAATGAGGGGGAAAAAAAGACTGGTACTCAGTCCCTATTGTAATGTAATCAGAATTCCCTCCAAGAGTGGCAAAATGGAAAAAAAGTTCACCCTCCAACTCACTTAAAGTGTATTAATAGCTCAGTGGTAGCATCTTGGATTGAAAGCAATGGCATCCATCTTCCAGGAGACGAGTGGCTGGAAAAGGGGGGGCTTTACAGACTTTCTCTCTGAAGAAGTTGGTCAAGGGTCAAGAATGACCAAATACTGTGCAATAAGACATAACTAATTTATGTTCTCAAAGCTATAAATGTATATCACTTTCCTTATCTAAAATTCCTACAGTGCTCATACACGTCTTGTCTGGCTTCCTTCTCATCTTGATTTATTATTGGGGCTTCAAAGCCTGGAATTTAAAGGACTTGGCTAAAAACCATTATTGAACTTCTGAAATTCAACTCGGAACAAATACCCCAAATGAAACCTCTTCTGTACGAAGTGCTTAAGCAAAACAAGTTAGAATTTCCATGGCAACAGCCTGGAACTCTCGAAGGAGAAGAGAGGACAAAAGTAAGCATGAAAATGCATTTATTTATTTTTTGGTTCCTCTTCACCTCTGCCCCTCCAAACCTCGGGCTGTCATCTTAATGAATGCCTTCAAGCCTCAGAGGGAATTAAGAACAATATTTGACAGGAGTGAGGAAGGAGCTAAATATAACTCCCCTGTGAGAGAAATGTATTCCAGAATCTTCTTTTCTCCTCTTCCTTCCCCTGTCTGGGCAATCGTGCCATCGTTCAGTGTTATTTTTGTGCCGTTCCTGTTGCACAGCAATTTTAGCTGCTACTTGGTGGGGACCGAATAAAGATAACATCATGAGATACAATTTTGTCCTCCCTTGGAAGGGCCATTCAGTACGAGATGGCGGGGATCAATTTCCAAATGAATATTGTATATATTCCCTCAGTGTAATTTCCATTTGCCTAACACTTCAGAATTTTTAGAATGCTCTCATATATTTAATTCATTGAATCAACAATCTGAGAAGTAGACAGAGCCACTGTGTTGGCTACTATCAACTCAAATCTTACCAGGATAAAGTGCTTTGAGATCACCCTGACCGTAGGTAGAGGAACCAGGACTTGGCCGGCTCTTTGCTTCTCAGACCCATTGGTTTCTGTACCTTTACAAATATAACCGGCCTGCCTGACCACTGTGGGCGTGAGGCCACGGCTACCCTCCCTTATTAGATATTAACTTTTATGTCTAGAAATAGAGTATTATTATAAAAATCTTGCCCTCTTTCCAACTGCTAATATTGATATTAGTATAGTTCAGAAATACTCCCAAGGAAGGTATAGCCAAGGATGGGTGGGCTTTCGGCTTCCCTGAGTATGGCTATGTTTGACAAGCTTTTCCCAGAACTGTCTGACCTATTCTTCACTGATAAATCATGTTTCATTCTAGAATTCAGCAATCAATATATGCCTTATTGAGGACAAAAGTGACCTTTCGTAAATCTGAAAAATTAAATATAGAATATGTCTTTCGGAGTAAAATAATCCTTGATGCACTGACTGAATTAAGTAGCTTAGAAATTATTTTGCTGATCCAAGATAATACTTTGAAGTGCATAATATTTCTGCCTGGGAATGAGCTCGGTCTCTATTTTTCTTTGGAAAATTAGAGGCAATTAGCATTTGAGATTGTATTGGCTCTAAATAGGATACTGGTTATCTTAAAGTAGAAAGCAGATAGAATGTTATCACACCTTTCTGCTGCTCATAGTTTTTGCAAAGGAATGGAGTTCAATAAAAGACATTATATCACAGGTTTGGTAACTACTAAGACCAAGGGACCAACCAACAATCCATTCCATAACTAACATAACCTACACACTTTAAGACAATCAACGTGCCAGTCAAATGAATTTTGCCATCAAAATGAATCTGATGTTCTAATATGCGCATTATCAGACACTGCCACATCGATGTGCACAAGAATTTAAAAATGAAAACATCCCAAAAGGTGGACTTCCTTTTCGGTTAGCTTTTACTGTAGGAAATTACAACAACTACTACCAGTGATCATTTATCGAGAGCTTACTATATATTTGGCTTTGGGTCAAGTCGTTGATATACTTTAATATCTAAATAACTGTGTGAGACCAGTATTATTGTCCCAATATTATAGATATCAATGAAAACCTCACCCCAAAAGTGGATTACAAAAAGCAACCTACTCCATTCATATGGCTGGAAAGCGGTAGACTTCAACACCTAACCTCAGTTTACCCAACTCCAGCTTCGGATGGACCGGCCCCCTCTGCATCCCACTCTTTTGAGCGACCTTCAGGTAAGCAATTTTCAGTGACATGAATAGTCCTTTAGGGTTCACTGTTGGGGAGGACCTAGATCATTTGCTGAATATAAGAAAGATGGTGGGTTAATGAAATTTACTTAACAGGTATTAAAACAGGGCATCTGGGAAGCTTTCTGCTCACCGAAAATGTTACATTGTAAATCACGGCCATTAATGCGAGTTAAAAGGAGAAGCTGTCCTACCTTGATGACAAAATTAGAAACAATCGATGCAACAGAAGTTTTTAAAAATTATATTTAATACAAGTGAATAGATTAGAAGATCTGAAATGTTATAAAGCAATATACACAATGAATAAATAATTTGCACAGGAGAGTCATGTCTACATTACATAACACTGTCTAGTATGGGAATACTTAAAGTAAATCCAGTGATAATGGAGAAAGTCCATAAAAATGCTAACCTGTCTTCCCTTGTATGAAATTGTTCAAGTATAAAAATCCAATACAGTGTAAAATAGTATTCAATTTAGTTTAAGAATAAAAATTGCAAATATTGCAGTTTCGGAAGAAAAAAGTAAAGCAGCATTGTAAAACTACGTAAGAATAGTGTTGAACTAAGGAAGGACCAATAAATGAGATCTACACGAGCAAAACTTAGAGAAGGAAGCATGAAACTAGCAATACCTCTCGTTTAAAAAAAAAGAAAACCCTAAAAACTAAAATAAATTAAAATGTGTTAATGTAAGAGTATTCTCTTATACAGTGCACATATGAATTTAAATAAATCCAAGTCAACATCTTTCGTTGGATAGGTTAATATTTAATATGCTACATCTAGACCTCCTAAATAATTTATGCCATGAGATGAATACATAATTTTACAGTGTCACATCTAAAGTTCCTTTCTTTAGAGTGCAGCGTAGTAAAACTTAAAAATAAATATCTTAAATAGCATTACTATTAAGGCACAGTATAAACCACATTATCGTTAACCTTTGAAGAACTGTCGTCTCAGTCACCTTGTTGTCTCGTGTAGCGCGTTCACGAATAAATAGTTTTAAATATGACTCTGAAATAGATACTAAAAAGTGTAAAATTATTTTAAAAAGGGGGTGGGGCGGGGTGGGGGTCAAGAAACGTCCTGAAGACAGTTCTTAAGGGTTTAGAGTCTGCAAACTTTGCCTGCCTTTAATCGTAAGCCACGAGTCAACACAATCAATAGAAAGAGAAGGCTGTTGTAGTAAAAGCCTGATCCTATTTCAGAATCAGAACTGCTGACAGCAGCAGATACAAGTTTCCCAAAATTGAAACAGGATGGGGAGAGGGATTAGAATGTGACAAGCTCATCAAACAAGCACAAGTGATGTGTTCTTTCCAGAACCGTGTGTGTTATTGATTGTCTTGTACAGCTGCTGCACCCATTACTTCCACATCACTTGCCCCACAGTCCCGCTCATCCACAGGATAGACGAGAAAATCGCTTTGGTGCCTGTCCGCCATCTTACCCACTGCCACGCTCCCAGGTTGATTGTTCGATGCCCATTTTTTGAGAGAGTAAAGAACGTGATCTTCTTACCTGAAAAAGTTCTAGAGGCCATAGTGGCTGCTAAAAATGACAATCAGTGCTTTCACCATTGTGTGTGTGTGTGTGTGTGTGTATTTTTAAAAATCTGCTTTTAAAGGTAATTCAAGCTACATATTGCTCACTCTGTATTCCCTGGTTCGACTAGATTCAAATAGCATCTCCTAACTTGTAAAAGGCAGTTTGCTTCCCTGATACTATAAAAAGAGCAAAAATAAAAATCCCGTTATAAAAGTGAAGTTCCACTGTTTACTCCCACTTTCCTTGACTCAGGCTCTCTTTGGGATCGATTTCCAAAGCTGCGCCCACTCCCCTCTCTCTCTCTCTCATCTACGACACTACCGGAGTATAAAAAAAATAAGAAGAAGAATTCTGCTTCACGATAGCATAGCTTTGCTTTTTTTTTTTTTTGCTTTTTTTTTTTTCTCCTGAAAGCTGTTAAGTCGATGTTAACTCGCCTTACCTACTACACATCGGGCAATGGGGGGGGGGGGGGGGAGGAGGGGGGAACGGTCGACTCTGGTCACGTGGCCGCCCTACTGCATGCGGTCGGTCTGCAGCTGCTGCGGCTGGTACTGGCCGAAGGCGGCGGCCGCGGCAGCCGCGGCGGCGGCGGCGGCGGCCGTCCCGGGGGCGGCGGCGGTGATTGGCTGCTGCACGGCGTAGCCGTAGCCCCCCGCGGTGACGTAGCCGGCGGCGGCCGGCGAGGCCGCGTACGGGTACTGGTCGTAGGCGGCGGCGGCGGCGGCGGCAGCGGCTGCCGCCGAGTACTGGGCGTAGGCGGCGCCCGTGTAGTCGATGTAAGGGGTGGTGGAGGCGGCGGCGGCCGTGGGCTGCACGTGCGGGATGACCACGCCGGGCTGCACGAACGCCTGCGGGTACACGTAGTGGGCGGGGATCCTGCGGAGACACGGGACACCGAGTCAGGCGCCGCCGGCCTTGCGTCCGCAGCGCGGCTCGCTCAGAGATCAGACAGACTCAAATTTAGTGGTTATTACGAGCATAGGGTTGCCACAATATCTCCTCGCCAGGGGACCGTCGGAGCGCTCTGGCGGTAGCCGGAGTCGCGGAGCGCCCCGAAAGGGATTCAGCAACAGAAACGGGGGCATGCCCCCTCCCCCCTGCTGGGAGGTTGGATTTAGGATCGGTGAAGAGAGCCAATGCTTATCATTCAGCAGAAGTTTGGCCGATAAATCGAGGTTCAGGAGGGCCACGCACAGGAGAGGTAGTGAATACACGCTTCATCGATTTTAAGACTTTGGAAAATTTTGCAATGAGTTCATAAAAATGTGTAGCAAAGAGAAAAAATTCTCAGCGGTGAATATAATAGGACTCCGAAGGTAATCTGTGATCGGTCAATTCGGGGGGGGGGGAGGGGGGCTGGCCGATTTCCCAAAACTAAAATAAATTTGCACAAAATCCATGTGTTTTATTATCATGGCAACCCTACTTGAAATTGCTATGCAGACTCGGCACACATTAATCTCTCTGCAACCTCAGTCACCCTTATTAAAAATAATGATGATAAAAGAAGCAGGCGACAAAATAAAAAAAAAGGAGTTTAAAAGTTCACAAGTGTGGTAAACACAGCAGAATCACACTTCTCAAACGAACTGTAGTGCACACGCACACTCTCTCACAAGAGGCTGTTGTGGGAAGCTACAGAAATGCTATTAACATTCATGGCAGTGATTCCCAAAGAGATGTGCAGCACGCTTTTTGCCTTTCTTTCTTTCTTTCTCCGTAAAATTCATAAGGACACAAGGGTCAACCAAACCTGTTTGACTATCAGGCACCTGAAGGTCAGCCAGCTTGTTTATCTCTATGCAAGACAGACAGAAGGGGTTTTGGGGAAATGATGAGGTTGAGGGAAAAGGTAGGAATAGGAATATTTCTAAAATTCATATAAACTTAAAAGGTTTACATAACAAAATGAGTAAGGAAACTTTTTTTTTTTGGCGCAAATACTCTTGTTTTATCCTCCAAATCAACAAATAGATTATTAGCATGTTTAAGTCGGCCCTACTCATAGATATTTGATACAAATCAATTGTATTATGTAAAAGTTCAAGAAACAAAATCAAGTACCTTTAAAAATTATACATTCAGGGATCACATACAAGACATATGCCAATGACCTTACTTAAAAGTTAATTTTGTTAAAAAAAAAATCACAAGAGGTGTTTTTTAAAAAAAAAACCCATGCATTTCAGTTCTCACTCTTGCGACTCACGACTGCCCCTTTCAAATGCTACCATGAATATCTGATATATTTTCATCTTTCCTTACAGCAATCTCCATCAGAACCCCCTATATTTCTAAAAATATGACACTATAATGCCATCTGGTTGTTGGCAAAGCCAACTTAAAAGGAAGTACAAGCAACAAGTAACGATCCTTATTTTAAAGAATTTTAAAGAACTCAAGACCAAAAACTTCACATTTAGATTTCCGAAAACACAGATCTTTGCTTTGCCTTTTCAGAGTTTTACTGAAAGTCCTTATTAATGAGCACCCATGGAAAAGATGAATTTATCACAGAGGGTAGTGAACTTTGACCCCAATGATAAAAATACACTCGATTTTACTAGACTTGTAGATCTTTCCCAGTGCCAGGAGAAAAGACGTCATCAAGTGTTTCTGAGGACACAGAGCTATGTTCTTAATTGCTTGTCAGAAACCAGACGCGTGGTCATGCACATACTCCAAACTTCTCTCTAGGTCAGGTGACTGACTCACTCACAGCGACAGGTGTGGCTTTACGAACCCCGGTCCCTGGAGGCCGCCGCGTCCACAATGTGCAGACAAGGCAAGAGAGCCTCCACTCAAGCCCGTTTACATGTGGTGATGGACAGCAGGGGCTGCAGCCGGGCTATTTTTGATCCTGTCATGCGACAAGGGTTTCCAGCGGGTAAAATGTCTTTATAAGGCCAAAGTAAAACATCTATCAGCAGCGAAGTCCAGCCAGTATGAATCTCACTGATATGGAAACATTAACCCCTGTCCTCCCAAAGCTCTAAGGACAAGAGGATGGTTACCAGGTTTGTATCTTTGCATGAAGGTTGGTAACTGAAAATAAGTTTAGCCTACAAAAAGGCAGGCTGAGTGTGTGTGTGTGTGTGTGTGTGTGTGTGTGTGTGTGTAGAGAATGCACTAGAAGATAGGCAGGGCTGCTTACGGGACTCTTGTCTCTGCACTGATTTTACATTAATAGTTTTCATTTGATAATGCCAACCAATGACAGTGTAGAGTTCCCTGGCATATCAGAGAACCCTACATGAAGTCTGGCAAGGGTTAGGAATATGTTTGGAAGGCACATGAAACCTGAGCAGTGTTAGAGGCTCAGGGAAAGGAGAGCCCAGCAGACCATGGACAGCCTAAAATACCTTAGCTCAGGAAGGAAGGCAGGAAAGGACCAAACGCTGCGGTGGCGCTTCTAAAGCCATTCCTGCAACAGGAGGTCTTTTACTAGTTTAAAGAGCCCGTGAAGGCCATCTGGGAATCTGTCCCCTGCCACGAGATACCTACCAGTGTCCCTTCCCTCAATCACATAGGGGGTGTACCTAGCGGTCACAAAAGCACAGGAACAAGGCAGATACCTTGGGCAATTGTCAAAGAGCACTGACCACATTTTCCTTTTCTTTTTCAGGTCCCTCTATCTCTTTGTGACTTTTGACACCCTAACTGGTTTCCTCTTCCAGTCTATCACCAGACAGCTGGCAAAGTCTTCATTTTAGTCGCTTGTTCTAGTAACCTGTAGCCCCTTTGGCATGCGAGGCCTTTTATGCTTCTGGCTCCAAAACATTCCTTCCGGTATTTCTTTCCACCTTTCCTCGAACCCAGGTCAACTGGACTCCTCAGTGCTCCCTGGACAAGCCACACATTTCTAGATCCTCACCTTTGCTCATGCCATCCCTTTGCCAGGGAAGCCAATCCTCATTCCATCTCTACTTGTTGAAATCCCAATCCTATCCACCCTAGCTCTAGCACTCGCTATGCATAGAGCCTTCAGGAGTTTGCTTCACGTTCTGTTCTCACATTTCTCATACGTGACATGAATCCAATATTTCCAACCCTGAATTGCTGTGCGTTAAATAACATTATCTACGCACAGAGCCTACAATGATGACTAAAGTAGGCACCTGATACAAGAGTACCTTATCCTCCGCCATCCTTTAAAATCTAGGTCAGCTTCTACCTCTTTCATGAAGATGTCTTGGGTCCCACAAACCTGATGTCTCTCCTCCCTGTCTGAAGCCACAACCCTTCTGGGGCTTCTCAGTTTTCTTACTAAATTACAAGGGAGAATGGAATTGTGTCTTTCTGGCTATCACCTGACACAGAGGAATGAACATGGCTTTTGAGGTCAGGGAAATCATGACTCTGAACCTAGAATCAGACTCACTTACTAGCCCATGGCAAGTTAATTAACCTCTCTGTATCTGTTTTTTCACCATGGAAAGGACATTCACAGGCTGACATGGATAGCCTGAGTCCAATAAGTACTGTGAGAATTACATGATTTATGTAAATTTCTTACTAGCATCGGGCATGTAGGAGATGCTCACTTAATGTTACTGCCCCCCCCCGCCCTCCTTAGTGGACGGTATGGTATCTAGCACAGTGTTAACACAACTAGCATAAAACTGAGCACTTAAGGGGCGCCTGGGTGGCTCAGTCAGTTAGGCGTCTGCCTTCGGCTCAGGTCATGATCTCCAGGTCCTGGGATAGAGCCCCGCATCGGGCTCCTCACTCAGCAGGGAGTCTGCTTCTTCCTCTCCCTCTGCCCCTCCCCACCGCTCGCTCACTGGCTCTCTCTCTTTGTCTCAAATAAACAAACAAACAAATAAATAAAATCTTTAAAAAAACCCAAAAAACCCCTGAGCACTTAAAGGTATACTGAATAAATGTTTAAGGGTATTTCAACCTGATCTAAACCAGCCTAGAACTTTCTACTCACAGATGCATAGTCTTTCTAAGGTTTCAATAAGAAAATGCTTCTCACAAACAAAGTATTTCTAAGACACTGTTTAGCAAATGCACACGTATCTATAAACCTGCCCACTGTGTTACATGAGAAATTCCTTCAAGCCAAGATTTTCTCTTGAAAAGCCCAGAGTAATCTGGGGGCCATTTAAGGACCACATAAAAAAAAACAAAACAAAACAAAACAACAATAACAACAAAAAACAGTTCAGTTACTAGAATTTCAAACAAGTCAAGTAAGATTAAAAATTCTCAAGCTTCTTTCCAGGCCTAAAATAAAAACGTGTGGCCAACAGAATTGAGGAAGACCAGGTGTGATTTGTTAGTACAGATTCTGGGAATTAGAGCAGTGTTAAGAATCCCGTAAAAAAGAAAAGAGAAGGCTCACTTGGTCCACCTGGAATGCTATCTATTTCTAATCAGAACCTCAAGTTCAAACAATTTACGCAAACAGTAATAATCAGCATCCTTTATAAAGACAGCTTAATATTAGCAGGGATGAACCACAAAAAGTTACCATCGAAGCATGCTTGATTTAAAATTTCCATAGGACATTTTTTTCTGGTGGTTCTTATTTTCCTCGTGCTACTTTCTTTCTCAAGGATTGATGCAGACTATCACAGCCTGTCCAAATTTCTATGTCTAACTCTTAGCATCCTCCCATAGACAGTCTGGTTTCTCCATGCACTAAATCTTTTCTCTTCTCTGCCTTTGCTTATGCTCGTCTCATCCTACAGCCCTCAGGCATGTTCCTTTCTCCTCTTACCTGTCCAGGACATACCCACTGGTCTAAGACTAGCTCAAGTCCCATGAAGCCTTGTCCAACCTCTCCAATTCACCTGTTTTCTTGCTATTCTGAATTCCTTTTGTCCTAAATACCATGTATTTTAGCAGTTAATAGTTCTCGATTGGTTTGTGTTAGTTTTGCAATCTCCTTATTTTGTATCACCTACTTAGCACAGAAAAACACTAACACATGCTAATGCCTGTTGATCGATTTAGTTTTATAACTGTTTCAAGATTATTATGTGAGATCATGACTAAGTTCATTGCCACTTTTTAGGATGTATGTTCTCCTCCCCAGTCCCGCCTTACACGTGGTCTAGACCAGTGAGGAGAGGACCCACAGAAGTAGCTGGACCCATCAACCCACTCTGTTGTCGGTTCCCAGGATGGTTGGGATGGGGCACTGATGAATAGCTATGGAGAGATGAAGGCCCTTTCTAATCAGATTGGACAGAATACTCTCCACGGTTTAAAAGAGTAAGAGCTGGCGGTAAGTTGAAGAATCCCTATGTTAAAGGGAAGGTTCTAAGAAGGTATTCATGGAAAACAACTTGACCCTTCCAAGTCAAATGATAATTACTTTTTCTGGTCTATCCTTGGAGACACATAGGCAAGATTATCTATCTATCTATCTATCTATCTATCTATCTATCTATCTATCTATCATCGGACTTTCCAGGTTACACAGGTAGATGTTTAGGTGCTAAGCTAGAGAAGAAACTATGGCTGAGGATAAAACACTCCTTGAACAATTAGAATATTTAAAAAGGAAGCTGAATTCTCTGGCACAAGAGTTCTAGCAATGTCAATCAGGTAGCATATAGCCAAAACAGACTCTAAGTGGTCCAAGTCAATTTAGGTGGTAGGGATCGCCCACGTATGGTGTCTGAATAGAAGCGAAAGAAGGGCACTCAGAGCAGGAAGGCTGGTAATCACAGAGCCAGCGGGAGCACAAAGATGAGTAGCCCATTCACCTGAGTTAGGTCTGAAAGGTGAAAGTTAGTGCCACTCAACTCAAAAAACTGGCCAGTGTCAGTGAAATCTGATGAGTGTTTGTTGGACTTTTAAATTAGAAGGCCTAAAAGTGGATACACATTGCAAAAGAAAGAACCCCATTCCCAGAAAACTCCCCAGTAAAACAGAAACTTAGGACATGCAAGCAATGAATCTGTATTCTCACAGAGGGAAATCACACAATTTAGCACTCACTACAAAAATATGGTTAAGTGGAAGTCACAGGCTACAGCTTAAAAGCAAGAAAAAAAAAGGCCCTTTGCTTCCCATGGCAAAGTCAAAAGTCAACACTCCTCAACACCACCACCAAAACCAAAAAACACAAAGAGCCCCTTCCCCGAGGAAAAGAAAACACTTTCACTACAGCTCTTTTCAATTAAGTAAAAAGCACACAGTTTAGCTATCAACACCACTTCATTACTGTAATAAATAAAATAAAGCACACGGAGGTCTATTGACTATTGTGAAAAATAAAACACCAACACCAACATCCATGCATCGTTAATCACCATCTGAGCTTGTGTGTCTGAGTCTACTGGTTACAGAGTTTAATTCCAAACAGAACTATTCCACCTCTTATCATCGTATCCTTCTGATCAGTTAGCTTAACTGTATACGAGCCCTGTCAGGTTAGAAAGAGATAAATAACATTGAGTCAAGTTGAACAGTAATCATGGTGCTGGGACACAATCGTCTCGTACACAAGTCATACCTGGTAGTTTTGTTTTGTTTTGTTTTGTTAATCATAAGCTCAAAATTTGTCTGGTTTGGAGGCTGCAAACTTGGTCAGTAACTTGACTCATCTAAAAATATTTATATTATCAGCATCAAAAAGGTACGCACATATATAAATATGTATCACAAGGAACATTCTGTGACATAATGGTCTTGTCTGTATATAACAAAGAGGCAGGTTAAGAGATGAAATCTATCACAACTTAGGAGGGCCTGATGAATTGACTTACCCAAAAGGTCTTTGTATAAGGGCTGGATGAAGTTGTTGAACACCGAAGGCAAAACCTAACAATAAAACACACCACATTCTCTATTTGTGCATGGTTAGGTATATATTACTCCTGCATATAAACTGCAATCACAACTTTCACTTAGAGAAGATCACCATTCTTTTGAGGCTTTGCAGAAAAAATTACAAATATTATATATATTATAAATATATATATTTAAAAGTTCTTTTTACTAATGTTATCATTATAAATCTATATCATAAATATAGATATGTTTCAAAGTTCTTTTTACTAATGTTATCATTGACCCAAGTGAAAATTTTAATAGGCTACAGGTGGAAACTAAAAATTATCTGCAAAGTTTAGTTGACAGTCATACAAGAAGACCTTAGAAAATTAGACCAGGGAAAAGTTCTTGTGGAAAGAAACCAGGAACAACAGGACTTGATAATGAAGTTACATGTCACAAATGTTTCCGCAGTTCTGAATCACGATCTATAAAAAGGCTGTGTAATTTGGAACATGCCGGACAATGCTTTGGAAGATTATGGGTTTTACAGATTATGGCATTAAAAATTCACAAAACAAAGTCTCCTTTTCTGGATAGCACACACAAAAACACAAGTTTTTTTAATGTTCACAGATACGGGCACATGCACTCACTCTCTTGACAATCTAGTTTCCCAGTAAATCCACTTGGATGGAAGTGTCTGTCAACCTCTTTCCAAATTTCGGATGGAAACACTTGAGTGAAGAGTACAATGACTTAACAAAACAAAGTTGCTTACCCAAGTGAAAGATTGCCATTTGCTCAACAGTCAACTCTTAATTATTTGTGCTAATGCCAGGGGCAGTGTTGTAAATAATCCAAAAGGTCAAATTTTCATACAGACAAAAGCCTGCTTCCCTTTTGACGACTACTAGCTGCATGACTTTGGAGTAAAGCATTTCCCACCTCTAAGTGTCAGTTTCTTTATCTGACGGCCCAGGCGTACCTGAAATCTCCCCATTTTCTTTAAGGACTAATAGTCTGTGATTTTACATTAAAGCCTTACCATCCAGACACCGCCCCTCCCCCTAGGCTTCTCTTGGGTCAGGGTTCAAGTTGGATTGCCCGCTCTGAGCACAGGGCCACTGGTGGTAGAAGGAGAGACCACAGTATGTAGGGAAGTACAACCAGCGGGAGCTGACACCTTTGGGCCACATAATCAACATGTGAATGATCTACAGGTGGCTAAAAACTGGAAAATAAAAGAGTAGACTGACTGTATGTCATACCTGAAACAGATGAGTCAAGCCTAAGTCTGGGTGGGTACAAATTGTCCAGACCCCCAACATCTACTTTTGCACATAGGTACATTTCAAGTCCTGCAAGAGCCGGTGACAACGCTCATTTAATGTCTTGGTAGAATAACCAGCCATGGTTCAACTTTACTAAACATCTACAATGTCTTCTGATAAGGGATTCATTCTATTCAGATACTGGGGGTGGGGTGGGGGTCTGAAGATGGGGAGTGGGGCAGGTAGGAGAAACATTTCTCACCTGGTTGCATGATCCTTGGTTTTGCTCCCAAGTATGCCAGATTCACATTGGCCTTCCTGCCATCAATGATGGGGTTCGGATCCTTGCAGGCTCTCTCGGCAGCAGCTCGGTCAGCCATGGTGACCTTAGCAACACACACACACACACACACATACATACAAAGCTCTAAATTGGCCCTTGAAGGAAACTGAGAATTACACTGGAGAAGTCATTCATGAGAAAACTAAGTGGGTTCTGAAACTTTTTCTTTCTTTCTTTCTTTCTTTCTTTCTTTCTTTCTTTCTTTCTTTCTTTCCTTTCTTTCTTTCTTTCTTTCTTTCTTTCTCTTTCTCTCTCTTTCTTTCTCCTTTTTCTTTTGCTGGAACTTAACTCCTTGATCCCCCGTCAAAAAAAGAAAAGAAAAAACAGAGAGGAAGAAAGAAACAACCCCCTCCCCACACCCCCAAAGTCTTCAGGGCACTAGTTGGGCCTAGCAGGGAGTCGGAAGCCTGAATTCCGTCTTGGAACTCTAGATCCTCCCTCCCCCGACCTTCCCCCCCCCCACCCCCGTCCCTACCCAGCCTAAGAGGCACTGTTTGCTTTAAAGAAAGTCCAGCCTCACATCCGCCCGGTGCTCCCCACCACCAGCAAGCACTCCCTAACGACAATAGCTATTGTCCTACTCTGGAGCTCCCGGCTCTCCGGCAGCTGAATTTGCACGCTTAAATCCCCAGGAGGCTTAATATGCTCTCTTTCAGTTCAGCATAGAGCCAGAGGGTCATCTTTTTAAAGAATCCATCTTTGCAATTTTAAATAAATGTGTGTGGGGGGAGGTGGCATAAGGAGTAGAGCCCTAGACCTCCTGGGGTGTCCCCTCCCCGCCCCAGCCAGAACGCCTCAAGACACACGCATTTTTACAAAGCAACAGCGCGCTTAACGACCGGCCTCCAACCCGGGAGTGCGATTCCGAGGGGCTGCGGCCCCTCCCTCCCAACCCTGCGCACCCGCAAATCCAGCAGTGGTTACTTCTCTCCTTCCACCCCCGCTCCGCCTGTCCCCCCCCCCCCGACACCGCAAGGCGCTGGGTCCCCTCGAAACCCCGCGAGGCAGCAGCCGGCCCTCCCTCCCCCAGCTCCGCCGCGCGCAAACTTTCAGTTCAGCCCGGAGCAAAGGGGCAGCGCCGCCCGCGTCCGCGGGGCTCCTCACGTTGTCACCCCGAGCCCCCCACTGCAAACCCCAACCCCCGAGGCCCTGCGCCGCCCCAAGCCTTCCCGCCCCCGCGGTCCTCGGTTTCCCCTCCGGGCCCTTTGTCGCCCCCACCTCTGCCTCCCCAACCCCACCCCAGCCCCCAGGCGCGCGACTTACAAATCCGTAGCCCCGGGACTTGCCCGTCTGCCTGTCGGTGATGACCACCGCCTCCTCGATCTCGCCGAAGACCTCGAAGTACTTGCGCAGGCTGGCGTCGGTGGTGTGGTAGGGCAGCCCCCCGACGAAGATCTTGGTGTACGTCGTGTCCTTCTGGGTCGTGTGCATCTTCGCGCCCGCCCCGCGGCTCGGGCTCCGGCTGCGGCTGCGGCTGCGGCTTGGGCAGCGGCTGCGCCTCCTCCTCCGGCTCCGCGTCTCCCGCACCCTTTCGGGGCCGCTGGGGGCCAAGGGCGAGCCCGGGGGCGGGGGCGAGGGCGGCGGCGCGGCGGGGGCGAGCGGCCGGGGGCGGCCGAGGGCGCGGGGCGCGCGGCTTCCGAAGTCGCCAGCAGCCCCGGAGATTTGACTTCGCTCTCTCCTCCCGCCCCCCCTGCCGGTCACGGTACAAATTCTCCGGATCGTCTGGGTTAGGATCCTGTTCTATAGAATGTGCAAGCGGTTTCCACTCACCCGGCTGGGAGGCCAAAAATGAAAAGAGAGGGTGGTCCTCGAGCGAAGAAGCGGGCGCGTTTAGAGGTAGATTTTTTTTCTTTCTTGGAAATTAGGTAGGTGTCTTGGGTGGGGCGTGGGTAGGGTCGGCGGTGAGCGCGTCCGGGCGCGGAGGTGGGCGGGCGGGGGGCGCGGCGGCGAGGCCGGGGGTGGGAGACTCCGCGCCGCTTGGGCTCCGGTTCTGTCCCTCCCGCCGCGGAAGCTGGAAGACAAGTGGCGAGGACGGCTCTCCACCTCTCTGCTCCCTTCCCCCGCGGGCCGGGGGTCGGCGCCCGGCTGGGGAGGGGGCGGGCCGGACGCCTGCGATTGGCCGCGGCCGCACCTGGGGTGCCCGGCGCCGCCGCCCCCCAGCTGTTAGGAACAGCTGCTTCTCTCCCGGCGCGGCGCTGGGCCGCGGGGCTCGGGCGCTGGAGCCGGCGTTGGGGTAGGGCTGGGGATAGCCGGAGGCGGCCTTGCTCCCGGCGTCGCCTGCTCTAACCCGTCAAAGTCCTAGGGACTCGGCGCGGTCCTTGCCGGGACCCGGGGCGCACAGACTGCGTCCGAGGAGGGAGCAGCGTCGCTTTCCAAAACGACGACGCGAGCTCTTTGCGCTCGGCCACGGTGACAGGGCCGGCGACCTGGACTGACGAGCTGGGGGCCGGGAGGCCAGGGGCGGTTCGTAGAAAAGCCAGTTCCCTCCCGGGTGCGGAGGGCCGGCGAGCTCGGCCAGCGGCACCCGAGTCTGATAGTCTGGGGTCTGGAGAGGGAGAAGGAGGGTCCCCAACCTACCTTGACCCCCAAGAGCCAGTGCTGGGGAGAACCAGCGAGGCAGAGCCAGAAGGAAAAAAAAAAAACAAACAAAAAACAAAAACCCAGGTCTAGTGTTTGGGTGTGCTGGGGAAAACCATCAGCTTTAATTGCTCACGGCCCCAGCCAAGCTAAGTAACAGCAGACATCACCTTCTATTTCAGAGGACCATAAATTAGTACTTTAGCCCCTACAGTTATCAAATTTGTGTTTCCTCTCTACTTACTCCTCCTTAACTATTCGGGGAGATTGGTACAGATTTCTCATCATAAATCCTCTCTCTTTTTTTTTAACCCGAGCGAAGAATTAATCCGTTTCCTTCCGTTTGAATTGCAAGAATGTTTAGTGACTTGACCTCAACTGTTTTACCGGGATGTACTGTAATCGTAAAAGGTGTAATTTTTGAAATCGACTTGTTACATAACCACCGGTTTCTACCAACAGATCTTTAAAACACTTGTAGAAAATACAGACTTTAGTGCAAGCCGTATATATTTATTTTTTAATATCAGCTTTTTGCAACTTCTTTTTATCAAGAGTACATTCAATTAAGCATAAAATCCTTGTCATATTTGAGGTTTGGATGAAGATATTTAAAGTGAGTAGAATGTTCCACCCACTCCTGTTGGAGCATGATTTGGTTTTAAGTCATTTCCATCAGTAATGTCTACTGAAGTCCATACATTAATTGCCCCTGGGCTGCACCATTTATTCCCTTTAAAGCAGGTCAGTATGTTAACCTATTCGAGAAGCACACACTTGTGTTTCTCTTTCCAGGGCACCTTTGCAGGCAGCCCGGGAGGATGAGACACATTGCATTTGCCGAAGCAAAGGGGAATGCAAATATCCTCGAGCCTTTCACCTGGTTGCCTTCTGCGTGAAGTTGGCCTTTCGAGGTCATGAGTTTAAGTTTGAGCCCCAGTGGGGAATCTGGAGAAATAAGAAATCTAAAGGTTTTTGGAAAAGGTTTTAAAAATCCAACTGAAGCAAAACAAGGTACTTTATAGGCATATAAGAGCCAGAAAGGGAAATTGTAAATAGCACTCTCTCCTCATTGCTTAAGCAAAGTACAAGTTTAAAAGGGACTCTGTGTACTGGTATGATGAAAGGTAATTTTTAAAACTTAGAAAAACAAAGCAGCCTATGAAACAAAGGAGGCATGTTTTTTAATATTCAACATCCATCTTGCTGGGTCACTGAAGAATTACTATACTCAGATGAGGCTCCGGGCAAAACCTCTTCAGTGAGGGGGAAGCTATTACAGAGAAACCTGAAGGAGAAGAGTGACTTTGGCCACCTCACCTCTCTTCCTACCTGGATGAGGAGCCCACCCCGGAGGGGACTGTGATAATATCAGGGACGGAGGGTGTCTGGGAATGTAGCCAGCAGCTTGGATGTTCACTAAGTAAAGTGGTGAGATCTACAAGGAAATTCTGATCCCAGGTTGGGATAGCTGTGTCATAGAACTCGGCTTCTGGAAACAAGACGCTTCCCGGCCATCGTCCCAGAGAAAATAATGCAGCTACCCTCCCTGCACCCCATGCAGCCCCTGACTGGGGTGCTTTTATTCTTTCCATCGAGTGGTAAATATTTGATAGCTTGGTTTGAAACGTGATTCATTCCGTATGAAAGGATGCTGAATATTCCCGATTTTGAATTCCACAGATAATTAAAACATTACTAATCATCTGGTGTTATGTGATTGACGGAGAACAAAGGTTAAGAGGAATAGAGATTCCTTATTTTCCATGCCTATTTAAATAGAAGCCGTAACTCATACCCAGTTCAGCCTGACAAACCGCAGAGCGCCCCCCACAGGCGGGCACCGTGCTAGGGCGAGGCATTTTTGATACTGGGTTTTGTCTTCCATGGGCACAAAGGTGGGTTCAGTTACAAAGGCAGGAACGGTTCTGGGTGGATTTGTGAACCTGAGCCATCAGACCATGTAGGCTTGGGGCCGTAAAACCTTCCTGAATTCAAACTCTCAAGGTTATTAAGTACCAAATATTTCTGTATAACTACCCATTACAAAGTCAAGTTTGAAAAACAATACTTGAGTAATCCTTTTGCTTTCTCAGCTGCTTTTGGCAGGGAAGAACACTTGTATATTCACAGACCTTGTGCAATATGATGTGTACTTCTTTGGAAAGAAAGAACCATAAAATACTTTAAAAGTTATAAATAGGTTCCAAGCTTGTCATATCCAAATTAGTACATATGGATGGCCCCGAATCCTTGGTTCCTACTCCATGGCAAGATCGATATTATTTTATTACTTACAGTAAATTATTGTCCACTCTGTTCAAACTCTTTATTTGGCTATTAAGGGGCAGAACCAAATGGACAAGTTTTATATTCTTTTTATCTATTTTCTCCCCCCGTCCCCTTAAATTAATCATGGACCTCAACTCCAGGGCCAAGGCTTATGAAGAATTTTGAGAAAAGAGAGTAATATTTCACAAAGGTAGAGAAGCACTCCTCCGGCTCATAGAGGTGCCTGCTCCAGAGAGAGCATTGCTTTGGATAGTAAGTCACCTGCGGGCAGGGTTGGCCCCTTGGATGTCACCGTATTTCCTGCAGGTCAGTGAGATTCTCCATGGAGTTCTACACATATAAACACAGAAGAAATATTTACTGAAGACACTTTGTATGTTAAAGCTATCTGCCTGCAGTCTTGATGGGGAAAAATACATTTTTTAAAAGAATTTATTTATTTGAGAGAGTGAGAGTGTGCGTGAGCACAAGCAGGGGTGAAGGGGCAGAGGGAGAAGCAGACTCCCCGCCGAGCAAGGAGCCCGCCACGGGGTCTCCATTCCAGGACCCCGAGATCATGACCTGAGCTGAGCCAAAGGCAGACACTTAACCGACTGAGCCACCCAGGCGCCCCCAAACACATTCTTGAGTAGAGCTGACCACATGCAGCGTGGTTAGGCCAGATTACTCGTTGTTTTGGAAAAACAAAAATATGGCTTCAATGAGATTTTTCATTTTGGTTGTTTGGAAACATCTATCTTGAGACTGTGTGAGCATTCTGATGTAAAACCAACAGGTTTCCTGCCCTTTCGAGCAGTCCCATGATCAGCTATATTTCTGTTTCTCTGGGTGGGTTGGTAATTTTCTCTTAGTAACAGATAACAAATGTGGTAATAGGTTATGCTGCTATTTTAGTGTGCAGAAGAATTGGCAGTCAGAAACCTAGTCAGTTCAGCTCACATCCTACCTCTGGGCAAATTCTGTTCATGCTGCATTAAACTACATCTAAGCCGGTAAGTAAAGTGAAATGGAAATTTGTAACTGTTATTCACTCATTAAAGTCATAATGCTTCTTTTACATCAACATCCGGAAGACAGAAAGCAGGATAGAGTTCCTTGGAGAACAAGAGAAGGGGGACAGAAAGAGCTCACTGCCAACTTCTCCTGACCAGCCGTGGCCCTCTGCCCTCCATACAAGTGGCATTAAGTGTATGCACACTTTAAAATCCTATTATAGAAGTCTGCAAGGCAGAGCAGAGAACGCAAACATTTAAAACCCACTCGGTGCTTCTTCACATTTTAAATTCAGGGAGTACTTTGGTTTTAAGTCTTTAAACAGTGAGCCTCAGAGCTGCCAAGTTATTTTTACGGAGCGGATGATACTCTCCAAATGTATTGAATGACTCTCTCTTCATGACAGATTCATTCTAATGATGTTGCTTGTATGCTGAGCAGAGGACTCAGTGTGGTGGAAATAGCCCCGGATCCCCAAACTTAGGAGACCTAGGGCCTAGCCCAGGCAGTCCTGAGCCAGCTTCAAGACCTTGTGTTGCTCACTCCATTAAAAGGTCTGAATGCAGTTAGAAAAACCTGCAACAGTCTTCCCTCCTAGAATGGAGGGCGTTAGTCCGACCCTTTATTTACGGATATGTTTAGAGGGTCACCTTCGATTTATGAGACAGCCCAATGCTACCCCCTCAAGCGTTATTTACTTTTTAGTTTGAACTACTTGAGATCATTTTGTAAGTCTGATGTTTTCTTTGCTAACAAAGGAAAGGCACATTCATGACAGAAAATTATAAAAACACGTAAGACATACGAAGAAGTAAATAAAACCCCCCACAATCCACAATTCTGTTCGGAATAATGTGACATTTTAGAGTGTCTAATATCAGGTCATTTCTTATACATAAATATCCACATATAAGTGTACAAATATGAGCAACCCTTTACATTCTGTTTTACTATAAGCTTTTATCAGATAATAGTCTATGGTGAATATTTCTATTATTAGTTTCTTCAATTCATTTTAAATGCCTAAATAGTGTTTTAGCATGTCAGTGACCCATGGTTTGTTTAAGCAATCCCCTTTTGTTGGGCATTTATGTTGTTTCCAAATTTCCCTCTTCTAAAGGGCTCTGAAATTAACATCTTATAGATAAATCTTTTTTTTTTTTGAAGATTTTATTTATTTATTTATTTGATAGAGAAAGACCAAGCAGGGTGGGGAGGGGCAGAGGGAGAGGGAGAATCTCAAGCAGCCTCCACACCCAGTGGAGAGCCAGACAGGGCTTGATCTCATGAGCCTGAGATCATGACCTGAGCCAAAATCAAGAGTCGGATGGCTAACTGACTGAGTCACTCAGGCGCCCCTTTTTACACATTCTTGATGATTATTTCCTAAGGCTGGTTCTAAAGGGACTTTGTTTCGTCCACTGCTAAACCCCTGACTCCTAGAACAGTGTTTGGCGCATAAAGTGCTCAAATCTTTGTTGAACAAATGAATAAATTCTTACAAGTTGTTGTATTAGAGTGAAGGATGTGCCTGTAGTTACATCGTTTGATACATGTTGCCAAATTGCTTTACAAAAGGTAGTATCAGATTTTATTTCTACTAGCAGCATATTGATGTCAGTGTTCCCAGAATGCTCACTGACACTGCTTTATAAGAAGGAATATTTTTTTTTTTTTGCAAGTAAGAAAAATCCTAAGTCATGCTAACTTAAGTAATAAGAAGGAATTTCCTGTCTCATAGAATTGAAAAGTCCAGAGGCAGGGCAGGCTTCAGGTGTGGATTGACCCCATGTCACCAAGACTATGACTCCATTTGTTGAGAGCCTCCTGTCTGGGTGGTCCTCTGGTGGTTGGCTTTAATTTTTAGCTGAAGCCCTCAAGGTAGCAAGTTGGTTGCATGGAGCTCCCGGAGCCATGAGCCTCCTTGTTCACCTGCAGAGGAAAACATATTCTTTTTGCACAGTTACCAAATAAAAGTCTGATCTTCTTTACATTGTCTCATCTGAGGTTGCAAGCTCACCTTTGAACCAATCTTAGAAGCCAAGGAATGTGATTTGCTAACTTGCTTAGGCCTGACTCCATTCTGGTTTCCCATGATGGAACAAATCCCTAGGGCACCGGGGTGAGATGACCCCAATTTGCTCAGATCCATGATGGCCCATCCCTGGAACTGGGGAACCCTGCCAAACCCCATCATTGTGAGATTCTGGGTTTTTTTGGGAAGAAGAAATGGTAGAGTGAATGCTTTGGAAACAATAAAAAATGATCATGAATATTGGCCTTTATTTTTTTAAATGTACGTATTTTCTAGAGTAAAAGTGCTCTTGTCACTTAATTTTTGTCCTCGTGTTTATGGACCATTTATTTTTCTTTTGAGAACTGCCTTTTTTTTAAAAAAAAGGCTTTTGTCCTTTTTCTTTCAATTTCTAAGAACATTTTAAAGAGCTGATTTGAGGGGCACCTGGGTGGCTCAGTCGGTTAAGCAGTTAAGCTGTGGGCTCCTTGCCCAGCAGGGAGCCTGCTTCTCCCTCTCCCTCTGTCCCTCCCCCTGCTTGTGCTCTCTCTCTCTCTCAAATAAATAAATAAAACCTCAAGGGGGAAAAAAAAGAATTGTATTGATAGACCCATGCTATGTAACATTTTGGAATTGTGAGAAATGGCTTTTTTTTGGAAAGGAAAGGACTCAACCAGGATTCAAATGAACTCTTTTGTACCTTTGAAAAAAATAGTTGTTAAATTTAGATATAACTTAGATAGAGTCAGTTGCATAAATTGAAATGTACGCATGAATACAGTCAGGTGATCGCTCCCCGGATCAAGACATAGAACATTTTCACCAATTCACCACCCCCACCCTACACACACACGCACACACGCACACACACGCACCATTCTGGCTTCTATCCTCATGGATTAGTTATGCCTGTTCTTGTCTTTCATGTGAGTGAAATGATAGAGTATTTATTCACACTTTTGTGTCTGGCTTCTTTTGCTCAATTCGAAAGCATAGTTGCAGGTGTGAACACTGCTTTCTCAGGAGTTTAAGGAAGCAGGATTCGGCACAGGGGCGGGAGGTGTTGAGCGGCAATGCAGTCTTGACAGAGTTTCAGCGAACCCGGAGTGGAGTTCTGAAGCTGGGGATGACCCTTCAGGGTTGAATGAGCTGGCTTTACACCTTTTCAGTGATTCAGTCATTGCGTGTACCCCCCACCCCCGAGAGGACCCATGACCTTGGGTGAAGCAGTCATCTTTAGCCAATGTATTTTCCTCATATGAGGTTGCCAGTTGGAGACTTCTCGGGGCGGCACTGCCAGTCCCTGGGAAAATGCAGGGAGCACGGGCAGTGCCTCACAGTGTCCTTTGCCGTCGAGCCTGTGCCTCTTGGGTTTTCTTCATAGAGGTTATGGGAGCGGCAACTCCAGGCGTCTGGTGCTCCTTTTCCCGAAAGAACTTAGCAGTGGAAGGCTAGTGGGATGAACTACAGCCTCTGTGGCTCCAGGGGACCTTGGAGATGCTACTGATACTCATTTGCACCTTCTTCACTATTCTAGATTCCACTCAGCCTCAACCAGCATCCACGTAGTCGTGGCGGTTTGCTTAGAGTTTTCCGGAGAAACAGAACCAATAGGATATGGATATTGGATATACAGATATATGGGTGGGTGTGTGTGTGTGTGTGTGTGTGTGTATGCAGAGAAGGTGGGGGGACTTGGGTTATGTAATTAGGTGCAGGCAAGTGTGAAATCTGCAGCGCAGGCCAGCAGGCCATGAACTCAGGCTGGACTCCTGTATTACAGTCCTGAGGAGGAATTCCTTCTCCAGGAAACCTCATATTTTGCTGTCTAGGCTTTCAAGTGACTGGATGAAGTCCACACGTGTTATCGAGAATCATCTCCTTTGAGCATATTTATTTATTTATTTCGTTCAGATTTTATTTATTTGAGAGAGAGAGAGAGAGCTCGTGTGAGAGAGTGAGAGCGCGAGCTGGGGGTGGGGGAGGGACAGAGGGAGAGGGAGAAGCCGACTCCCCACCCAGCAGGGAGCCTGGTGTAGCTCAATCCCAGGACTCTGAGATCATGACCGGAGCTGAAGGCAGACACTTAACCGACTGAGCCACCCAGGTGCCCCTCCTTTGATCACATTTATAAAACACCGTCACAGCGACATCTAGATTAGTGTTCCACCAACAACTAGGCACCGTTGCTAAGCCAAGTTAACACATAAAAGTCACCATCACGGGGTGTGATCAAGAGCCTCAGTGCCTAAGGGGTTAAACCCCTGGTCACCATGCCCCTCTCGTGATGTGGCTGCTACCTTTGTCCATTCATTGTCCAAGTAAGGCAAGGTGGTATCAGGAGGCATCCAAGTTGATCATGTGCCCCTGTAGTATAAAGCAGTCCCATTTCCTCCTGATGACTACATCAATTACCCCCATCAGGGTGGTGACTTCCCTTCTTGTCTGCTGGTCCCTTGACATAAGGAGCTTAGGTGGCAACAGTTCTATGTGACTCTCGCTGTGTCTCCTGGCATAGGATTTCTCTTTGGAACTGGGACCTCTACACACACAGAGCCCAGAGTTGCAGGGGCAAGAAGGGTAAACCTCCTAGAGAGTCACTGGGGCGTGATGGGAATCGAGGCCCCTCTTGATTTACACGTTGGTTCCCACACTCACCTATTGGAAACTGTGGTAGAGTTAAAAAAAAAAAAAGTATTTGGTCAGCTCGTAAACCCTTGGAATTTACAGTCTTTTGTATGCTAATGAGATGACCAGGGAAAAGAGACCCTATAGCTTCCAGATGGGGTTTAGTCACTAGAAAAACCTACCCTGTAAGGGTTGGAACTTTCGGCCCCACCCACCCTCCACCTCTGGGGAGGAGAGACGGCTGGAAATTGAGTTCAGTCACCACCAGCCAGTGATTTAACTAATCATGTTTATATAAGGAAACCTCCATAAAATCGTCTAAGCAACACGGTTCAGAGAGCTAGGAGACTGTCGCATCTAGAGAGGACATGAGACGTGGCACCACCGCCCTCCCCATACTTTGCTCCGTGCCTCTCTTCCTTGTGGCTGTTCCTGAGTTGTATCCTTTATAATAAATGAGTGGTCATCAGTAAAGCACTTTCCTGAGTTCTGTGAGCCTGAGGGGGTGATCATGAGAACCCCTGAATTGCAGCCAGTAAGGCAGAAGTGTGGGTCACCGCGGACCTCATTTGCTGCGGCTAAATGAGGTGGGGGCGGTGTTTGTGGAACTAAGACCTTGAACTGTGGGGTCTGCGTTAACTTGCTAGGCACTTACATTACTGATGGATCAATTCTGCCAATGTTTAAATTCAGAATTTTTTTTTAAGTTAGTGGTTTTTAATTATTTTCTTAGTCCAACAAAGTGGTCATCACTCTTCAGCAAGAATTTCTAGAGTCCCACCTGAATGAGGGGATTGTTCATTAAGGTCTTTTCAGTTTGAGTGAAGTAGAATGTTAAGATCTTTGTAGCATTTTGCAACCTCTGAAATCTTTGCTTATCAATTACTGCCCCCCTCGTGCCCCCCGCCCCCAACCAACAGCAGGTCTTTAAAAAAATAGAGCCTGTCTTCCTTTTTAAGCATGTCCATTAGCTTAGACTCCAAGGAGAATTTTTATGGAGATTTTTTAGGCTCTTTATCTTTACTTTTCCCTTATCTGCTACCTACCTCCCAAATCTCCACATTCTTAGCGGACCGAACTCTGATCTCTTGTTTCTTCTGCCCAATGAAACTGACACTTAGTGCTTGGGCCCCATTTCCCTGTGCCAAGGACTGGAAAATAACTTCAGGGAGAAATCTGGAGTGAATGTAGGACTTATTTCAGGAATTCCCATTCTCTCGAGATCTGTACGCCTACATTGCTTGCGGTCCAACGCTTTCCAACACTTGTTTTATATATCGTGTTCAGTCTTTCTAGCTCTTACGTAGCGATGTGAGTTTAGTGGTACCAGTTCCTTTGTCATGGCCCACAACAAAATTCCTTTAAATCAATTATAAACATAGATACTTTTGGTGAAGACTCCCTTACACTAAAAATATTTACGTATTTCTTTATCTTTAAATTCATCAAACAAACATGGCTTGAGGCTTGTCTTATAGCAATTAGCATACTGATGTGGAGTTTCCCGCAAACTCTTACCAAAAACGCAAGAGATTTTCCTTTGTCCATTTGGAAGGTACACATTCATACGGAAAAAATGTATCAGAGTACATAAATGTCTTCTCCACGCTAAACTTTTTGCCTTAGCCAAAAGACAAGAAGCTATGCATTTTCATGATCATGAAATACCAAAGCAATAAGAAAAATCATGGGCGTATCAAAGTCAGCTTCCGGACTGACTTCCTTTATCTATCACCTTCTGGGCAAGTTGTATAAAATTCATTTTCATAGAGCATATTGTTATTAATCACAATGCTCGGGAACAGTGTGGATGAACTAAGATCAGCAATATAAAGAGACCAAGTTACGAGGCAAATACGTCTTTCAGGGCTCGGAGTGCAAATCTTCAGTGCCTCGGTCGTCTTTCTCCTTTCCGCACAGATACGTCGGTCTGTTCTCTGCCAGTGTAGCTTGTGGCCTCCAAGCACGGGGATTTTAGGCTCAGTGATACACTGTGCATTTGCAACCTCTGCTTAGGCATACATATGTGAATTTTATAAGACAATGTGGGAGGGAGGGACCCGAAGTGTCTGGCAAGGTCGTGTAGACGCCCCCCTCCCTGGTCAGTCAACGCTGAATTGAGGAGGGATACGAACATAGGGATGTATCTGTTTCTGGACATGGGGTTTTGCCAGGGAATGATAGCGCCCTTCCACTGGCTTGACTTTCTCTTTTTAGGGGAAGCTTTGTAGGCTTCGAAGCATCATTCCAGATGTTTTCTCGGACATCGTAATATCGATCTTTCCTCAACCTGCAAAATTCCAGCATAACCACAGGTATATGTCCTCGTGGTGAGAGGCGACTCGAGAAATTTGGAACTTGATGGGGAGAATGAGAAGAGCCGGCACAGCGATCAGTTGACGAGCTGCAGGAGTGTCAGTTAAGGAAAGCGGGCAGTCTCCCTATCTGCTCCAAGTCCTCCAATTAGAAAGTAATTCATCAGGCTGTGACAAAGAGACAGGTGCCAATAAATGAGCGGAAAAGCACGCTGAAGAGTCGAACACAATCAGGGTTTCTGTCAGATTCTCACAGTGATTCTGGGGAGAACCTTGTGCAAATCAAGATGCCTTTCTGCACTGTGCTTTATTTTTTTTTAATGTTTTTTTTATTACATTATGTTAGTCACCATACAGTACATCCCTGGTTTCTGATGCAAGGTTCGATGATTCATTAGTTGCGTATAACACCCAGTGCACCATGCAATATGTGCCCTCCTTACTACCCATCATCAGTCTATCCCATTCCCCCATCCCCCTCCTGAGAAACAAACTGAGGGCTTCAGAGGGGAGGGGGGTGGGGGAATGGGATAGATTGCACTGTGCTTTAAATCACATAAACAGTAAAAGTAATGTGATGAAGATTAATATGCATGTATACGTATTTATGGTTATGATTAAGAGATCTCTTGTTTTCTGTGTACAAAGCAAAGCAATTTATCTAAGTATGTTCACAAAAACACAGTGAAATACCCCAAATATTTTATGAAAATAATTTATTTTGGTTTATCCTCTTCTGTGTCTATTTACATTACCGTATGAATGTCCTTGGCCCATTTGTATATGGAACAGTGACGTTTTCAACTTGCACCAAGACTCCATATCAATGTAGGATGTCATAATTAAAACAGTTTTCGTTTCACTTCAGAGGGCAGTTTAAGAGATGAATTGGTGGCATAAAACTTATTTACCTTAAGTAACTAATTACACAGTTGGTTATTTTTCTTATCTCTGGAAGATATTTATAAAATATTTTTCCTCGTGGCTTTAAAAACAGATCTTTTTTTTCTAATTGTATTTCTCTTACAGTTTCAACTTTCCTTTTCTTTTCTTGCGTATTTATGGATGAAACTATCACTATTTTTTTAATTAGGAAAAAAGGACCAACGAGTAATTTCATGTGAAAAATGCAAATTAACATTTTCTTAGGATGCATTGTACTTTGCAAGCAATATCATAGTACCATGTACCAAAATAAATTAGCCTGGTCCAAATATTATATATATGTATGGGCATTAAATATTTACCGTTTTTTGAAAATATGTTTGTTAGTTATTTATATATATACTTTCTATATACAGTGTACATATTTATATGTTGTAAATATTATATTATTAGTATAAAAACATACACATTTTTCCTGCTGATGTTGAGACATCATTATCTCAGCCATGTTGGTAAGTTTGGGAAGAACAAAATATTTATGACTAGTAAAATATTTCAGGTTTGGAGATTTTTAAAAAAATCTTAGAAAACCTGAATCTACCCTTTATTTTCCTGGAACCACCCTGGATTCTTTCCTCTAACCTCTCTACAGGCCAAAATGCATGAGTTAAGGATTTCCTGAACCACCCTCAAATCATACTGAGCCATAGACAAGATGGGTTAAAAAGATAGGTTACTCTATTTCATTTCTTATTGGTTTAAGGAAAAGAAGAACTTTCCTGAAACTGATTGGTGTGTATGGTTTCTCTGCCACTCTTTTATTAATATTAATTAGGGGTATGCACTTGTGTTATATTATCTCAGCTCAGCAAAACCTTGTTAAACTAGTCTAACCAGGAGGAAAGGGGAGAGAACATGAAGATTTCAAAAGAAATGAAATTTTAATTAACTATAAGTAGCAGCTAAAAAGCAGGAAGAAAGGACTGCTTTTTCCTCACTTTGAAATCAATGAGCTGCTCAGTGTTATCCATTTATACATGTCAGAACGAAAGGATGTGTCCCACATAAAAGGATTCTATCTGGAAAATTTCCTGTGATAGTGTAAAACTATAAAACATGCAAGGTACTAGGAGTGTTCAGAACTTCCCGAATATCATGTGTTTTTCTTGGTCAAGAGGAATCAAAGGGTCAAAACACCTAGTTTCAGAGCATATTCGTGGAGGAAAAGTACTTCAGCAATGGCAGAGTAAAGACCTTTGAAAATATGTTCTCGCGTAAAAGCAATGAGAATATTGGCAAAAAAAAATTCAAAATTAGTGTTTTCAGAATTCTGGAAATTTTCATCTTCTTTCCAGTTTCATAGTAATCTTGAAAACCAATAGTGTTGCGATCACAGCAGGTGTGAGTAATAGCAGCCTAGCAGCTACTGGAAGGGGTAAAATGGTGTTAGAGCATCCCCCCAAAGCACCATTCCCAGAAAATGGTCATTATTTGACCTTCCTGATGGCTCCCTGAAAATCTCCACTCCCAGAGCTTGTCTTGATTTGACCTCACCCAGAACTCACCCAGTGCAAACAGCCTTTTTCCTGGGGCACTTGTCAAAAAATGTCAGTGCCAGTTGTTTAACATGGTAGCTGCCTGAGGTCATGGTAACCAGCAATGACTAAAAAACCTCAAAGAAAAAGCCTCAGAATGAGATGTCCATAGGGAGTTTTGAAAAACTCTGCCATGTTCTTGAGAATCTAGGAGACCACATGCATAGGCAAGATTGTGCACGTGCCCAGGAAAAACCTGTGAAGACCCTAATCTCTCACTTTTTTTTTTAAAGATTTTATTTATTTTATTCGACAGAGATAAAGACAGCCAGTGAGAGAGGGAACACAAGCAGGGGGAGCGGGAGAGGAAGAAGCAGGCTCATAGCGGAGGAGCCTGATGTGGGGCTTGATCCCATAACGCCGAGATCACGCCCTGAGCCGAAGGCAGACGCTTAACCGCTGTGCCACCCAGGCGCCCCCTAATCTCTCACTTTTGGTTGACCTTGTGCAAGCAGGAAGTAAAGGCTAAACAGAGTTTTTGACTCCTGGAGCATTGAATGCCTACCTCAACAGGACACAAAGCTTCTTAGGAAAGGCTGGGAGACTTATTTGTTCAAAGCAGTTTGGGAACTTTGTATCCAATGGGTAGATGACAACAAAGCTAGCCAGACTGAGACTTTGGTTACACACAACAAAGAATACACATTTTATGGAATTAGTTCAGCAAGTCACTCAACAAACAGCAGCAACAAAAACAATAATAAGCAACTACAAACACAGAGGTGGGGAAATCTGAATTCCAGAGTTGCTACATTGTATTATTTTAAAAGTCCAGTTTTAACAAATTCTAACAAAAAAATTATGGGTCATGCAAAGGAACAGGAAAGACCATGGGTGGGGGTGGGGCGAGAAGAAAAGCAGTCAAAAGAAACTGTCCCTGAGCAAGCCCACAAGTTGGACTTACTAGACAAAGACTTCAAATAAGCTATTATAAATATTTTCAAAGAATTTGAGGCACCTGGGTGGCTCAGTCATTAAGTGTCTGCCTTCGGCTCAGGTCACGATCCCAGGGTCCTGGGATTGAGCCCCGCATCGGGCTCCCTGCTGTGCTGGGAGCCTGCCTCTTCCTCTCCCACTCCCCCTGCTTGTGTTCCCTCTCTCACTGGCTGTCTCTCTGTCAAATAAATAAAATCGTTTTTTTTAAAAAAATATTTTCAAAGAACTAAAAGAAGCCACATCTAAAAAAAAAAAAAAAAAGTATGAGACTGATGTCTTACCAAATAGAGATTATCAGTAAAGAGGCAGAAATTATTTTCAAAGCATCAAACAGAAATTCTGGGTTGAAAAATACACTAACGAAAATGAAAAATTTGCGAAGGGGCTCAATAGCAGATTTGAGATGGTAGAAGAAAGAATCGCTGAATTTGAGGAGAGGGTGGAGATTGTCCAGCCTGAGATACAGAAGGAATAGTGAAATTTTTAAAAAAAGGAACACTCAGTGGGGTGCCTGGGTGACTTAGTCGTTAAGCGTCTGCCTTCGGCTCAGGGCGTGATCCCGGCGTTCTGGGATCAAGCCCCGCATCGGCCTCCATGCTCCTCTGGGAGCCTGCCTCTTCCTCTCCCAGAGGAGCCTGTGTTCCCTCTCTCGCTGGCTGTCTCTCTCTCTGTTAAATAAATAAATAAAATCTTAAAAAAAAAAAAAAGGAACACTCAGAGACCCATGGATACCACAAGCGTACAAATGTATTCCTGATGGGAGTCCCAGAAGGAAGAGAGAAAAAAAAGAATAGGAAGACTATCTAAAGAAATTATGGCTAAGAAGTTCCTAAATTTGTTGAGAAATATCAATCTGCACATCTAAGAAGCTCAATAGACTCCAGGCAGAAAAGCTCAATGACCCCTTAGCTATATGCATGTTGTAGTCAAACTGTCAAGAGCTAAAGCCAATTGTAACACACTACAAATATAACACACAATCAGTTGTGTTTCTATGCACATGCAATGAACTATCCAAGGATAAAATTAAGAACACAATTATATTTATGATAGTGTCAAAAATAAAATTTTTATGAATAAATTTAGCAAAACTAATGGAAGAATTGTACATTGAAAACTGCTAAACATCATTGAAAGAAATTAAGGAAGACTTACATAAGTGGAAAGACATTGTATGTTCATGACATAATATTAAGGTGAAAATACTTTTCAAAACAGACCCACAGATTCAGTGAAATCTCTTTCGAAATTCTAGCTGCTTTTCTTTGGAAAAATTGGCAAGCTGATCCTAAAATTGTATGGAATTATGAAAGACTGAGAATAGCCAAAACAATCTTGAAAAAAGAAAACAAAGTAGGAGGGGGCTGATTTCAAAAGTCACTCCAAAACTATAGTAATCAAGACTGTGTGGTACTGGCATAAAGCTAGACAGATAGATCAGTAGAATAGAATTCAGAGTCCAGAAATAAGTCCATACATTTATAGTCAATTTTTGACACGTGTGCCAAGAAAATTAAATGGGAAAAGAATGATTTTTTCAACAAATGTGCTGAGACAACAGAGTATCAGAGCCCTAAGTATAAGTGGCAAAGTCTAAAACTCTTAGAAGGAAACACAGGAGTAAATCTTCATGATCTTGGATTAGGCAATAGTTTCTTAGATTTGACACCAAATATACAAGCGCCAAAAGGAAATACAGATAAATTGGACCTCATCAAAATTAAAAACTTTCGTACCTCAAAGAACACAATCAAGAGGGGAAAAAGACAGCTCATAGAATGGAAAAAATATTTCCAAATCACATAGTTGTAAGAAACTTGTATCCTGCTTATATAAAGAACTCTGAAAATGCAACAATAAAAAGGCAAATAACTAACTTTAGAAATGGGCAAAAGACTTAGACATTTCTAAACAAAAGAATAAAAAAAGGAAAAAGATCTGCAAATGTCCATCAAACCCATAAGTCATTAGGAAATGCAAGCTAAAACCACAATGAGAAACCCTTTCACAGTCACTCAGGTGGCTAAAATAAAGACAATAGCAAGTATAGACAAGGATGTGGAGAAGCTGGAGCTCTCCTACACTGCTGGTGATAGTGTAAAATGAAACAGCTCCTTTAGAAAAGTTTGATAGTTCTTCAAAAAGGTAACGTAGACTTACCACATGACCCTGCAATTCTCCTAGGTGTGTACCTAAGAGAATTGAAAATATAAGTCCTAAGAAGAAACCTGTACATGAATGCCCTTTTAGTAGCACCATTCATGATAGAAAAAAAAAAGAAAAAAGAAAAGAGAATGATCCATATGTGTATCAGCTAAGTAATGGATAAAGAAATGTTGTATATCATATTGGGATATTATGTGGCGATAAAATGGGACCAAGTGCTCACCCATGCTACAACATGGATGAATCTTGAAAATATTATGCTAACTGAAAGAAGCTATAGGTAAAAGGTCACAAATTATATGATCCCATTTATACAAAATAGGCAGAATGGACGAACTATAGAAACAGAAAGTAGATTAGGAATTGCTAGGAGGAGAGATACAGGGGCGTGATTGCTAATAGTTTTGTGGTTTCCTTTTGGGTAAAGAAAATATTTCAAAATTGGAGTGCCTGGCTGGCTCAGTTGGTAGAGCATGTGGACTCTTGGTCTCAGGGTTGTGAGTTCGAGTCCCACATTGGGTGTGCAGCCTACTTAAAAAAAATTTCAAAATACGATAATTGTGATGGCAGCACAACTCTGTGAACACTAGAAATACCTAACTGTACATTTTAAAGGAGTGAATTGTATGGTATGTAAATTATACCTTAATTAACCTGTTGTTAAAAAAATAAATACATTGAGAAAGTGGTACCCTTGTGAGCATGAGCCTTGTTGGAGGGGATCCACTTGGATTATTGAACACAGAATGGCAGTCAGAACTGACTATAGAATAAGGTGACTCTTTAAAACAAGTAAGTGGAGTGCTTGGCTGGCTCATTGGGTAGAACGCAAAACTCCTCATCTCAGGGTCATGAGTTCAAGTCCCACAGCAGGCATAGAGTTTACTTAAAAAAATAAATAAAACAAATAAGAGTATTTTATGTCGAAGAGTATATTATCTCCATGGGCATCTGTATTCATCAGGATTTGCCAGAGAAACAGAACCAATAGGAGATACATATATATATCTAAACATATATAAAAGGAAATCTATTTTGAGTAATTGGCTCATGCAATTAGAGAGGCTGAGAAGCTCCACAATCTGCCACCTGCAAGCTGGAGACCCAGGAAGACTGGTGGTGTAATTCATTCTGAGTCCAAAGCCCTGAGAACCAGAGGAGCCAATGTATAAATTCCGGTAGAAGGACAGAAGACCAATGTCTCAGCTCAAGCCGGCAGGCAGGAAGGGACTGAGCCCTCCTTTCCTCCATTCCTTGTTCCATTCAGGCGCTCAATGAATTGGATGGTGTCCACTCACATCAGGGAGGGCGGTCTACTTTCCTGAGGCCACTGATGCTCTCCTCTGGATACACCCCACAAACATACCCAGAGAGAGTGTTAATCTGGGCATCCCATGGCCCAGTCAAGTTGACAGACAAAATCCACCACCCCAGCATCCTTTTGATAGTAAACGATATGCTTATTTGAGTGGTTCTGCCATTACTGCCATCATTTCTTGACCTCTTTTTCTGCGATTGCCTAGGAGCCGGTTGGACAGGTTGGACAGCTGGATCTTCATCAGTGCTGTCAAACATTTCGTTGAGGGTAGACCGTTTTCTCCACAACTCGTTAAAAATTACTCATAGCCAAGCTAATGGATAAGGTGGGAGATTAAACCAATCAAGCTGAATAATACTATCTTATGTTAAAAATGAAGTTTGAAGGCTGTTTTTCTATATGGTTGGTAACCTGTGTAGACTGCAGCAGATCAATCCCAGCCCACCAACACTGGTGTACAAGGCATGTAACTTTCGTTAAAGGACAGCATAGATGCTAAGGTCCCAGGATGGTGCTGTCAGATTGCCTGGTTCAAGTCCTCGCTCTGCCTCTTACTGGCTAGCATAAACACATGTTTTAGGATTTCTTAAATTTTGCTCTGCTACAAGGAAGACCCCAAATGGAAATGCCGAGAATGTTTTTTTTTAAAAAAGATTTTATTTATTTATTCGACAGAGACAGAGACAGCCAGCAAGAGAGGGAACACAAGCAGGGGGAGTGGGAGAGGAAGAAGCAGGCTCACAGCAGAGGAGCCTAATGTGGGGCTCGATCCCAGAATGCCAGGATCACGCCCTGAGCCGAAGGCAGACGCTTAACCGCTGTGCCACCCAGGCGCCCCATGCCGAGGATGTTTTGAACACCGGTAGCATCACTGGGATCAGTGAATAGCGTATGGCGACTACTCTGATAGCACTTGTTATCATACACAAGTTCCAGTATGTTTGTAAAAGTAGTCTCTCTACTTTCTGGTCGTGTTTTTACATAGGATCACAGAGTTTTTAAAAAAAGATTTATTTATTTATTTTTAGAGAGAGAGAGAGCGCGCGCGCAAGCATGAGCAGGAGGGGCAGAGGGAGAAGGAGAGAGAATTCCAAGCAGACTCTGCGCGGAGCACGGAGCCCGACACACGGCTTGATCTCACAACCCTGAGATCACGACCTGAGCCGAAACCAAGAGTTGGACGCTTAACTGACTGCGCCACCCAGGTGCCCCTAGGATCACAGATTTTTAGAGACGGAGTGGATCTTATGATAAAAGTGAGACATCGGATACCCAGTCATCGCTTGACTCTCCCAAGGTCGCACAAATATTAGTGGCAACAGTAACTGGAAAGGACTACTAGAAGTCACGTGTGTGGGTTAATGGGGGTCTTGTTCTCATTCTTCACATACTTCTTCAACAAGAAACAACTCTTAACCTTAAGCTGTGGCTGTCCACTTAATACGATTTCTCCAACATATTTCTCAGCTTCACATTTGGGGACTTTTCATTCTCGTTTTGCCTGCTATTATAAAGCCTAATGCTTAACACTGGTTTAGTGTATCTCTGCTCTATTGAATTTTGGCTTGTTTCATTTAGTGTTTTTGGCAATATGCTTTTCCTAAAAGTATTGATAATAATGATATAGTATCTTTTTTATGACAGTCCAAGTTATCTCCAGTTAGCCCGGAATATTATAACAATTTCAAAACCAAATTAATTTTAATGAAAAGAAGGACTATATGTAATTTTTCCCCTGATGATGATGCCAGACCCTGTTCTAAGTAAGGGTTTGCCAGATTGAGGAAATCAAAATACAGCATGCCTAGGTAAATTTGAATTTCAACAAGCAACAAATAAAACAACTGTTGTATGGGACATACTTACACTAAAACAAATTCTTCATTGTTTATCTGAAATTCAAATTGTGCTGGGTATCCTTTATTTCATCTGGCAAGCCTAAGTTAGGTGCTTAGGGTACATCACTGAATAGAAGATTCATGCTTTCATAGAACTTGTATTTTATTATTTCTTAAAGATTTTTTTATAAAGTGCTCTCTACACCCAACACAGTGCTTGAACTCACAACCCTGAGATCAAGAGTCACCAGCCAGGTGCCCCCAGAGAGCTTGTATTTTTAGAGGGGAGACTTGGACGAGATAATAAGCATAATCAACAAATAAACTACATAATACGTCACAAGAGAAATGCTTTAGAATAAAAGGAGAGCAGGATCCCTTAACCTGGATCAAGGACGGAGAGCAGATTCTCATTTGAAGTAGGGGTGTTGCTGAGATAAGTCTCACCGAGGGACAAGATTTGAATGAGGGCTTGAAAGATCCCTCCAGAATTCGGGGCAAGAGTATTCCAGGCTGAGGGATGGTGTCTATCTATTTGAGCAACAGCAAAAGGATCAGCTGGCTGGAGGAAAGTGAGTGGTAGGGGAGGAAACGGGAAGCCAGATCTTAGAGTCAGGCAAGCCAGCGTAAGGACGCCGAATGCTGACCAGAGCTGTGGTGTGACTTGACTTATCTTCTTAAAGGACCAACCTAGACTGTAGGGCGATACGTACAAAATTGGGGAGACGATTAAGGAGGTGATCACAGCTATCAAGATGAGAAGCGAGGGAGCTCAAACTATGGTGGCGGCAGTGGTGGTGGGAGGTGGGAGATTCTGGAGATGGTATCGCAGGCTGAAACAACAGGATTTCCTACAGATTGACTATGGGATGTGACAGAAAGAACAAACTTAAGGATGACAGCAAGGATTTTACTCTAAGCAAGGCCTTATGAGTAGTATCAGTGTTGTGGTCCCTCTCTAAGAAGTTGGCAAGATGGTGAACTACGAGCAAGTTGGAGTGCATTTGTCCTACCGATTGGGCTGTACCAGCTGCTTCCTGACAAGACGCCTTTGTGCAGACACAACCTAGATGGACAAGGTAGGCAGACAGGAAGCCTGTCCCATCTGTCCGTCCTTCAGAGCTTCCTCGATACATCCCTCACTGTTCCCAGGGGACGCTGTTGAAAGGCATCCCGCTGTGCCTGACATGAGGATTTTAGTCAAGACCTCAGAACAAAACTGAGGTACCATTGTGTCCACCAGCAGGGAAAGCTTAGCCCTGCTCTTCAGGCTGGGGACATTGATGAGGAGCTGTGTGTCGAAAGCTCTAAGAACTGATTACCTTGAAGTGTCATTTAGATAACACAGTAACGCATACCTACAGACACAAATTAGAGCACAAACTCCTGCTTCTTTGGGGAACCTAAAGGCGACCAAAGATTATCGTGTACTCTGAATCCATTTTTATGGAGATATTTTATTTTATTGCACCTCTCAGGATCTAGAGTGGGGCAGACAGCTCTCTAGCTTACCAAATGTTACCAAGGCCTGAACGCTTCAGCCTCAAGTAATTATATCCTTTTTATTTATTGATAAACACCAGATGCCTGTCACGTCAGAGATCAGAGAATGCCAAGGAGTCATTCATTAGACTGTACTACACAGCCTCCCTCATTATGCTCTACTGCGTTCATTCTAGCTGTGCCTTCGCTTCCGAGGACCTCTGTCTCTCGGGGCTTCCCAACGGGGCATCCAACTCCGCTAGCTAATCTTTGATAGTTGAGGGCTTTTAAGATGCGACTCCCTTTTTCCCCCATGATTTGCCCTGATGTGGGGGAGCCGTGATTCAGGTCATTTTTCAAGAGAGAGAAGAGATAATAAAAATTATTATAATTAGTTCAGAAATATATAAGTAGTCCTCGAAACCCTTCTCTCTTCCTGATGATAGTTTACATAGACTAAATTTAAAGTTGATTTGCATCCTCTAAGCCTACGTGAGCTAGAGAAAAGGGGGTCTTTTAGAGTGACATATGGCAGGGTGATATTGTTTGGGGATTAGGGAGAAAATGTATTGTAGCATTTCCAGTAAGAAAGGGCCCCGCTTTTGGTGTAGACACGTGGGATAATAATGGTGATGACGATCGTAAGAGAAACACCCCAATAACTAATCACTTAATAAATTTGTAATATGCCCACATACTCTCCTAGACACTCCACCTCTGGGAAGCCTCTTAATCCTCATGTGAGGTACGTATTATGATTAATGCACATTTTACAGAAGAGGACACTGATGTCTGAAGAGCAGAAGTAACCTGGTCCTGGTCACACAGTCAGTGGTGGAGCTGGGATTCGAATCCAGGTGGACTGAGTCCACGCCTTTAACTTCTATATGATATTAAATCCTATAAGAATATCAACCACAAAATGATATGTTGCTTGGCGTCCTAGACCGGGGACCGCCTTGGTGCCAGAACGGAGGAGAAACTCAAAGTTGGATTCATAAAAAGAAGCAGAAGTAAAGCCCCAGGGAATATCAGACCCAAATACAGACCTTAAGAACTGAGCAGGACTTTAATGACCACATGGGGAACAGGATACATAAACTTGCACCTGTGCAGGGAGGGGAACTTGGGACAAAGCGCCTTATCAAAGCTGGGAATATTGCAGGCTTGCCTCGGGTATGAAAGGGATCAGGAAAACTTTGCCCTGAGCTCAGAAAGCTATAAGGAAGGTTGTTTTTCTTGGGGGTAGCGGTCAGCAGAGCTATTTGTAAATGCATGAGCAAATCTAAGTAAGGGAGAACGCAAAATGATTCCAAACCCGCGTCACGTTGCAGATACGAAGTCCACACTCTGATTGAGCATGATGTACAGGAACCTGAAGCTTGGAGGTAAACATAAATATTAGTCCACAGTTGGTGAAAATTCTGGGACCTTCACCGAAGGAAATGCACTGGGGGCGGGAGGGAAACCCAGCGTGACTTCAAAACGAGTAGTACTTCGGGTCCTGGACATAAGAGATCATTGGGGAAAATGCTGTAATAGAAGTATGTTTAAAATTATTCAGGAGAAAACTAAAAAAAAATAATAAGTATAAGAAAAAAATTGTTCAGGAGACAGAAGAAAGACTGTATTGCAAGATAGGATACTGCGAGATAAAAAGTGGGTTTGTAAAAGAACCAAATAGAACTTCAGGAGATGATAAAATTAAAATAAAAACCTAATAGATAAGTAAGTAAGCAGGAGATTTGATACAGATGAATAGAGAACATGCCAGTGTACAGAGCTGATGAATTCATCCAAAGAGGGCGAGATATGGGGAGGGGAGGGGTGGTATTACCCCCAAAGCTAAACAGATGGAAAATCAGAGAGATTAAGAAACATGGAGGAAGGAACCAGAAGACCCAGCATATACCTAATAAAAGTTCCAGATAGACAAGACATTACTTGAAGAGAGGTAATATCTGGAAAGATAATAAATGAGTATTTTTTTGAATTTTGATTTTTAATTTTCTTAAAGATTTTATTTTTAAGTTATCTCTACACCCAGTGCAGGGCTCAAACTCACAACCCTGAGATCAAGCGTCACAAGCTCTATCAACTGAGCCACCCCTAAATGAGTGTTCTTTCCTTCTTTCTTTCTTTCTTTCTTTCTTTCTTTCTTTCTTTCTTTCTTTCTTTCTTTCTTTCCTTCCTTCCTTCCTTCCTTCCTTCCTTCCTTCCTTCCTTCCTTCATTTTTTCTTTCTTTTCTCTTCTCTTCTCTTCTCTTCTCTTCTCTTCTCTTCTCTTCTCTTCTCTTCTCTTCTCTTCTTCTCTTCTCTTGGTGAATCCATACCGAGCCTGGAGCCCATCAGGACCTGAGCTGAGATCGAGTCGGATGCCTAACCAACTGAGCCGCCTAGGCACCCCAAAATGAATATTTCTTAAGGCAAAGAATGATTTGCTGATGCATACCAAGTTGGGAACAGAATAAATACAAATAAAGCCACACTTAAACACATTGGAGCAAAACTGCAGCACACCAAAGAAAAACAGAAAATCTTAAAAATAGGCTTAGAAAAGATATGCACTAGAATGTCATAATAGGACTCTTTCTGTCTCCTCTTCTGCAGAGGCCACTTCAGGCCAATTGCAAAATAATAAGGAGCAAGTCCTCCCTCATTACAAAGAGAGGTAACTAAAGTACGTATGCAGCTCACGGTCGAGGCCAGGGGATTATGCAGGCCACGCATGCCAGGAGTCAGGGATTACTAGAAGCCATCTGAGACTGCCCATCACAGAGATCTTTATATATCTTCGGTACATGTCCTTTGCTGTATCTTTTTTTTTTTTTTTTTTGAGAGAGAGAGAGCGAGCACGCATGTGTGCAACCTGGGGGGAAGAGCAGGGGAAGAGGAAAAGATCGAATCCTAAGCAGGCTCCATGCTCAGCCCAGCACAGAGCCCCACACCAGGCTCAGTCTCACGACTCTGAGATCATGACCTGAGCTGAAATCAAGAGTCGGAGGCTTAACCTGCTGAGCCACCCAGGGGCCCCTCCTTTGCCGTATCTATGTATCACAAAAGGTCTCCAACTCCAGCTTGCCTCGTCTCTCTCTCTTAATGATATCTTTTGGTGAGCAGAGGCTTTTAATTTTAATGTAACCCAATTTATGGTTAGTACGTTTTGTGTCCTCTTTAAGGAATCTTTGACTACCCCCAAAGTCATGAAGACATTCCTCTAGGCAATCTTTCAAAACAGGCTGGCAAATTTTCCCTGTAAAAGGCCAGATGGTAATTATTTTAGTTGTTGCAACAACTACTCAACACGACCATTGTAGAGTGAGAGCCGCCATATACAATGTGTGAACGGATGGGCACGGTTCTGTTCCAATAAAACTTTATTTGCAAAGCAGGTTTCAGCTTGATTTGACCTGTGGGTTGTAGTTACCTCTGGCCTACATGTTCCAACTGCTAACATTTTGCTAATTTTTTGTGCGGACACACTCTTTCTTTCAGAAAGATAATGGGTAGATGGATGGATGGATGGAGAGATAGATTAGATAGATGATAGATAGATAGATGATAGATACATAGATAGATAGATAATAGATAGATGTGCATCTATTTTGCTGAATCATTTAAGTTGTATAAGCTCATACATCATGACACTTCTTATCTAAATTCTTTAGAACAGTTTCCAAGCCTTTTATTTTTGTCTCTCATAATGTTCACAATTTTTAAGACCATTTGTTAAGCAGAATCTCATTCAATGTGGATTCATCTGATGGACTCCTGATGTTTATATTTAGAATCAACATTCCTGGTAGAATAATTTTTGTGTGATAAAATGTGCCTCAGGCATCACAGTGGGAAATGAATGATGTCGTTTTGACTTACTGGTGATAATTCCGATCACTTGGCTAAGATGGTGTTTGCCAGATTGTAAATTATTCTTTATCTTTTGTAATTAATAAATAAATCTGTGGGTTAATACTTTGACATTGTGTGAATGTTCTGTCTGCCAATGATCTTTTACTCAATGATTTTTAAATCTATTAATCTTCTTGCTTGAATTATTGCTGTGGTAATTTATACCCCTTTTATTTTATTGCCTGTTACACTGGCTAGGAAATATAATATAATGTTCAATAAGTGTTGATATTAGGAGTCTGTGTCTCTATCCTGATCTCAGAGGGAAAATATTCATTATTTCACCATTAAATATAATGTTAGTTGTAGTTTTGTTTGTTTGTTTCTTTTAGTCATTCTTTATCATCTGGAGAGGGTTTTTTTGTTTGTTTCTTAAAGAATCATGAATGGGTGTTGGATTTTACTAACATTTTTTTCCTGCATCTATCAAGATAATTATATAATTTTCCTCCTTTTTTATGTTAATACTGTGAGTTATATTGATAAGACTTTCAAATTTTAAACCAACATTGCATTCTTGGAATAGAAATTTATTGTTTCATTTTCCTGTAAAGGAACATTTTTAGTTATATCTTTTTTTAAAGATTTATTTTAGACAGAGAGAGAGCACAAGTGGGAGGGGCAGAGAGAGTCTCAAGCAGACTCCATGCTGAGCCCGGAGCCTGATGAAGGGCTTGATCTCACGACCGTGAGATCATGACCTCAGCTGAAACCAAGAGTCAGACACTCAACCTACTGAGCCACCCAGGGGCCCCAGTTATATCTTTGTTAATTCCTAGCTTAATTCCGCCATGGTCAGAAAACGTATCCCGAATGATTAAAAGCTAAGAATTTTTATGAGACCTGCTTTATGGACCAGCATATGGCTAATTTTGATAGATGTTTCTTATATACTTGAATACACATGTGACTATGTAGTCTACTGTTGTGGGCTATAGTGTTCTGTATATCCCAAATGATTCAAATGCATTAATCACATCGTTCAGACTCTATATATCCCTACGGATATTTTCCCCACTAGATCTGCCAGTTACTGAGTGGGGGGGGGGGATTAAATGCTCTCATTATGATTGTGGATTTGTCTCTTTTTTTATTTCTGTCAAATCTTTGTTTATATGTTCTGAAATCATGTTATTGAGTACTTAAAAACTTACGATTATTATATATTTTATCCCTGTTTCTCTCTATTAATATTTCTTACCTCAAAGTCTACTTTGCCAGATGTTGGTATAACCACACCAGCTTTCTTTTGCTTAGTGTTTTTATGGTTTTGATATTTACGTCTCCGCATGCAACTTCTCTTTGTTCTTAGAGTGTGTCTCTTATAAGTAACGTATAGTTGGATTTCACTTATTTTAATCCAGTTTGAAAATATTATTTTGATCTCTATTTTTTTAAAGATTTTATTTATTTATTTGAGAGAAAGAGAGAGAGAGAGAGAGAGACAGGCAGAGCACAAGCAGGGGCGGGGCAGAAGGAGAGGGAGAAGCAGACTTCCCACTGGGCAGGGAGCCGGGTGTGAGGCTCGATCCCAAGACCCAGAGACCATGACCTGAGCCGAAGGCAGATGCTTAACTGACTGAGCCACCCAGGGGCCCCTATTATTGAGCTTTAATGTGGCTAGAGATATAGATATACTGGAGATTATATTTACCATTTTATTATTTGTATCCTAATTGTCCTATATCTGTCCTATGGTCCCTCTCTCTTTTCTTTCTCATCCAGTGTATTATTCTTTTTTTTTTTTCAAGATTTTATTTATTTATTTGACAGAGAGAGAGGCAGCGAGAGAGGGAACACAAGCAAGGGGAGTGGGAGAAGGAGAAGCAGGCTTCCCACTGAGCAGGGAGCCTGATGTGGGGCTCGATCTCAGAACGCTGGAATTATGACCTGAGCCGAAGGCAGACGTTTAATGACTGAGCCACCCAGGCGCCCCTCCAGTGTATTTTTCATCTTTCTGTCTCCCACTGCCACTACCACCCATTTATACACTGTTGTCACAAAGCGGTATTCTTGCCATTCTACAGGCAATAAGACTTAAGAGCACTGAAACTCCATTTTTCCCTTCTGCCTTTTGTGTTATCATTGTCATGTATTTTATTTCTGCATATATTTGAGTCCTATAAAATGTTATTATTGTTATTTTGTGCAGTCAGTATTTACCTAGGTTTACCCACATTTTCTCACCCTGTCGCCCCTCATTTCTACTTGCGTTTATATGCATCCACACAGTATCATTTCCTTCCGCCTGAAGAATTTCCATCAGTATTTCTTTTCTTTTTTGTTATTGAGGTGTAATTGACATATAACATTGTAACAGTTTCAGGAATACAACCTAATGATTCAATACTTGTATATATTTTGAGATGATTACTGCAGTAAGACGAGTTAACATCCATCACCATACATAGTCAACTTTCTGTTTTTCTTGTAGTGAGAACTTTTAAAAGCTACTCTCTTAGGAACTTGGTATATGAAATACAGTATTATTAACTGTGGTCACCACGCTGTACATTACACCCCCATGACTTGTTTATTAAGTTTGTACCTTTGGACCCCCTACACCTATTTTGGGCACCCTCCCCACCACCAATCTGTTCTCTGTATCTATGAGATCATACAGTGTTTGTCTTTCTCTGTCTGACTTATTTCACTTAACATAATGCCCTCAAGGTCCATCCATGTTGTTGCAATTGGCAAGATTTCATTCCTTTGTATGGCTGAATAATATTCCATTGTGTGTATATATACTACATTTTCTCTATCCATCCATCCATTGGTGACACTTCGGTTGTTTTCATATCTTAGCTATTATAAATAATGCTGTAATGAACCTGGGAATGCACGTACCTCTCTGTGTTAGTGTTTTCTTTTTCTTTGTATAAATACCCAAGAATGGAATCACTGGATCTCAGTATTTCTTTTCTTTTCTTTTTTTTAAGATTTTATTTATTTATTTGACAGAGACAGCCAGCGAGAGAGGGACACAAGCAGGGGGAGTGGGAGAGGAAGAAGCAGGCTCATAGCGGAGGAGCCTGATGTGGGGCTTGATCCCATAACGCCGGGATCACGCCCTGAGCCGAAGGCAGACGCTTAACCGCTGTGCCACCCAGGCGCCCCTGTGTTAGTGTTTTCTTTTTCTTTGTATAAATACCCAAGAATGGAATCACTGGATCTCAGTATTTCTTTTCTTTTCTTTTTTTTTAAGATTTTATTTATTTATTTGAGAGAGAGAGAGAGTACTAGCAGGGAGAGGGGCAGAGGAAGAGGGATAAGCAGACTCCCCGCTCAGCAGGAAGCCCAATGTGGGGCTCTATCCCAGGACTCTGAGATTAAGACCTGAGCTGAAGTTAAGTGCTTAACTGACTGAGCCACCCAGGTGCCCCTCAATATTTCTTTTATTATGGGTTTACTGGTGACAAATTCTTTCCATTCATCTTTACTTGGAAATTTGTTCATTTCATGGTTGATTTTGAAAAAAATTTTTTTGTGAGCTCTAAAATTTAGGTTGTTAGATATAAAATTTATTTTCTTTTGTTACTTAAAAAATGTCATTCTATTGTCTTCTGGTTTCCAATTTTGATGTATCTTAATATTCTTTCTGAGATAATTGTCTTCTTTTCTCCCACTGAGAGCGAATAGAGCATATGAGCAAAAATCTGTTTGAAGACATAAGACAGATACCAAGACACTGAAGAATTATAGGGCAAAAATCTGGAACAGGAAGGAAAGTCAGAGAATTGGGCTCAGTATTTGTGACTGCTTTCTCCTGGAGGCATCTACTGATTTTGAAAGGGGCAGCTGAGAATCTGAGAAGAGCTGTCCTCTGACTCAGAAATCTGAAAGGATAAAAAATGGAGGTAACCCTCACCTGAGTGTGGGATTGAGACCCTGAAGAACTATATCTTAGAAGAACGGTTAAATCAGAAATAGGCTGGTTTTGTTTTGTTTTTAATTTTTTATTATGTTATGTTAGTCACCATACAGTACATCCTTAGTTTTTGATGTAGTGTTCCATGATTCATAACACCCAGTGCTCCATGCAATACGTGCCCTCCTTACTACCCATCACCAGCCTATCCCAATCCCCCACCCACGTCCCCTCTGAAGCCCTCAGTTTGTTTCCCAGAGTCCATAGTCTCTCTGGTTTTGAATCATCTCAGTATTTGATTGGGTTAAGGTGATCTGGGGGTTGCTAATGCCTTAGCCCTAGCCTTGTTAGAGGCAAATGTAAGTCTTTCTGGAGGAAGATAGCATCATCCAAAGCATCCCATCCTTCAAATATAGTGTTCCACACAATAAAAATTAACCAGTCACATGGGGAGACAATATAACATGGCAAAAACACAAGAGAAGCAATACAAATAGAAATATATCTACAGGTAACAGAGTGTCAGATAAGATTTAAAATGTTCAGGAAAAAATTTAAAAGCAAAAGAGAATGTTGACAGATGAATGGAAAACATGAAAAGAACCAAAAGATAATTTCAGAAGTAGAAAATATAATAGCTGAAATTAAGAGCTCAGTGGGTGATTTAAGAGCAGACTAGACGCAGATGAAAAGAGAATTACTAAATGAAAAATAAATCAGAAGAAAATATCCTTACCGAGTCCCAGAACAACAAGAGTAACAAAAAATGGGAAACAGAAAAAAAGAGTATGAGACCTAGGGCATAGAGTGAAAAAGTCAACATATATATTATGTTGGAGTTTGGAAAAAGGAAGTGATGAGGGGCAAAAGCAGTGTCTGAGAATTAAAAATAAACAAACAAACTAAAAAAACAAAACAAAACCATGAAAGACATCAAGCGACAGATGTAAGAAACACTGAAATCTTGGATACCATAAATAGAAATCAAATTGTATCTAAGCATATCATGGTAAAACTGCTGAAAAATAAGAAGGGAGAAAAAAAATCTTACAAGTAGCAAGAGGGGAAACAATGTGAGTAACAGTTGATTTTTCAACAAAACAGTGGAAGCCAGGAGCCAGGAGCATGAGATCTTCGAAGTTCTCAAGTAAAATAAGCAACTGCTGGTTTTGGCTGGACTCACTCAGACATCTGGAGCTGCCTGGGGGCGGTTCTGCTCCTTCTGTCTCTCATCCTCTTCTTGGGTCTAGCAGGCTAACTTGAGAATGTTCTTTTCATGGTAACGGCAGAGACACGAGAGCAAGCAGATACACGTGAGCATCTTAAAGCTTCAGCTCATGCCACGTTCTCAAGACCCCATTGGCCAGAGCAAGTCACATGACTAGATTCCTACTCAAAGAACAGGGAAGTATGTTCTGCTACTTGATAGGAAGGGCCATGAAGTCATGTGGGAAAGTGCAAGGCTACAAGAAGGGGTGAAGAATTGGAACCACCCATGTAATGCACCACAAAGTCACTAGTGAAAAAAGAGCTACACAGATTGGTTTTTGTGGGCTGTTTTCTCTGGACCAAAATGAATCAGGGGTACCTACCTAAATAATTCTAGCTGTGTATAGGAAGTGTTCAAGCACTCTTTCAGTTTATATTTTCAGAAAGCATATGTTTCATACTGTAGGTGCTTTAACGAAACTCTAGGAGACAGAACAGGGGGTAAATTAAGTGAAAGGGGAAAAATGTGTTTATTCTTTAAAACAGGAGAGTGATGGTAAATTGAGATGAAGTAGAACAAGAGACAGGGATTTGGGTAACATTTTTGTTACCCAAACTGATAAAAAGCACCAAGTAGAATCAAGGGAGGCGACCTAAAAAATATGTGGCTTACTATTGCTACGTTGGACCTATAATCCCAAAACAATATGACAGAGAAAGCATAACAATGATTCAAATTTCAGTGTATTAAGACACTGAGGCTATCCCCCGCCCCTTCTATCCAGAAAGAAGAATATAAAGTAGATTCCAGTACATATGGGGGTGGGTCACTTGTGCTTGTTAATGTAAGGGCAGAGCAGAGGAAAATGGCTGGGAGAAAGAGAAATTAGCCAAAGGGGTCCTTGGAAGGACTTCCTGGGCATCACAGGCAGTGTGAGGTAAAGCAGTGCTTGTCCATGACCAGCCCGTATGTACCCTGAACAGTAGCTAGGTGCCCAAGCAGAAACGTCTTTTGAGATTTGCGTGCTCTTTAAAAATTCATGTAAATTAAAAAAAATCATGTGAATTTTGTTTTCTCCTGCATCATAAACACATGTTTGTTTTTTAATAAAAATGTCATTTTAGCTTACTAATCTTAAGGTAATATTCAAGACTTAAGAAGAAGTGGCACATCTATGCTTTGGCTTTGAGTATTTTCTGGCTCATGACGTTATAGCCACTCGGGCTAGGGAGTTCTGTTTCAGAATCTCAGGTGATAGTGTTGACTTGGGGGTCAGGAGGACTGGGCGTTACTCTTGTCTTTGCCCAGTAGTTGGACAAGTTTTTTGAATTCTAAGAAGAGATCTCGGTCACCTTGCCTGTAGGCAGAGATTGTTCTAGACCATGGCTAAGGTTCCTTCCAGTTCTGAGCCTCCATGAATCTCTTCCAGGTCCTCAACGAAGTTCACGCCCCGTATTTGCCTGTGAGCAGACATTCTTGTTGAGCACTGCTACCATCCCTGAAGCATGTCTGGGGCTCATTTTACAGACTATTGTAGAGGAAAGAGCCAATTTTCCCTGACAAGCCGACCATACAGATTGGTAGAGTCCGCTTTACATGCAACCAGGCCCGGTTTCTCATTAGAAGACAATACAGAGGCATCAGACAATGACAGGAGAGGAATGCATGGCCCCAAACAATCAAATTAGAGACAATGCTGAATTTTTTTCTTTAATAGATCAAATTAACATACTTTTCATGGGGAGATTGATGGACTTTGGCCTACTAACAGATGCAGGGCTTTTTGGTTTGTTTGTTTGTTTTTGTCTGATTCCATCAGCTTTGAAACTGAGCATGGAAATGAGACACCTGCATTAATAAAACAACAAAGTGGCGTTTGGACACTTAAACTAAAGAAAAGAAATCGGACCTGGGAATGAATTACTTATTTATGGCATCTCCTGTCAAGCTACCTAACCCTCGTGTGAGGCCTGGGATGATCTCTTTGTTGGTCCTTAAGGCAAGTGTATGTGTGTGTGTGTGTGAGGGGGGGAGTTTGTGATGGCTTGTGGTTTAGGTCAATGGTGAGCTGGCTGTGGAAGCCATTTTGTCCAAAATGTCGGTACAAGGAAGTGTGATCCCTCTCCCTCTCTTCTTGAAGGCATTCTGGAATCTAGCTCATGATAAGCAGCAGATATGCTCAGGAATTTCATGAGATGGTATATCCAGGGGGTGGTGACAAAATTAAAACAAATGAAACAAGGCCAATAATCTGAAGTCTGAGAAAGCCCTGAGGACCTGGTGGCAGCCCCATTTCTTGCATCTGTTATAAGTAACCTGGGGAAAGTGTGAGTGAGTACAGGGCATCGGGCAGAACTTCTCTGCCAAGGAGCTCAAAGTACAGAATGACCTAAATGGTCTCATTCATCTCTGGTTTCTACCTACAGGGATTCTCACATAACCTTGTTGGATGTCATTTAAATAAAGATCACCCTGAGTCTGATGTCTTAGAATAGAAGAATTTCACAATTTCAAATGGATTCTTAATAGGGTTTTTATGTATATGCATATGTGCACTAGGGAACGTAAGTCTCGCTATTGTATATCCATGCCTCCAAGTTTACTTAAACACAGACTCCTTGTTGTTGTTGTTGTATACGGGCACGTCACATATGGACAACATTTATAAAAGCACACACAACTTTTGTCTTGGTATAAAATCACTTCTGCCATAGACCGTTGTCTCCTTGTCTTGTAATTAGGAAGAAAGGGTCAGATTAGAAAAGGGATAGAAGAGAATCCCTCAGAAGAAGGGCCAGTCTTCCCAGCAGTACGTTACCAAGAAGTCATGCTTTCTCACTCTGATCTACAAAGGTATGATGAGCAACCTTCTCATTGTGCTGACAACAGAGGATGTGGGGGCCCAGCACTGGGGAGACATCAAAGGATTACCAAGACCTGAGAGTCAGAGGGTATTAGAGATGTGGCCGTCAGTCACACAGCTGATGAGGCAGGTGTCTACTGGCTTCGTAGGGAGGAAGACCAGCAAAACCAGAAAGATCTGAACCCTAAGACCACTGCTTGTTGACAAGGCCCAAGATGGAATTCCTGATAGAAAGCAGGGGGTCGGGGGTTGGGTGTCCCTTCACCTTCCAAGAATAGCCCCCTGATACAGCTGCTATGTCCACTAAACCTCTCCTAATTCTGGTCCCTTCCATTTTCCAAGTTGACCAGCCCCATTCCTGACTGCACTTTCCTCCTTAGCTGTTCTACACTTCAAGATCAATTATTTCAAGCAAGTTTTCAGCACCACTCGATTTTCTCTCCGCACTGATGCCACCCACCTCCTCTGTTCCAGTCCCTTCCTAACTAGGATGAACCCAACCATTCATTTCTTCTGTCCCTGGCCCTAAGATGAAGACTTCAGGAAGAAACCCCCAAACCGAAAGCAAAACCTATACCCAAAGCAAGACCAGGACTGGCTCCACAACCCTTGTAGGATTCCTAGCCCATTCTTGTCTTCTCATCACTGCCTGGCAAATTCACCCATTTCCCAAAGCAGCAGTTTCAGAAGATCATTTCTTATCTCGAATCCTGAATCTACCCTGAGACCATCACTCTCAATAGAAGGCTCTAACTCCTGTTTCACCGAGAATAATAGAGGTCAGTACATGGCCACAGACCCCTTCAAGCTTCCTCCCTCTAGCCCCGTCTACATCTGTCTTTCATTTCTCCACTTAGAATGTTGTTTCCCTGTCCCCTTCCCAGGCTCCCCTTCCCATGCACTCCCAATTCTCAACTGTCTCTCTTGTTTGGTGCTTGTTTTATCAATTATTTGTGTCTTTTGTATTTTCAGTGTTCTTATTTAATTCTTCCCTCAGTCTCTTGACATAGTCAAATTACTGCCATTACTTAAAAAAATAAAAATCTCTACATCTTTCTTCTGTGGTCACAAAGAGCTTTTCTCCTCTTCACTATCTCATATACCAAAGTTTTTTTTCTGCCTTCCTCATCTCCCCTTTTCTCAACTCACTGGGGCCTCACATCAACCCCATCATGATAATGGAAGGTATGGTCTATGGTCACACCTGAATTAATGTCCATATCTTCTCTTCCAGTGAAGTGGAAGGAAAGCGCAGATGACCTTGCTTGACAGATTGTAGTGGACCCTGTTGTTATCACGCAGATCCCCCTTTTGGGAGGGAGGCTCTTGTTCCCCAGCTGCTGGGAGAGTTCCCCACTGAGAACTTACCTCTGAGTCCTTCCCCAGTGATTGCTTTTAGCAGAAGGGAGCCCCTCACACAAGGTCACTCTCCACTCCAGAGGCAACCTGCATTCACTGGCTTGTTGATCTAGGGTTAGTAGAGGGCCCCTTTGCCTCAGTGAAGGACATCTTCGAAGAATCATCCAAGCTCCAGACCTTTCCATGAGATTGACTGAAACCTTTGTTGCAACTTATTCCAAGTTTGATCTCTCTAGCAAGAGAAATTCTGTCTAGTTCTGCTCTCTTTCCTTCCCTAACAGCTGTTGCTTCCACAAGTACACCCCGTCAACTTCCTGCAAGCGAATGTCTATTTCAGAGTCTGTTTCCTGGAGAAACTCCTGTACGACACAGGGGAAGCTAATCATTTCCCTGGAAAAACTGGCAATGGAGTCAGAAATTCCTTACTCTTAATCCCAGCCTTTTTAAAAAAATTATTATTATGTTGTTAGTCACCATACAGCACATCATTAGTTTTTGATGTAGCGTTCCATGATTCATTGTTTGCATATAACACCCAGTGCTCCATGCAATACATGCCCTCCTTAATACCCATCACCGGGCTAGCCCATCCCCCCACCCTCCTGCCCTCTAAAACCCTCAGTTTGTTTCCTGGAGTCCATAGTCTCCCGTGGTTCATTTCCCCCTCTGTTTACCCCCCCTTCGTTTTCCCCTTCCTTCTTCTATTGATCTTCCTGCTATTCCTTGTGTTCCACAAATGGGCGAAACCATATGATAATTGTCTTTCTCTGCTTGACTTATTTCACTTAGCGTAATCTCCCCCAGTCCCATGCCTATCAGGTTCCTTTGCTGGTACATACTGATCCAGGAAGCTCTGATCAGGCTGAATCCAAAGACTTAATTTTGCCCAGGCAACAAACGAAGTTGAGTCCCAGTCTCTGGGTCTTTGTTCAATCTCTCATTTTCTTGAATAACTTTTGTTCAGGATGATACTGGGTCAAAGACTCCCCCTTGGAGCCAAACTTTTAGGGATTAAATTTTTAATGGCACTTCTATCTCCAGAATGTGCTCCCTTTTAGGGAAGCTGTGCCCTCTTCTGTCCTCCTCTCCTTTTTTGGTTCCTGCCCCCTCAAGTCCTCAAAGATTTGCTCCGTGATGAAAGTTTTACCTTCTCCAAGTCTTCGCACTACCACTCTGTGAGCATTCCAGAAATAAATGGGATTCCCGGTTCTAATTTGGTCTGGACTTCCAGAACTGTTGGAAACCCCAGTGACTAAAAATGTGCTGTTTGTTAGGATCGTAGAAAATATGCTTTGTGGCTGGATTTAAATCATTGTGATGTGTCTAATTACTTGTGTTTGAGGGTAGATATTCTCACCATCAGCAATTCTGCCTTTTCTAATTCTGAAATATATTCCAAATCCAAACTTTGCTTCCCAGAACCTTCTTAGCATTTTGATCAGTTAACATGGAGTAACAAGCCCTCTACAAACATAGTGGCTTTAAATCACACCCAATTATTATGGCTTACCTGTCCTTGGTTTGTCTAGACATTTCTGCTGATGTGAACTGGGCTCTGTGGATGTCGGCTGGGTGGGCTCATGCATCTACGTTCAGCCTGAGAGTTGGTTAGGGGCTGGCTGATCTAGGATGGCCTCAGCTGGGACGGTGCAGCTCTGTTCCATGTGGTGTCTCCTCCTCCAGTGGGCAGCTAGCATGGACCTACTCTCAGGGCCCAGCAGGGCTCCAGGAGTAAGGAGGACTCATTGTGTAGGAGAGCAACCCCTAAGGCAGCATGTGCCCTTTGCAAGCCTCTGCTTGGATAACATTGCTCAAATCCAGTTATAATGGAAGGGGATCATAAAGTATAGACCAAAGGGCTTGGATACCAGACCGAGGCCATTCATTAGGACCATTCACGCATGCGTTCTACTACACCACCCTCGGGCAAGTCACTGTCATGTCCCGACTTGATTGTAAGTGTTGGCCTTCTTCTACTCTTGACCCCTACAGCCCATTCCCCACCTAAATAGCCAGAACCATCTTGTAAAAACCCCAACCAGATCAGAACACTTCAATGGGGGTGCCTGGGTGGCACAGCGGTTAAGCGTCTGCCGTCAGCTCAGGGCGTGATCCCGGCATTATGGGATCGAGCCTCACATCAGGCTCCTCTGCTATGAGCCTGCTTCTTCCTCTCCCACTCCCCCTGCTTGTGTTCCCTCTCTCGCTGGCTGTCTCTATCTCTGTTGAATAAATAAATTTAAAAAAAAAAAAAAGAAGAACACTTCAATGGCCTCATATTGTTCTTAGACTGAAATCCAAATGCCTTACCATGGTGACCAGGTTGGAAATGATCTGATTGTCTCTGCCCACCTCTGTGACCTCATGCTGTCACCGGTGCCCCCTCTACTCAGACACTCTGTTCTTCTCTCTGTTCCTCTGGCTTCAAGGATCTCGTTCTGGGTGCTCTCTGGCAAGCACGTTTGCTCCAGATGTTTGGATATCTGACTTCAGATCTTTCAGCTCATGCATCCTGTCCTTACAGAGGTCTTTCCGGGCCATCCAAGGTAAAATAGCTGTGTCCCTCCTCCTCATGCCACAAACTCTATCTTATTATATTTTTAGTGTTTTCTTATAGCAACATAACATCTAAAATTACTATGCTTTAAATTTTTTTTTCAAGATTTTATTTTTAAGTAATCTCTACATCCAACCTGGGGCTTAAAGTCACAGCCCCGAGATCAAGGGTTGTTCATTCCACTGACTGAGCCAGCTAGGTGCCCCTGCCTTTTAAATTTTTTTATTTCTGCTCTCCTTCTGATTAGAATGTGAGCTTCATGGGAGTAGGAACTTTGTCTATCCTGAACATTGCCTTTCCCTCGCTGACAATAATATTTATAGACACTCACACATAGGCAATCAATAGACAATGAATAAATAAGTAAGTAATTTAAAATCCAGTCATTTTGGCCTAATACAAAATACATATATTCCATTTCACTGACTTCAGCTAAAATATGCCCATATCTTTTTTAATACTCAAAGTAATATGATTCTAAGCCCTTCCTTCTCTTTTTAGCCAGATACTCTGGTTAATTCTTTCCTCTTTTTGTGGGTCTATTTCTTATTTTTCACCCCTCTCCCCCACATAACTGGGCACCCCATAACTAGTCCTTTTTCTCCTCTGGTCATTGTCCGATAGCCCTCAGGCGACACTGCAGTGGTACCCCAGACAAGTTGGGACACTCTTGATGACGGCTGGGAGACATCAGTGAGTATGGAATGCACTGGCTATAGGAGGAGAGTTTCTCTCTGACATCTGTAACTTGCATCTTGACTTCGGAGAACAAGACAGGTTGTTGGTTGGAAATTCCAGCTGCAGTAAGCGTCCTGAGAGCAACAATTTTTCTATATTCCCACTGCACTTAAGGCCTTGCAGATAATTCTACCATGGAACATTCTAAGAGCGTTTCAGCTGAACGATTGCTTAGATCCATAGATTGCCTTGAACAGCACATTTTCAGCAGATAGAACTTCCCAGCTCTATTATCTAAACTCTTCTTTGCCGTATTGAGTTCTGCCTCCTGATGAGATCTATATGTTTTTCTGAGGTTCCACAGTAACTGAGACTCACTAGGTATTCATTCAAACTAATATCTTAAAATGCTTTCATTTTGTCTCTTTCTTGCCGAAAGCCTTTTTCTCCTTGTTCTTTCTCTGTCTGGCCTTTCAAGGTCCTTGGAGATGGATCTTGGAAGTCTTATTGACCAGGACCTGCTCCTACCTGACGAGCTGCCCCAGGAGGCTCCTGTACACTTTTGCAGCCCCCTTGTTCGTGTTCTTTCTGACAGGTGCAATGAAGTCGGTCGGCCCCAAAGCCAGAAGACCTGAAAGAATTTCCATGAAGGTAATGAAGTTGGACTTCAGGGGTTTTCAAAGGCGTAGGCCCTTCCTAAGACTCTGGGAGGGACTCCCACAAGGTCATTGCAAAATTAGTGAAAGTAAGATATTTTAATTACAACTGACAAGACAACTCTCTTTTCCCCTGCATTGGGTGGTGCTGGGTGACATTTTGGGGATCCAGCTTGGAGGAAGTTAAGTTGGAAAAAGATTTAGTTTAGATTTATTAGAAATGTTTCCATGGTAGGCAATCACTTCCATGTATTGCTAGGTTATTGCTGGCCCTTCTGGTGTAGGAATGGCCCTTAGGACTCTCCTAGGAGGCTCTCCTGTTGGCCACTCCGTTATATCCCTGGGCAGGGCCAGGAGATCAGTTAGGGTATGCGTATCTCCTTGGGTACCTAGCACTAGAAATGCACTGACAGTAATAGAGAAACAAGGTTTGTGAAATGCATGGATCCAGAAGGTGGTCTGAGGAAAATTCTTCCATTTGCCAAATGGAAAAATGTAAGCCAAGGGGCCCCTGGGTGGCTCAGTCAGTTAAGCGTCTGCCTTCGGCTCAGGTCATGATCCCAGGGTCCTGGGATTGAGCCCTGTGTCGGGCTCCCCACTCAGCAGGGAGTCTGCTTATAGCTCTCCCTATGCCCCTTCCCCCACTTGTGCTCTCTCTCTCTCAAATAGATAAATAAATTCTTTAAAAAAAAAGAAAAAAAAAGGAAAATATAAGCCAAGTGTTTGGCTGACAAAACAGAAGCTTTCTCTGGAATTCAGTAGTTCCCCTTTTCCATGGGGGGTACATTCCAAGACCTCCAGTGGATTCCTGAAACCATGGATAGTTTTGAACCCCATATGTAATATGTTTTCTTCCTATACATACATCTTTATGATAAAGTTTAATTGACAAATTGGGCATAGGATGAGATTAACAATCATAATTAAATAGAACAATTATAACAATGTATTGTAATCAACGTTATGTGAATGTCGCCTCTCTCTCTCTCAAAACAGCTTATTGCGCTGTGTTCATTCTTCTTCTTGTGATGGCATGAGATGATAAAATGCCTGTGTGATGAGATGAAGGGAGGTGAACGATGTAGGCATTGTGACATAGTGTTAGGCGTCTAGTGACCTTCTGAAGACATGTCAGGAGTAGGATCACCTGCTTTTGGACCACGGCTGACTGAATCTGTGGAAAGCAAAACTACAGGTAAGGTGGGGACTGCTGTGCACTCTCTGATGCGGTACATATAATTACACATGCACTCTCTCTATTTTCCTATTTTACAGCAATCACGTGAAATAGAATTTATCAGAATTCTTATATTTGTAGGACATAAGCCTATAGCTGTACTATAAACAGCACGTATATCCACATACAAAATCACATTTTATGCATCCCAACTATAAATAATAAAAAGCAAATTTCAACTAACCCTGCTAGAAGAATGACCGAGTTGTTGTTGTATTTGCTCTATAGAAAGTGTTACAAAGTCCATGTCAGGTGAGGTGGCAATCAGAGAGCATATAGTCAGAAAGAGTAGAGAGGCGGGGGTCTGGATAGCGCGGTCGGTTAAGCGTCTGCCTTTGGCTCAGGTCATGATCCCAGGGTCCTGGGATCGAGTCCCCCACCGGGCTTCCTGCTCAGCAGGGGGCTTGCTCCTCCCTCTCCCTCTGCCCTTCCCCCCACTCGTGCGCGCTCTCTCTCTGAAATAAATAAATAAAATCTAAAAAAAAGAAAAGTGTAGAGAAAAATACTAGAGACACGTCAGGTAATTAAATATAAAATAATATGTTCTATTTTTAGATTTTTTTTTGCCTGCCTTTTAAGTTTTGAATGTATAGTGCTTCCTTATACCTGGTTTTACAGTCACGAGTTTTTATTATGCTCTTAAAACAGGGCCTAAAAATTGTATAAGCTTGAACCCCCCCCCCCAAATCTGAATCTTTCCCTGGCAAAAACCAAACCAAAACATAATTTATTATCTCAATAAAGCATCTCGACACAAAAATTCCCATTACTGGAGTGCCTGCTGTGGGTCTGGCATCATTCCAGGCACTTCATGTAATTCTCTTACTTGATCCTTGGGACAACACTGTGGGCTGAGAGGGTTCTCATTTCCGCGAGGTCAGGGTAATAAAGGCATCTACTCAAGGTCACACAGTTCAGACTAGTCTTGTCTCCTCCTGCCGCCTGCGCTCTACCCAGCGTGCTTTGCTTCCGTAACCTTCTGTGTTACGTAGTTTGGCCCTGAACCACGTTTTCCTCTGGTGTTGCTGGCCTGCTACTTTATATTTGTGCCCCTTGACTCCGGCTGTAAGTTCCTTGAAGACAAAGAATAGAACCCGTATTTCCTCCGTGTCGCCCTCCACACATTGGCAGACAGGTGCCCGTGGAGTGTGACCTCTTTAACTCTTGACAAGCAAACTTGATGAGAAGTTCCAGAAGTATCTGGAAAATGCCTCAAGACAAGGACGAGAACCACATCGGGAACACAGGAAAAAAGACTTCTTTTCTGCGTCCATACCATATACCAGCACGTGATGCGGGTGGACGAAACCGCTGATTGGCCATTGAAAATGTAAAACGAGCACGCAGGCAGTTTGAAGGACAGGTAGGTTTTGGGTTTCTGTTCTGAGCTGTCCCTGCGGGCGGGGGAGTACACGTGTGAAATGCTAGTTACCATAGCAACCAGCACAGCAAGATTTTCCCCCCTTCCTTGGGTTTATGAATCCAAATCAATAAATGTTTATAAATAACTCTCCAGTTGGCCAAAAGAAGTTAAAGCATAAGCCAGAACAATCCTTCTGTCCCGTGAATGTGAGTCATAGATATGTTGGCCATACTCTGGGGACAGAAAAAGGCTATCCACGGAATCAACAATTGGCCACATCATTTTCTTTGCAAGAGCACTCAGGAAAAAACCTGCTGGGTGAAAATCTATTTCACATGCTTGCTGACAACAAGAATACAAAGTGTGCACGTCCGAGGGGCACAAAGACAAGAGTGCGGGCATCACAGAAGCTCGTTCTGGAAGAGAACCTTGAGGCAAGGGGATGTAAAGATTGCACAGAAGTTGGGATGGAATAGCTGGAGACATTAGCCTGCGTTTGTGGGTTATATGTTCCCTACGATATGCAAGTGGAATTCATGCAAGAGTGGGATTTAGTATAAAGAGTCCCAACAAAATCAAATCAGGCCACCAACTATTGTAAGGATTCTTTCTATAGCACTCCAAACAGATGGCCAAACAGCCTCTCCCCAGATATTTTTAGTGAAAGGGAAAGTCATTTTCCTCTAATCTCTATCTAGTAGCTGTTAAATTTATTTCCTGAGCCAAAATCTCTCCTCCTACTCCCATCCCTTAACGTCTCTCCTTTGGTCTTAGTTTGTTCTTGGCACAACAAAGACCTAATCCATCTGCTTGCCTCTCAGTGACAGGCCTACAAACCTTCGAAGGCAGTCACTGAGTTTTTCTTTAGTCTTCCCTTGTCATTGGTGTGGTTCCAACCTTTCCCCTTTCTTGGTTTCTTTCCTCCGAATGCTCTTGCCTTGTCGGCGTTCTCAAAGCGTGGCCTCTGAGGACGGTCTGTACAAAGCCTCAGATGTGGGGTAAGATTTCGGGGAGACGGCTCCCTGTGCTCTATGGACGTGGCTAAGTTTATGTGCAAGTGTTTTATTGTGCTTTGTTTTACGCACTGCACCCTTGGCACAGATGAGACTTCTGGTAGGCTAAATCACAGGGAACCCCACCCCAGAATAGGAACAAATTATATAAATATTTCTTCCAGGAAGAACCAACTAGGGCAGGGATTCCCTGGCAAGCCACTACCCTGAGAAGCAGAAAGGAACAGCCCTTCTGATCATTTTGGCAAAGATTTTAGCTGGCTGACATAGAGTGGGGAAGGACTAATTGTCCACAAGACGTGGTTTGAATGGTGTTAGAGAAGTCTCCTGCCCCCTGGATGTCTCATTCGTCCAAGTGCCAGAATGATTAGAATTTGGAAACAGTAAACATTTTCTGGCTGTTTTATTCCCCCAAAGGACATAGTAAATCACTAACGATTTAGTGTGAACGAAATGATCACGTTTCCTTCTTCCAGGAAAGAGGTGGTAGGAAAACATTAACTTCCTGGATTTGGAGAGAGAGGAAGAGGTGTTAAAATAGGGGAAATAGTTCAGAAAGGAGTGGTAGGGATGCTCTGTAGGATTTGTGGTTTTGCCTGGGGCCAGCGCTGCTGCATGGTCCGCACCCTGTATGGTGCAGGGAGGGGTCACATATTAAAATGCACACCGATGAAAGAAACAGGCGGAAGGAAGTGAGACCACAGTGCCCGTGTTGCAACAAGCAGATGTGAGACAGTGGGAGTGGTTGGAACATGAAACGGGGGGGGGGGGTCCCACTAAAGGGCCAAGCATTGCTCAGCAAAGGAGGAATTCAGGTCCTCTGTTGGCAGAGCTTTCAAATTTTCAGAAACCTGAAGTCTGTATAAACTCTTCTAGTTTGGGAATGTTGACTCTGAGAGTGAAACAAATACCTTTTGTAGAATCTAAAAAAGGCAACTCAGAAAAGTCAAGAGTAGAGTGGTGGTCACCAGAGTTCGGGGTGTGGGGGAAATGGGGGAGATCTTGGGTCAAAGGGTACGCACTTCCAGTTACAGAAAGAAGAAATTTGAGGATCTAATGTACAACATGGTCATGTAGTTAGTAATACCGTATCATATTCTTGAATGTGGCTAAGAGAGTAGGTCTTAAATGTTCTCATCTCCACGAAGAAGCCGTGACAATGGGACAGGACGAAGGCGGTATCTAATACTATGGTGGCCATCCTTTTGCAACTTATAAATGTGTCAGATCAACTATTTGCACCTTAAATGTATACAATCTTATGTGTCAGTTATGTTTCAATAAAGCTGGAAAAAACCTAACAGAACAAAAAAAACCCAAAAGCCAAAAAAAACCACCCCAAATATCTCTGCGGCCAGACATAGCCGAGGCTCCCAGTTTGTGGCCTCGAATATTACGGTCCGTATCAGTCTATAGCTACATTTGCTCCAGTGAAGCAAGTAATAGTAGAGTAAACAAGATAGACGTTTCTGCCTTATCCCTCCTTAAACCCAAGGGTCTGCTTGGAGAGCTTCAAGTGTGTCTCCTGTCCTCCGAAGAAGAATAGAGGATGATGCCTGATGATTCGTTTCTGAGCCATCCAGGGACAGAAAGCCGCAACCGTCGGCTTGTTGTGACAGAGCAGAGAGGAACAGAGTTACATCGGAGGCAGTGGTACACACCGTCCCGCTGAGTGCACGCACCTGCTATCCACCCATGGCTGCAGAAGTGCAAGAACCTGTCCAAGACAGACCCGCATCCCAGAGCGGGTTTGAAGAGCTAGTGGGGAGGGGGGAAAACCCGGTTATGTCTTTGGCCCATTCAGTAAAGCGATAACACACACGTATACAGACACAAATGGGTGTGGTTTTCTTTTCTGAAACTTCTGATAAAATTAAAATATCCTGGAGATTTCCCCTATCCCCATATCTTTCTCAGCCTTAATTCTTTCTCTCATCTGCATATTCAGTTGTACGGATAATATATTTAAACAGCCCCCTGCTGAAGGATACTCATCTCAATTCTAAGTTTTTGCAGCTGCTGAAAAAGCTGCAGCACGTTTCCTGGTCGGCACATAACTTGGCGTATGTCTGGATAGATTGTGGGATAATTCCTGAAACGGGATTGCTGACAAACAGTACATGCACTTTCTATTTTGCAAGATGGTGCCCAGTTGCCCTCCAGGCAGGTGATATGGACTTGCACGCCCACCGGAGATGTCTGGTTCGCAAAGCGCTGTCGGTGGGCCAGTCACATCGTCCTCTCCAGGGACCTTGTTAGGAATGCAGATTCTCAGGGCACCTGGGTGGCTCAGTCGGTGAAGCGTCTGCCTTCAGCTCAGGTCATGATCTTAGGGTCCTGGGATGGAGCCCCGCGTCTGGCTCCCTGCTCAGTGGGGTGCCTGCTTCTCCCTCTGCCTCTGCCTGCTGCTTCCCCTGCTTGTGCTCTCTCTTTCTCTCTCTGTCAAATAAATAAATAAAATCTTAAAGGAAAAAAAACAGGAATGCAGATTCTCAGGCCCCACCCCAGACCTTCTCAATCAGCATCTGCATGTTTGTAATGGTGGTTCGGGGTGCGGAAGTTTTGAGGGGTCCTGTAGCCTCTTTGTTAATAGCCGTCAATCTCTGTCTCCTCTCGGGTGTATTTCATATTTCCTTTAGTATGGGTGAAATTGAACGCCTCTTTAATGTATTTCAGGGTCATTTGTAAGTCTTCGTACATATCAAGGAAATTATTTCAGTATCTGTCATCTGAGTTGCAGATGTTTTTCTATTTGTCTGTCGTCTTGAATTTCTATCGCTTTTTCCTTCTTGTGCAAATTCGTTTTATTTTTCTATAGGTACATTTATCTATTTTTATAGTTTCTGTGTTCTGAGTCATAGAAAGTTTTTGCCCACTGTATAATTATTTTAAATTTTTTGTTTCCTTTATGCATACTTTTCGGTTTTGTTGTTTACATTTAAATGTGCTTTTTTTTTTTTTTACCTGGAACTTATTTCAGTCCAAGGAAGGTGATGTGAATTTATTCTAATCTTTTCCAGTTGGCTACCTTCTCAGTACCATTTACTGAATAATTCATCTTTCCCACATTTATTTGAAATGCCGCTGTTGTCATGTACTAAATTTCCCTACATAAGCTTTCTCTATCAATTACTTACTGAGTTATGTCACCTTTTGATCTTGATTCTCCACTGAACAGCTGAGTATGCTGTCCCAGGTCTGTGCTCCTCATGTTCAAAACGGTCAAAATTTATTTGTCTTGTATCCCACTGTAGTAGAGTTCCTGCAGGTGACAACTCATCTGATAAGAAAATGCAGGATAAAGGCTTACTAGGGTCTGAGCATGCATTTTTTTTTTTTTGGTTTTACTTTCTGTTTTTGTTTATAACACCTTTAAACACAGAAGCGAATAAGAGGGATAAGAAATTCTAGAATAGATCAAATTTTTAGAATTTATTATTCTAGGGGCACCTGGCTGGCTCAGTTGGCAGAACAGGCGACTCTTGATCTTGGGATCGTGAGTTTGAGCCCCATGTTGGGGGTAGAGATTGCTTAAAATAAAATAAATATTTTTTAAAAACCCTTAAAAGAAGAACTTATTATCCTATACCACAGACGCACTGGCTTATGCTGCTTTTCCAGTCTTAGTTCTAATTTAAGAAATCAGACTTCATGTAAGTCTTTCGCCCTCTCCCCATTTTTTGTTTTCAAAGCTAGCCATTGGTTATTTGGGACTGCGTTCATTGATGTGCCCTCATCGTTGTCACCTTCTCGCTTTTCATTCATTCATTTCTTTTTTTCTTGAATCAAACTTTAAAGTATTTCAAATAAGTGGGTTTTTTTTGGGTTTTTGTTTTGTTTTGAGACACAAAGAGAGCCTGCGTGCAAGCAGGCAGGTGGGGAGAGGCAGAAGGAGAGGGAGAGAGAGAATCCTAAGCAGACTCCCCGCTCAGCACCGAGTCCAACACGGGGCTCGATCTCACGACCCTGAGATCATAACCTGAGCCGAAATCAAGAGTCAGACGCTTAACCGACTGAGCCACCCAGGCGCCCCTCAAATAGGGCTCTTAACACATCCCTCTCAGCGACTCTCCTTCTCTAAAGAAATTTGTGTGTCACCTTGCTAACAAAAAGAAGAGCTGAAACTCAAATACGTCACTTAAAATAGGAATACCAATTTTTACTACACGTTTTGTAATATCCCTTTTAATATTCCTTTTAATTATGAGAGAGTTATTTTCCTCTGGTGACATAAAATGAGGACACATTATGACCAGAACAAGGCTCCTTCCTTGGGGGTCTAGGGATGTTCTTACAAATGCACTCGTGTCAATGTCAGCAGTGACTGTCTGTGAAACGTAGGCAGTTTTCCATTGAGAAATTGCCTTCGGGGAATTAAACTGAGAATTCCTTCTTAAGGGCACCACACGTTTTCATAACATTTTCGTTTGGAAGAAGAAACTCCATGAAACTCAATAGTAAGAGGGTTATGTTAAATTTCCTCTTCTCTAATCACGGTTGTATTCCTCTTACATATTTTGGAACGTGCCCTCCTTTGGTGAGAATGACTTAAATGTTGCAATCCTGCAATCTGGGGACACTCGGTGGTTACTGATACCGTTAGCAACCAGCACATAATAGCATCACGGACAATGTATTGAAATCGATTTTCCTCTTTAGGGGCTCGGTGTGGTGACATTGTCATAGAGCCTTGGAGGAGGGCTGCTCTGGTGGTCATCCCTATTACCTTAGCCTGAAAATGCATCGCCTAAGAGTAGGGCTTTTGTGCAGCTGGTATATTTAGGAAATTGGGCCCAAGAAATAAGAACGGGGAAGGGGGCATGGGGAGAATGAAACTGAGAAATCAGGGAAGCCAAGTCAAGAAAGCATGATTGTACTGGTGACTGCTATTGTCAGGTGGGGATCTAGCCCACTGAGGACCCCTTGAGAAAGCTTCTAGAATAGTCTTTAAGAAGAGGAGCAAGGCTTCAATTTCCCTTGCTCAAGGATTGTTCTGAAGGTGTGGACTCCCTCCTGTCCCAGGGCTGTATATGTAGTAGAGGGGCTGGGTGGTCTCTGCAGGCATCCCGGGGGGACAGTGTGGGCAGTCAGCAAGAGAAGGTAACTCAGCTGAGGCTAGTGTGTCAGGCCATACCTGAAGATACCTGGCGGCCATAGCAGTGGGCAAAGCATTTCTACCTGCTGACACCTTCCAGGCCTCGGTGCTAAGAAAACAAATCACAGTATAGGGTGATAAGCTCCGAGGATCTGTGGTTGCCTGCTATTGCCAGGAACCTGGCCAACACTGCAGTGGGCATTGCAAAACTCATCCAGGGTCCACAAACTCATGTTAAGGCAACATGTGTCACAAAGATGGTTTTATAGGCATAAAGTACTAGTCCAGCCTTTGGCAGATGACCAGCACCATTTCTCAAAACTTTCTCCAGAGGGTGCAAATTATTTCTGGAAAGAAGTAGGAAAGACAGTCTTACACATGCAGGTGCATACGTACATAGACCTAGACATGCCAAGAGCAGTCATCATGCAAAGATAGCAGCAACTGTCTATAAAATCCTCCCGGGCTGTCCCTGGAGACCTGAGTCAGTGGCATCTCTGATTAGGGAAACATCAGGATAAGTGGCTGTTCAGAAAGAGAGGGAGTTTCCTTCTCAGGGAGGACCGAGAGAAGGACCCAGCCTGATCCCGATACTCCGGGAAATGGCAGATGCAAAGAGCAAGGGGGTGCAGGTGTGCACACCTGCTCAGCGATATGGGATGTGGGGACAGACTTCACTCAGTTTTCATCCCAGGCTCCCTCCCCCTCTTCGTTCTGTGTTAGCTTGTCAGACCCTTCGTCCTGTGTAACAGCACTTAGGAACATTTACTATATTCCAGGCACTAGTGTAAGAACTTCACAAATATGTGCTCACCTAGCTCTAAATAGGTAAAAAAAAAAAAAAAAAAATATATATATATATATATATATATATATATATATATATATATATATATATAACACGTGGTATTATCTCCCCGTTTTACAGATGGGGAAGCTGAGGGCCAAGAGGCCACAAAACGTACAGGTCAGTGGGAGAGCTGGGGAGATGGGGGTCTCTGCTCTTAACCCCAGGCTGTTCTCTGTCCTGCTCCCCTCTGCCCTCCTGAGCTCCCACGAGGTTCGTTGTTGGTGTGTCTGATTCTAGCCGATTCTCTAGTTGTTATGCATTTGCCCTGTTTCCTCAACTAGGTTTTGAGAAACCCAGGGGTCGGGGTGTGGGCAGAAGCTTCCCCAGTGTCTGACATTGTCAAACAGCATCCGAAGAGCGTGAACTTTCAGAGAGTCCCCAGGCAGTCCTTCAGGGTTTATGGACTCAGTGTGTTGTCTTAGCCAGCTTAAGTGTCTTATTTCATGTAAAGAACAGACCATAAACAGCAAATCGGAAGTGGGGACCATTGTAAGAGGCAGGCACATCGATGGCGGGGGGCAATGCAGAACCCAGGAGCATGGCTGGAAGGCGAGGCAGCGACAGCCATATTGCTGCACCACGAATGTCTGTCTTGTCCCCGCAAAGGAAACGTCAATGATGTTCTGTTGAAGAAGGTAGCAATGTGGGGGCGCCTGGGTGGCTCAGTCGTGAAGTGTCTGACTCTTGATCTCAGGGTCATGAGTTCAAGTCCTGCATTGGGCAAAAAGTAGCAAAGTGTGTAAGACGTCTTAGGGGGTTACTTTCCCTCATCTAACAGTTCAAATAAAAATTACTGTTGCATCTGCAAAGCTGAGCTTTGGTTGTCTAGACCTTGTGTGGATGTGCGGCAGTCCAGGGTTTGGCAGTGCTGGACCAAGATAGGTGCCACTGTAGTTCTTCTTGTCCCCTTAGGGTCAGCTTAGTGCTGGACCCCTTGGTGGCTCCCTTCCTCCATAAAAAAAATTTTTAAATTCTGTCTTAAGTCTACACTGCTACGAAGATTAATAAAATCCAGGCTGGATTCCTTATTACGCCTATGAGCATTCCTATACAATAACATAACAATATCATTATTCAACATTCTTTTATTCATTTTTTCCTTCTGATTAAAAAAAATAAGAATAAAACATTTTTGTGAGCTCCTGACCCGCGCCTGCTGTGCCCTACTGAGCCCAGGGCAGGTGGCCAGTCGATTCCCTATTTCTTCCAAGGGCTTAGCGCACATCATAACTTTATTTTGAAAATAAATACTAGAAAGAATCTGATTGGTAGTAATTTGCTAGACATAGAAATGAATTTCAAAAAGCAAAGGACAAATTTCATGCACGTTATTTCTTTTTTCTCTTTTTTCCTATTCCTTCACCCCTCCCATTTTTCCATTTTTAAAAAATTAAAACTTTAAAATTGTGAGATGGTCGTAGATTCACATGCAGTGGTAAGAGGTAACACAGAGAGGTCCTGGGTTGTAAAGATCCCTCTTACTCAGTCTCATACAATCTTTCTTCCTTTGTAAGCCATGCAGACATTACATCAAACTTTGCATCACAACACAACTCACAATCTCTCCTAAGCGTCCAGTGCAAATCTTTACTTGTATTTAATAGATTGTCATTTGGCACTAGTGACACAAGTTCCTGAATGTGTTTTAAAGTCCTAAAACGTTTTAGATTACGCTTACATACAAATTCAATGCTATATACTGCCACTCTTATTTTTCTAATTTTCAAACACTCGAGTGCCTTTCTCTAAATGTTTTGAATGACATGTCAACGTTTATTGCAGATGACATTGTAGAGGGTGGGTTGCTTTGACATTGAACCTGAAGCTTGGTGCCACATGGTAGCATAGGAAAAACAAGCACGTGGGTTTCCTCCCCCCTCCCTTCTTTTGGGGGAGGAAACAGGAAACAAAGATAGTTCATAGAGAGCAAGGTTTCTCAACCTGAGCACTGTCGACGCCTGGGGCTGGATAATTCTGTGCGTGGGGGCGCAGTCCCCTGTGCCCTGTGGGATGTTTTAGTAGCATCCCTGGCCTCTGCCCAGGAGATGCCATGGCACCCCCTCCTTCCACCCCTCCACTTGTGACAACCAGAAATGTCCCCAGACATGGCCACATGTCTCCTGGGGGGCAACATGGCTCCTGGCTGAGGACCACTGCCTCAGAGGATCCAGAGATGTAGAACCCCCAGGGTGATAGGAATAGGACCCTAAAGGATGTCTTCTGGTTTGTAGGGCCTTTTGTATCCTCTTTTCCTGGAAAATCCTCTACGTCCTTATTTCTGAACTGACCTCGCCGCATCCTGGGGAAACAGGTCGTCCTACAGGCTCCCGGACCGCTCGGGTTCAAATCCCAGCTTGGCCAGTGGCTGACCGTGTGGCTTCAGGCCAGTGATGACCCCTAAGCCTTGGTCCCCTCCCCTGGGAAATGGGAATATACTAGAGGTTGCCTCACCTAACAGAGTCTATGCAAAGCGCAGATCACAGTGCCTGACATATTGCAAATACTCCATAAATGTTAGGGGCACACACACACACACACACACACACACACACCAGCGTATTTACGTCTTTGTGGCAGAAAATATGGCTACGTCTATCCTCACCCTACTTGTGAGGCAGTCAAGACTAGAGTAATCAATAAACTAGGGAAATTAACTGCCTTTTACAGAAAGAGGGGAGGCAGTGTTTAATCACAAAGCCTAAGCGTGCAATTTCTCTGCTCCGTTGGGAACCCGGGTTTACCCTGGGCCAGGCATTCACTGCGTTATTCCTAATTTTCTCTACAGCCGTTTGAGGTGGGCATTCGGATCCCTAATTCTATGACAAGAAAATGAAATTCAGGGAGGCTAAGTCACTTACTCGGGGTCACAGCCCTAATCAGTTGCTAGCGCGGGAGCCTAGCCCATGTCTGATCAAATTCGAAGCCTCTCTTCCGTGGCTATGGTATGTGCTAGAAAGTGGACAGGTGGGAGGCAGGGAGACGGCGGATGAGGCAGGCAGAGGGACCTGGGCAAGGTGACAGAGGACGCATTTGTCTAGAGAAGATTCCAAGAGTGACCCCAAGAGCTGTTCTTTTAGCGGAGGGAGCTGAGATTGCTTGACGGTTGCTAACAGTGCACGAGTTCTGCCTCTCTAGTGTTTGGGGGAGCTTGAGAAGGAGAGAGAGGAGACAGATGTCAGAAACTCAACAGGAGTACGTGTGCGGTGGAGAGTTGTTTTGTGCTGTCTGCGGTGATGGGCAGAGACCTCACTGAGGCCGCCCGTAGAAACGCACCCAGGGCGTGTGCTGGGGGCAGAGGGTGGGGAGATTTAAAGAAGGGCGCAGAGAGGAGAGATTTTGAATTCGGCTTTGGCCGAGAAGCCAAACAAGTATTTGGAAGCGAACGTGTGGGACAGTAGGGGCTTGATCTGTTTCAGCGGCCCCACCAGGCAAAGCACTGAGAGGTGAGCTCTCTGGGTGCTGGGAAGTGGGGGACGTGGGGGGCTGGGGGGGTGGGGTGGGGTTAGAATAGCTTGGGATCCTTAAAAGCAAACATACCAATCTCTGACTCCAAGTCTTCTGAATAGAAAATCCAGCCCTTAGAAAATAAGCAGCCATTGATAAGCTCGGGGTAAATCTTGTCTGCTTTTGGCAAGGAGCACAATGGCCTCCAGGCCAGGGGTGGGGTGACAACAGCTGAGTGTGTTTGGACCATATTCCTCTTTTCAAAGGCCCCCGGGCCAGCTGGAGGCTTTACAAGGGCCCCCACTCAGGCCGGCCAGCAGGGAGTTGAAGTAATCTAATTTTAATTATGTGACAAAAGCATGAAGAATCATTTAAAGGTCTGTCAGAGGGAAAAATGGCTCCAGTCTGCCAGGAGTCCTTAGATGGTAATACAGAGACCCATGGGCTAAAGGCTGGGTTTTGGTGCTTAAAAAAATTAAGTCCCATAATCACCAGATTGCACACTATTGAAAGAGAGAAAGGCTGAGAGGGGCATCCACGCTCTATCAGATAAAGGCAGAGACAACTATGAGACGGCCAGCTGCATGCCAGTTAATTCTAAGTTGTTTGGGGGGTTGAAACAGTCTTTCAAAAATAAGGTGAGTGTTCTCCAACTCTTTGAAACAAGCAAGAGAGCATTTCTGTGCACGGCAGAGAAAATGAATGGCTCATAAAACACTTTCAAGTACATTATCCAGGGCTGCAAACACGATTTCGTTGGATCTTTAAAGAAAGTTCTTGGTCTTAAGTAGAAAGGATTGATTTTAAGATCCCAATCCGTTTTAATTTACCGCTGATTATTTAGGTCAAAATGAGAAGAAATGTCCTTTTGTCTAAACGCTAGGTTCCAGCGCACTGTTGAAAATGCTGTGAGTTTAGAGCCAAGAGGCACTTTTTCTCTGAATCGGCTGACCTTGACCAGAAGGTCCTAGAGGACTGGAGGCAGCCTAGCACCGTAGAACACCTTAGAACCTCTGTTAAATAAATGAGAAGGCAGCGTTGAAACCATGGAACAGATTGAGACAGATGGCTTCGTCAGAGGAATTGCTGCATCTTTCTCGAAGGCAACAGTGAAGTCAGCCCGGGCTTGACCCTGGGTAAATGCAGTAGGGTTCATCGAAAAGTTGGTCACAAAAGGCACTCATTGGGCGCTAAGTGGAGACCTCCAAGGATCTGGGTGAGCAGATCGAAAATGATCTTGCCTCATTGTATCTCTACCTCAATTGACCTTGCAACTCCCACCAAATGGGAAGGTAGCCTTCCTGGGGTACTTTCTAGAGTCATGGTCACAGGCTTTCCCCCCTCTGCTCGGTTTTCTGGGAAGAAGGATAACAGAACCCGTTCTCCCTTTTCTTCAGGGGCCATGTTAGTCAGGGTGATGCTAGGTTATGCTTCAGTGACAAAGAAAGCTCAAGTTCTCAGTGGCTTAACATAGCGAAAATGTACTTCTCGCTCACTTCCCTTGGCAGCCCTCATCCATGCAGTGACTTTGGAGTCTGGGTCGCTTCTATCTTATAGCTGGGCCCTCTGTATCGTGCAACTTCCAGGTCACCGTGGAAAGGGGGGATGAGAAATAGAGGAAACTCATTGGTCTTGAAATACACAGTGAGTGACAAACATCACTTCTATTTTTAGTTCTTTGCCCAACTATACTCCTGTGGCTCCCAACCCAATGTGAGGAGGTGGGGAACTGTAGGAGAACCCACCAGGATTTGGGGGCTATTAACCATCTCTGTCCGCGAGGAGCCTATTCAGCCCCATTTCTAAGAACACCCTTCTTGGTTATTTTGAAGTAAAAGGAGAGGAGTTCATTATGAGAGATTGGGTTTGTACGAAGTAGATAGTGTCTGTGTCACGACTGACCATTAAGAAATTTCTTCTTGCTTCTCTCATATGACTACCTACAAAATATTTTAGATTTGAGATTTGATGTGCAATAGAATGTTAAGAACACATGTTGTATTTTGTTTGCATTTGTTTTCCAGCCTATGTTGTTTTGTTTGTGATACCGACACAAATCAGCCAGTCAAATATACATGGTAACTCTCGGCAGCCTATTAATTACAATGCATATAAATGCTGAAAAGGTGGAGTGCGGGCTCAAGGACTTTACATCTAATTTACAAGGAAAGCTGAAAGTCCTTGGGGTACCACCAAAGCTTCTAAAACCAGGTTCGTGTTTATACAATGCTTACATTCTGGGACCAGTCTCGGAGTGGTGATGTATTCAAGGAGCAAGGGAAGGCACAGATCTTTCTTGACTTAATGTGAGGTTGCATCCACATAAACCCATTGCTAGTTGAAAATATCATTAAGCCAAAAATACATTTAACGCACCTAAGCTTCCGAACATCATAGCTCAGCCTGGCCTACCTTGCACGTGCTCAGAACACTTACACGAGCCTACGGTTGGGCCAGAGCATGTCACACAAAGCCTTTTTGATAATAAAGTGTTGAAGATTCATATAATGTATTGAACAACTCAGTAAAAGTGAAAACAGAATGGTTGTGTGGGCCAGAGTGGCTGTCAGTGTTTTGTCCTTCAGCCCCGTGTGGTCTCGCTGCCCCTGTCCTGGTCACGGATGGGGACCACACTGCATATCGCTATCAGAAACAAAAATGCAGGTATGGTTTCTACTGAACGTGTATCACTTTTGCACCATGGTCTAGTTGAACCATTGTAAGTCGGGGGCTGTCTACACTTACAAAGCGACTCCATCCTCTTGTTTGGACTTTTCCAGGGATCATGCCAAGAGACTCCTCTCAGCCACACGGCCACACTCTTCTCTCTCCAATCTCATTCTCTCACATCCGAAGCTGGTCTCGAGTAAAACCCTCTCCACAAAGAGCCCCTGCGGCTTTCTGGTCTCTCTCCCTTCTTCCCAGGGCCTCCACCTAGATTTCCCACCATTAGGGGAGAGGGGTAGAAAGCAGGTGGACCAGACATCATGACCTGCAGCAGCGGGGAAGGGGGAAAGCCATGCCAACCCATGCACTAATAATTGGTGCCCGGCTCCATCTGCCAGCCTTGCAACTCACTGAAGCACCACACAGATCCCTGTACCCGTCAGTCCTCCCACAGTCCGCCTTCTTAACACCTCCCCACGCCACTCAAAACCGGAAGGCCCGAATGCGAAGCGTTGGCTCAGAAGAGCCTTTGCAATAGCAAGAGAGAGAGGAACACTTCCAAGTGGGTGTAGAAATAATTTTGAAAAGGAAATTGCAATCCGAATGCCTCTCAGCGAAAAACCATCTATTTTCTACTCAATCACACAGAAGAACTTTAGTTTGTGTTTTGGTCCCTCCATTTTCCAGTAAAGGTTTGCCCCACTATCCGGAAGTAGAGCATCCCTAGGAAGCCTTTCCTGTGCCCAAATGGTATAGAGCAAACAAGTGGTTACTATTAATTCGCCTGGAAGCATTTTTGAGTGTCCCCAGACCTACAAAATAACCCTTCTTCGGCTTTTCTGATACTTTAGGACACATCTTGCTAACGGATGCACAAAAGAAATCAAGATAAAAGCCAAATGCTCGCAGACACGGTTCAAGGCTCTGGCTGGGTGGCACCGTCTCTACAACAGCTTGCGGCCAAACTGATGCCAAGTGCTACTTTCACTGTTTCCATAAAAGCGAAAACTCTCTTTGGGTTTCTTTTGGGGAGTGAAAACCGGTTATGAATGTAGGTCTTCTCTAAATGCGAAGTCGTGTAACACAAACTTTGGAAAAGTGGGGGATGCCTCTGGTTCGAACTTATGGAAAATCTTCCTTCCACAGTCTCCCAATTTCTACTCCGTGTTGGAGAATTTGGTCCTAGTCACGTAGCATCACAAAGACTCCCTTTTGCTTTTCCCCACGATGATCCACAAGCTGGCCTTCTCCAGCACGCCTTGCTGGGCTCTGTAGCCCTCGCCGGGCTCTGGCCAGCTGACTCCTCTGAACTCAGATGTTGCCTGTTCTCAGACTCAAACCCCCGGGCTGCATATTGGAATCATCAGGACAAGTCTCAGCACCCAGGTGCACCTCCAGCTGCTTACGTCGCTAACTCTGCCGGTGGGAGCCAGGCACCAGTATCGCGTAGACTTACCTCGCTGATGATGGTGGGAAGCCAAGCCTGAGAACCGCTGCTCTAAGCCTGTGTCTCAAACTTTCATGGGTGCCAGAATTCCCTGGCAGTGCCTGTGAAAAATGCAGATTTCCTTTTCCTTTCTGAGATCTTGACTCCTTGGAAGGCTGATACAAAAGGCTCCCAAACCAATCTTTGAGAAACACATCCCTCTTACGGCTCAAATACCAAGTCACATCATGCTGCTGTGTCCTTGTACCTAGTTAAAACAATTTTTATATAGGAATTTTCATACATGCATAAAACATACAAATAATAAGATGACTGTTCCCTATTACTGCATAACAAATCACCCCACAACTCGTTTGCTTACATCAACATGCATCTAGTTTGCTCATCAATCCACCCTCCAGGCAAGGCTTGGCTGGGGCATCTAGTCTCTGCTCCATCTCTCATCAGCTGGGGCTGGAAGAGCCACTTCCAAGATGGCTGTCGGCTAGTGCTGGCTGCTGGCTGAAAGTCAGCTGGGATTGTCGACTGGGACCTTGGTTTCTCTACATGTAAGCCCTCTTTACAGGATGCTTGGGCTTCCTTACAACATGGCAGCTGGTTTCCAAGAGTTAGTATATCAAGAGACAGGAAGTGGAAACTGCCAGTTGCTTAAAGCCTGGGCCAAGAAGCTAGTATAGTTCAATCAAAAGTCTTCCCAGTTTCAAGAGTTGAGGACACAGGGCTCATCTTTTGGTGGAAGAGGTATTTGTGGCCATCCTTAACTCACCACAGTAGACTACCCTGTAGCCTCCACCTACCTTTACCTATGTCTACTTTTGAAAACTGGCCTTTTCCTCCTATTGAAGCCTAGAGGTCTACCTTGAACCCAAATTTATAAGTGGATTCCATCTTTTTGAGTCTACCTGAGTCCCAACTAACTTCCCTCATGTCACCTTCCCTCTGTTTTGCTTGGATCTCTGAAAACTCACAGCTCTTGGATTCCCAGTCTCTGCCATTTGGGAATCACGGATTCTGGATGGGAGAGCCCCACCATATCCACTTGGCATTGTCCAACCAGTGAGGTCTCAGTCTCTGCTTGCTTCTATGCCTCTTCCTAGCTTCCATAGCTAGGTACATTCTTCCGGTACCTTTTGTCACTCAACAAAGAGGCTGAAACTAGCCCACTTTTATTCTGACCCCTCCTGATCTGCCTTGTGCTGCTGTAGTTAAGATGGAACGTGACAGTTATCGCTTGAGGTAGCTCCAAACGTTTTGTGCACCTGTCTTTCCTTCTTAACACTTTCTTTACTCATATCACAGAATTTTAGAGTTATAGAGTAGGAAGGAGACTGTAAGTCTAGAATCTAGCCCCAAGGCTTACAGGTAAGCAAATCTGTGTTCCTTCCCCACATTCCCACCTGGGTTTCCGTTTGAATTCTGGAAATAAGTTTTTACTTTATATTGCTAAAATGACTTTTCCATTCTTCCGTTCAAAGCACACATTCTCTGAAAAGGAGGAACAGGAGGAGAAGAAAGGTGGAGAGGGAGAAGAAGGAGAAGACTAACTTTGTATTCCAGAAATTGGCTAGTGAGTAAAATTGGGTGGGGTGTGAGAGCAATAAGTTTCCATGTTTTTCCTATATTAAAAGAAAAATAAACCTATTTTCAAATTACTTGAACATATACACATATTTGTATTCTCTTTGTGGTTCCTATTGAGCAGCTGACAGTTTAATAAAAGCAAAACAACATTACTGCTTTCCTGCTACACTATTAGGAAGAGAGAGTGTGTTTCAGGGACAAGGATAATACAACTGTGGGGCTGGGCCTTGCAGAGCTTCTCTAGCGATTGTAGCAATCTGAGCAAGCAACACATATTTGCTTCCAAAATAATGGAGGTGAGTAGGAAGAAGGGAGGGAGGCAGGTGTCTCTGGCAAAGCAGGCGCCCTTGCCTTTGACCTTGATTTTCCAGTTTTGTAGGCCAGAAGTGAGTTTAGTGTGTAACTGGACTAATAGACAAGGGAGGTCTTTAGTTGATGGAGAAGAGGTTGCTTAATTTGACTTCAAAATTAGGATTTACAGTAGTTTTACATTCCAAATGTCATTTTCCCATCACAAAACCCAATGACTCCACTCTACTTATGAGCACTCTACTTATCTCCATAGAAATCTCAATCCCTTGAGCAGCGTGGTGTATACAGCGAGCACTCCATAAATGCTAATGATTCCTTACAATTACAGGTGTCCACAACACACACAATCCTCTGTCACTCTCGAGAATGTCACAATTTATTAATTATAACACATGAATTGAATGATGATTGTACGTGTGGCACTAGGCCCTGCAGATAGAGAGTCATACACACGATCTTGGATCTCAAGGGTACTGATAAATAAATCTGTAGTTATTTTAAAATATGTTGAGTGTAATGATTGGTACCTTTTAAAATGGACTGTTTCAAATTCAGAAAGAATAATTATAGTGCTCATTAAAAGTCTTGATCGGTAAACTTTTTCGGTTCTGTTTTAAACATTTCCTTCCTTGTTTCAGGCTTTCACTTTGGAAAGTGAGAATCATTTTCCCTACAACAGCCTCCTCTGTCTTGCCCCATGCTGGCCCCTTTGTTATTTTTATTATATAGACTCAAAGAAGCATAGCCTTTCAGAGCTGGAAGGAACGTTGGAGACATATCCCTTTCCAATTTTCTCTTTGAAATGTGTGTCATGTTACTTTCCATTCCGTTATATATATTATGCAGCTGTTCAAGTTCTGAATGTGGGGAAGGTCACTGGTATAAATAGGATACCTCACCAAGTGGGGAACGTGCTCCTGGGACTTTTGGAAGCCAGAGAGCTCATACTGTGAGTACCAGTCACCGTCACTAAAATGGAGATTTACTGTTCCCTTTGCTGCTTGGCCATGGCCAATGGGACCGGTGGAAGGGATTATGGAAATTGAGGGGAAGCTGACAGAGGACTCAGAAGTCAATTCCTTTGCCAAGTTGTGTCCTAAGACTGGTTTGGTGTTTCTCAGGTCCAAATCCTTGGAAAGGGTTTGGAAAAACGTTCTTAATAAGCAAATTAATGTAATGGCTTTATGCAGGCTCATTCCCAGTATGATTAACTGACTTCAGGAGTGCAGAAAAACATAATCCAAGGTGTTAACACACTTGCAAACTCTGTAGCAATACAATGTCTTCAGAGGCTTGGCGTCTAGCCAGTATGGCTAAATCAAGTCAATGTCTGTATTAATTTCACCATATTTGTGCTACAATATATTTAAGAAATGTTGACTGATTTTTTTTTTAATTCCAGAGAATATCCTACATTAAGTGTATGAATGATAGGAGTAACTTTCTTTCTTTTTTCTTTTTTTTTTTTTTTAAGATTTTTATTTATTTATTTGACAGAGAGAGAGACAGTGAGAGAGGGAACACAAGCAGGGGGAGGGGGAGAGGGAGAGGCAGGCTTCTTGCCGAGTAGGGAGCCCGATGTGGGACTCGATCCCAGGACCCTGGGATCACGACCTGAGCCGAAGGCAGACACTTAACGACTGAGCCACCCAGGTGCCCCAGCAGTAACTTTCTTAACTTTGGAGCCTGCAAATGAAAATTCACAATGGGGGGCGCCTGGGTGGCACAGCGGTTAAAGCGTCTGCCTTCGGCTCAGGGCGTGATCCCGGCGTTCTGGGATCGAGCCCCACATCAGGCTCCTCCTCTATGAGCCTGCTTCTTCCTCTCCCACTCCCCCTGCTTGTGTTCCCTCTCTCGCTGGCTGTCTCTATCTCTGTCAAATAGATAAATAAAATCTTTAAAAAAAAAAAAAAGAAAATTCACAATGGAAAAGAGTGGCATATTCAATCACATAATAATGAAGAACATTAGTTTATCCAGTAAGTATTTAGTGCACTGCCACTTTGTGACCGGCTCTGTGCTCACTCAGTGCTTGAGGCTCTGCAGTGCTTAATCATGACATCTCTGTACACTGAAAAATAAATAAAAAACAAAGCATAAACATAGTGGGAAAATACTTGTATGAAATTGGCAAAGTGCTCTTGTATTCGCTATATGAAGTTTAGTAGAATGTAATTTAGGATACTGATATTATGCCAAGCAAGGTCATCTAAACATGACCAAGTTGACAAGAGAATAAGAAATAAACAAGTTAAAACCTAAATAGAAATGGGAACCAAGAGGACTAAATGGCAACCTGGAGCATTTAAACCCCTGGTGCCCTGAGAGCATTTGCTGAGCTGGGTGAATGTAGGCTTAAGTGTTCTGAGTTTCTTGGTTCTCATAATGTCTAGAGGCTAAGTCTACTGATTAATTTTAGGCTTTATTAAGTAGGTATGTAAGGGTTAAAAAAAGCATAGAATGGGTAGAACATATATGAAGTACAAAATAATATGGTTGATATAAGGCAAAATATATTACTAATTACATTAATTATAAATGAACTAAGTGCCCAAATGCATTTTTTGGTTTTTTGTTTTTGTTTGTTTTTGTTTTGTTTTGTTTTTAAAGATTTGTTTACTTATTTTGGAGACAGAGAGTGCGCATGAGCATGAGTTGGAGGGAGGGGCAGGGGGAGAGAATCTTTTTTTTTTCTTAAAGATTTTATTTATTCATTTGACAGAGAGACAGCCAGCGAGAGAGGGAACACAAGCAGGGGGAGTGGGAGAGGAAGAAGCAGGCTGTTAGCAGAGGAGCCTGATATGGGGCTCGATCCCATAACACCGGGATCACGCCCTGAGCCGAAGGCAGACGCTCAACGACTGTGCCACCCAGGCGCCCCTTGGCGGGGAGAGAATCTTTAAGCCCACTGCCCACTCAGCACGCAGCCCCACGTGGCACTCGATCCCAGGACCCTGAGATCAAGACCTGAGCTGAAACCGAGATTCCGATGCTTAACCGACTGAGCCACCCAGGTACCCCCCAAAATGCATTTTTGACATATAACTTAATCTCCTAATCTCAAAGTATAAGAAAACATATTGACAGAAATGTAAGGAAAAAAGAGATAATTGCAGTCATAGCAGAAGGTTTTTAGCGTAGACCTCTCAGGAATTCATAAATTTAGCACATAAGTATTGGATAAACTACAGAAGATTTTAATAGCATTATTAACAAACTTGACCTAATGAACATGGACAGAAATCTGTCCCCACCAAGTGCAGGGTACATAATTTTTCCTAACACATGCAGAATATTTATAGCAAAGGACCAAATACGAGTTCATATGGTAAGTCCAAATAATTTTTGAAGAAGTGAAATTTTACAGAGCTTCGTTCTAAATGCATTAAGCAAAAAATCAATAATAAAAATGAGTAGAAATTAAAAAAATACACCTCAACATAATAAGTGGATTAAAGAAGGACCTATAAAATAGAAATTAGATAATATTTTGAACTGAGTGTTTATAATACTAGTATATGTTTAGCTGCTTGTGGAATTTAGTTAATAAATTTTATAAAGGAAAATTTTAAATCTTAAATATATACTAGCTAAGAAGAGTGCTTGAAATTCATGAGCTAAGCATTTGTCGCAAGAATTTAGGAAACAATCAACAAAATAACCTCTCCCCACACACAAAAATAGAAGGAAGGAAATAAAGTACAGAAATAAGTAAAATAGACAATAAATGGAGAAGTCATAAGAGAATCAATAATGGTAGAAGATGGTGTTTTGAAAAAAAAAATTCAATACTGATAAATGTCCAGTGAGATGCGTTAAGAACAACAACAACAAAAAGAAGGCAGCCAAAAGCGGGAATGAAAATGAGTATCCACTACCGGAGCTGTAGTTATTTTACAAATAATAAGAGAATATGAACACCTTTGTCCTAAAAATTTTTAAACTCTAGCACTTAAGCTGATGACCTCATTTCTTACTTCACTAAGAAACTTGAGACAAATCACAAGAGAATTTCCACAGACCTCTGCCACCCAGCTCACTCCCTATAAGACCCTCCTTTGTACCCACGAACTTCCTGTCCGTTAATATAATGAACGTATCCACGCTCCCGTCTGTTTATCACAATCCCTCCCTTTGTGCACTAGGTCCTATCCCGCTCTCCTACTTAAGGGCACTGCTTTATCAATTCTCCCCTCCTTGTTATATATTTGATTTTTTACTCTTTACCAGGTTATTTCCACGAGCATGCAAACATATGCTTATTTCTCCATTCTAGGGGGAAAAAACCTGTCTTTGCCCTAAATCTCCATCTACCCATTTCTCTGCTTCTCTTTATAGCCCAGAGTTTAACCATTCCTCTACTCCCATCTCTCTCCTCTCACTCATGCTTTTCTCCTACCACTCCTCCAAACTAGTGCTTGTCGGGTCATCAAATGACCTTGCTACATTAAATGGCCAACCTCTACCCTCATCTTATGTAACCTATCAGTAGCATTTGACAGAGTAAGGGTGCATTTTTCCTTTCTTCTTGGAATACCTTTTCCTTTCACTTCCATGACAGCATAGTTACCAGGGTCTCCATCGGCCTCATTGTTTCCTCATTCCCTGTCTCTTCTGCAGATTCCTTCTCTTCTCCCCAAACTCTTAATGTTGGAGGTCTTCAGAGTGAATCCTTGGTCTCTCTCTTCTTATTTTTATGTACACTTATTTCCTTGGTCATCTCATCTGGACAATTAATTTTAAATACCATTTATAAGCTGAGGACTCCCAAATTTATATTTTCAGCTCAGACTTCTCTTTCAATTTCAAGATTTAACTACCTACTTGACAATGCTACTTGACTGTCTAATAAAGACCTCAAATTCAACACGTACCAAAACGAACTTGGGATTTTATCGGCTGTACGTGCATGAATGGGTGCATTTGCAGCGACATGTCTGAAACAAAATTGAAGCCAGTTTTATCCTCCTCCCCCAATCCTTACAGCTCACATATAATCCATCCGGAAATCCTGTAGCCTCAACCTTCAAAATATATCCAGAATCTACCCACTGCTTACCACTGCCACTGCTATCACCCTTCCCCGAACCACCATCGTTCCTTGTTGGGTTATTCTAATAGCATCCTAACTGTTCTCCCTGTTTCCGTGCTTACTAACTTATAGTCTATTCCTAAGTCAGCTGCCGGAGCCATCCTTTTAAGGTGCAAGTCAGATCATGTCAAGTCTCTGCCTGAAACTCTGCAATAGCTCCCAGGTCACGCAGAGAATCCAAAAGCCTTCAAGAGTTGACACAACCCCACATGATCTAGCCCTTTACGTTCTGACGAGCTCACCTACTGGTTCTCCCATTGCTTACTCCAGTCCAGCCACACCGACCTTTGCCCTTACCTGGCTTTTCCCTCTTCCTAAACATTATCCACCTGATAACCACATAGCTAATACCCCTGATCTCTTTGAACTCTTTTCTTAGCAGTTGTCTTTTCAACAAGACCTGTTCTTATCACCTTATTCTTTTTTTTTTTTAAGATTTTATTTATTTATTTGACAGAGAGAGACAGCCAGCGAGAGAGGGAACACAAGCAGGGGAAATGGGAGAGGAAGAAGCAGGCTCCCAGTGGAGGAGCCTGATGTGGGGCTCGATCCCATAACGCCGGGATCACGCCCTGAGCCGAAGGCAGACGCTTAACTGCTGTGCCACCCAGGCGCCCCTTATCACCTTATTCTACTACACCCTCCCAGTCGATCTTTAGATCTCCCTATCCTCCATCCCCTCTTCCACTTCTCTTTATTCCACAGTACTTTTCATCTTCTAACACACTGAATAAGACTTATGAATTATGTCCAATTATTCTTTTATGTCTCTCCCTGATGAAATTCACACTTCATGAGAGCAAGAATCCTGGTTCGTTTTGTTGATGTGGAACTGTGCCTGACACATTGTAGGTGCTCAATAAATATTTGAGAAGAAAATTAATATGTAAAAATGTAAATTCCTACAAAAATCAAATCCATCCATATGTTTGTTCCCGACAATGTTTTCAAAAGGACAGCACATCATGACGAAGTTAGGCTTGTCCTAAGAATACAAGGTGATTTAATGTTAGAAAAATCAGCTGATATAATTAACCATTATATTCTAACAGAAGATACATCATATGGTTTTCTGGATAGATTAAAACACTGATAAAATTCTGCACCCATTTATAATAATAATTTAGAAAATACCTTAAAATAACTAATGAAGGAAACTTTCTTTTGTTTTTCAGGATATCTAAAAATTCTTTAAAAATGAAAGGTCTCAGGGGCGCCTGGGTGGCACAGCGGTTAAGCATCTGCCTTCGGCTCAGGGTGTGATCCCGGCGTTCTGGGATCGAGCCCCACATCAGGCTCCTCCGCTATGAGCCTGCTTCTTCCTCTCCCACTCCCCCTGCTTGTGTTCCCTCTCTCGCTGGCTGTCTCTCTCTCTGTCAAATAAATAAAAATAAAATTTTAAAAAAAAGAAAGGTCTCAGGGCGCCTGGCTGGCAGTTGTTAAGCGTCTGCCTACGGCTCAGGGCGTGATCCCGGCGTTATGGGATCGAGCCCCACATCAGGCTCCTCCACTATGAGCCTGCTTCTTCCTCTCCCACTCCCCCTGCTTGTGTTCCCTCTCTCGCTGGCTTTCTCTCTCTCTGTCAAATAAATAAATAAAATCTTTAAAAAAAAAAAAAAGAAAAGCAAGAAAAAAGATACTTTTAACTTGAACATACAGCAGACCTAAGAATAAATCTAAGAAAAGATGTGCAAAGGATCTTTTGTGTGTGTGTGTGTGTGTGTGCAAAATATATTTATGGAGAAAATAATAAAACTTTATTGAACATTAAAGAAGACCTATATAAGTGGAAAGCTATATCATACCATGTTCACGTTTTGGAAGATTTGGTATTAAACATGTCAATTCTCCCTAAATGGAAGAATAGATCTTTCAATCCTAATAAGAATTATATCAGATTATTTACTGAGATTGACTCACTGCTTCTAAGGTATAAGGAGATGCAAATGATAAAAAAAATAATCGAAACTCTCTTGAAGGGAAATCCAAGGGGTGAATTTGTCCTTCCATATGGTGTAAAGCTACAGGGATTAGATAGTGAGGTACTGATGCCAGGATTGTAAACAGACTGATGGACTAGAATAGAGAACCCAGAAACAGATCTATGCTCATATAGAAAGTTGCTATGTGACCAGGGTGGCTTTGTGTATCAGTGAGGGAAGGTGAGCTTTTCAAATGGTACTCCTGGGATAAGTAGGTAATCCATATGGAAAAAAGTAAAAGTAAACCCTCACTTATATCATACAGAAAAATTGTGTCCCAGTAGATAAGAGCTCAAAATGCAAAAGGCAAAATTATAAAGCATATAGAAGATGGGAAAACGTCAATGACTCAAAAATAGCTAAGAACTTCTTAATGAAGAAGGAGACACTTGCTAATTTTAACTTCAACAAAATTAGGAATTCTGTTACTCAAAAGACATCATAGAGACTGAAAGCACAAAACACAGAATAGAAAAAAAAATATTTGCAACATGTATTACCAGAAAGTCAGTCTAGGATCTTGAATATATTAAAATTCCTACAAATTAATAAGGAAAAAACTGAGAACTCAGAAAACAAATGAGAAAAATTCCCACAGAAAGCGACACGTCACAAAGAAGGAAATAAAATAGCCAATAGACATATGAGAAGGTGCTCAACCGAATTGGTGTTCAGGGAAATGTACTTTAAAGCCACAAATAGAGGGGCGCCTGGGTGGCTCAGTCGTTAAGCATCTGCCTTCGACTCAGGGCTTGATCCCAGAGTCCTGGGATCAAGCCCTGGGATCGAGCCCCACATCAGGCTTGTCCTCTGGGAGCCTGCTTCTTCCTCTCCCACTCCCCCTGCTTGTGTTCCCTCTCTCTCTGGCTGTCTCTCTCTCTGTCAAATAAATAAATAAAATCTTAAAAAAAATAAAGCCACAAATACAATCTACATTTTACTTATCAAAAGAAAAATTGAAAATAAAATGCCTAAATTCCTTTTTTATTTAAAAAAGTCTACATTTTAAATATGTTTCCTCAGAAACTTTGTATTCATTTTAAAGTTTCAGAATTATCTTGGTCATGAATTATTAAAATCAATGCTGCATATATTTTTTTCCCCTTTTTTGGGTGACTTACTTATCAGAAGTGAAATTACTCCATCAAAGGTGTGTGAATCAAAGAACTACATAAATGGAGAGATGTTTCATGCTCGTGAATGGGAAGACTCTGTATTGTCAACATATCAGTTCTTCCCAACTTGATCTATAGATTCTGGGCAGCCCCAATTAAAATCCCAGTTTTCGTGCAGAGAGCAACTGATTCTGAAGTTTATATGGCGAGGCACACGACCTAGACCAGGCAACACAATATTGAAGAAGAACAAAGTTGGAGGATTGTACTCAACCTAACTTCAAGACTTACTAAAAAGCTACGATGATCAAGACACTGGGGTTTTGGAGAAAAAGTAAACAAATAGATCAATCGCACGGAATAGAGAGCCCAGAAGTAAACCCCCAGAAATAGAGTCGACTGATTTTTGGCAAAAAAGCAAAAGCAATACAATAGAGCAAAGACAGTTTTTTCAACAGAGAGCGTTGAAATAACTAGACATCCACATGCAAAAACAGTATATGAATCTAGACCCAGTCATTACACTCTACCCAAAAATTAACTCAAAATAGATCACAAACCTAAACGTAGAACACAAAACTGTAAAACCCCTGGAAGATACCAAAGGAGAAATATAGATGACCTTGGAGTTGGTGATAACCTTTTAGATACAACACCAATACATGAACCGTGAAAGAAAGAACTGATGAGCTGGACTTCCTTACCATGAACATTTCCTGCTCTGCAAAAGACACTGTCAAGAGAAGGGAAAGATAAGCCACAGACTGGGGGAGAGAAACTATTTGCAAAAGCTATACCTGATAAAGGATTTTCACAATGTACAAGGAACACTTAACACTCCACAATGAGAAGATAAGCAACTTGATGAAAACATGAGCCAAACACCTTAACAGACACCTCACCAAAAAAACAAAAGCGTGTGAAAAGATGCTCCACGTCATATGTCATCTGAGAAATGCAAATTCAAACAATGAGATATCACTAGACACTTAGTAAGAATGGCCCAAATCCAAAACACTGATGACACCAAATGCTGGCAAAGATGTAGAGCAACTGGAACTCTCACTGGTTGCTGGTGGCAATGCAAAATGGCGCAGCCACTTGGAACATATTTGGCCATTTCTTTTAAAACTAAACACACTCTTACTATATAACCCAGCAATCATGCTCCTTGATATTTTCTCAAAAGAATGAAAAACTTATGTTCACACAAAGCCTGTATGCTGATGCTTACAGTATCTTTATTCATAATTACCAAAATCTGTAAGCAACCAATGTGTCCTTCGATAGGTGAATGAATAAATAAACTGTAGCACATTGTGACAATGAAATAGTATTCAGCACTAAAGAGAAATGAACTATCAAGCCACGAAGACATAAAGGAAAGTTAAGGGCATGTTACTAAGTGGAAGACACCAATTCGACATGGCCATGTACAGTATGGTTCCAACTATAGGAAATTTTGGAAAGGGCAAAACTATGGAGATAGTTAAAAATCAGTGGATGCCTGGGGTGAGCAGAGAAAGAGGGAGGGATGACTTGGAGGAGCACAGAGGATTTTTAGAACAGTGCGACTAGTCTATATGATACTGTAATGATGGATACATGCCATGGCAACATTTGTCCAAACCCATAGAAAGTACACCACCAAGAGTGAGTCCTAATGGACACTATGGTCTTTGGGCTGTAATGATGTGTCAGTGTAGGTTCATCTGTTGTAACAAATGCACCATTCTGTGGGGAGGGGGTGTTGTAATGGGGGAGGCCATGCATGAATGGGGACGGGAGAATACGGAAAATCTCTGTACCTTCTGTTCAACATTATTGTGTACCTAAAGGTGCTCCAAGAAATAACATGTATTTTTAAACAATTTTTTAAAAAGGTGTGTGAACATATTTTTGTAACTCTTGGGGGTAAAGATTCCTATGGCGCAGGGACCCAACCATTGGGATGTCAGAAGGTAGTGTTGGAGGACCCAAGCATGAAGGGAGATACTGAAGGTTGGGGGTGGCTGGGAGTTAGGGAAACCACATGAAGGAAGCAGGGGGATAAAATTAAACTGGATGTGAGAGCATTTGGTTCTCGGAAGGATAATGGTCCTTCCGTAGGCAAGTCCTTAACCTCTGTTCTGGCTCGGTCCTCCTCAGACCTCTCAGAGCTACATTTTGAAAGATGTCCACACAAAGAAGAACTATTCCAAGAGGCTTTAAACACAATAATTTAACAGTAGACTCCCAGTGGGATATACTATAAGGACAAAACATAAAGGGGAAAAGATCTTAACACTGGTTTCAGAATTTGTATTGTCTGGGAATGGTGAGAAGCGGCATTGTTTCTCTAAGACTGTTCCGGGTCTACTGCGGGATAAAGCAAATGAATAATGGTGTGATATTCTAATTCTTTCATTTCCAGTGTCCTTGACAACCAGTTTTATTGGTACAGGAAAAAGGCCATATTTAAGATACAAGAGGCTAAATAAACCATGTAGTCCTAAATTTGATTTGGAGGTTCACTATATTCTCATGATGTAGTTTATCTTTTATTTATTTATTTATTTTTATAATTGAGGCTTGACACCTTCTTTTTTTTTTCCAAGATTTTATTTATTTATTGACAGAGATAGAGACAGCCAGCGAGAAAGGGAACACAAGCAGGGGGAGTGGGAGAGGAAGAAGCAGGCTCCCAGCAGAGGAGCCTGATATGGGGCTCGATCCCAGAACGCTGGGATCACGCCCTGAGCCGAAGGCAGATGCTGAACGACTCAGCCACCCAGGTGCCCCGTAGTTTATCTTTTAAAAAATTTTTAAACTTCTTCTAGAAAAACTTTCTAGTTCTGTCTACAGAAATAGCCAAGAAAATAATGATGAACCTCATAGCAATGAGTATCTTCAGCAGACAGATGGTGATCCTGCAAAACCATTTCCCACTAAAAGGAAAGTGCTCCTTGGAGAAATGATTGATTCGAGATCTGGGTCAGGAAATGTGCAGGAGAAACCTGGAATATTTTCTTAGATCAGAAATGAGGGAAGAAAGGAAGATGGCAAAGATAACTTATTTACTAAGACACATCAGAAGGACTTAGGGGCCAACCTGAAGAGGCTCCCCGGCTAAAGATTGAGCAATTTAAACATCATCAAAGAGGGGCACCTGGTTCCCTCAGTCTGTTAAGCGTCTGCCTTCTGCTCGGGTCATGATCTCAGGGTCCTGGGATCGAGTCCTGCATTGGGCTACCCGCTCAGCAGGGAGTCTACTTCTCCCTCTGCTCCTCCCCCTGCTTGCGCACATGTGCTCTCTCTTTAGCAAAAATTTTTAAAAAATTTTTTAAAAAAATAAACATCATCAAAGAGAACAAGTGCAGGGGTGCTTGGGTGGCTCTGTGGGTTGATCAACGGACTCTTGGTTTCATTTCAGGTCATGATCTCAGAGTCGTGAGATGGAGCCTTCCGTCGGCTCCACACTCAGTGGGGAGTCTGCTTGAGATTCTCTCTCTCTCCCTCTGTCCTTTCTCTGCTCGCACACATGCTCTCTCTCTCAAATAAATAAATAAATCTTTTTACAAAAGAGAGGAAGTGCAATAGATTGAAGCACATAAAATAGGTTAAAATCCGCAAGTTCGTGATGGAACAACACCAAACGCAACAAAATCAACGCAGACTCATTGCCAAGTGTTTGCCTTTGGGGAACAAGGGTGGACCAACACGTTAATATGAAGCCAATACACAAAGGGAAACATCAAGCACTTATCCTGATGTTTCTCTAAACAGAATCACAAGTTAAATAGCACATAAGGACTGTTCCTCTATAGAATTATTCCAGCTAATACATGAAGAAGGATTGATAGCATATTATCATTTTATATCCCTCAATGAAGTAATGTATCTACATATTACTCCTTGGTAGATGCCAATGTCAGACAAACAGAAACAACTAGATCTCCACGTGGAGGACCTCAACTCTGCTTATAAAGCCATCTTTAAAAAATGTCACCCTAAATCTGATCCAACCAACCACTTACAGGAAATTACAAAGGAAAGAGTGATATGTTAAAACACTACGGAGATACAAGAAGCAAATCCAAACAGGGAAACTCCTGAACGGGACGAATCACCCTGCTTTTCCACAACACATGCAACAACAACAACAAAATTAAAGGACAGAAAACGATTTAAAGAGGACAACGCTGTAGATTATAAGAGACTTAAGGAACTTCGTCACCACTGCCAGTGATGGGCTTTTTGGATCTTGATTCAAATAAACAATGTGTGCGAATGAAAAGACAGCCATTAATGCATTCATGAAGCAATTATTAACGTGAACATTGGATTCTAAATAGTTGATGATATTGATGAATGACTTAATTTCTTGGGATATAATAACTATGGTTATTTTTGAAGAATCCTTATCTTTTAGAGATACATGATAAAAATTTCATGGATGAAATTTAAAAAGAAAGAAATCACCCTAGTAATAATAGATGGGAAAGAGAAAGAATCTATTTCAGGGAAGTTCATGTCCTCCCCACCCACCCCCAGAAGTCCGAGTTTATTCTGTTGAGTCACGGGTGCACAAATAGAGCCTACATAGGAGGGTGGGACAGTTTTAAAAAAGATTTTATTTATTTGCTTGAGAGAGAGAGAGCACAAGTGGTGGGGGGAGGGTCAGAGGGAGAGGGAGAAGCAGACTCCCCACTGAGCAGGGAGCCTGACGTGGGGCTCGATCCCAGGACCCGAGATCATGACCCGAGTCAAAAGCAGATGCTTAACTGACTGAGCCACCCCAGCTCCTGGGAAGGTGGGACTTTTGCTTCAGGCTGGGGGGAGGTTGGATGGGGAAATCACCCCATGTTGTTCTAGTCTTGTCCCTCAACACTCTGCTTTCAAACTATGCCCCTGTATTAGTCTGCTCAGTTTGCCATAAAAATACCAGAGGCTGAAGGGCTTAAACCATAGAAATATATTTTCTCACAGTTCTAGAGGCTGGGAAGTCCAAGATCAAGGTACCAGCTGATTTCAGTTTCTGATGAGAACCCTTTTCCTGGCTTGCAGATGGCCCCCTTCTTGATATGTCCTCATATGGTAATGGTAAGAGGAGAGAGGGAGGAAGGGAGAGAGAGAGAAAGAGAGAGGGAGATGGGGGAGGGGAAAGAGAGAGAGAGGGGGGGGTTGGAGGGAGGGAGAAAGAGAGAGGAAGATAGGGGAGAGAGAGAGGGAAAGAGATGGGGGAGGAAAGGAGGAAAGGAGAGAGAGAGAGAGAGAGATCTTTGTCTTCTTATAAGGCCACAGTTCTGTTGGGTTAGAGCCCAACCTTGTGACCTCATTTAACCGTAATCACCTCCTAAGAGTCCTGTCTCCAAATTCAGTCACACTGGAGGTTAGGGCTTCGACTCTGGGGAGACACAACTCATTCCTACCACCTCCCCTTGTGGGACTCTCCTGCTGAGTGCTGGGTCCAAGCCAGTTCTCTGTGTTGGTAGCCAAGTACCTGAGCGGATCCAGCTACATGAATATTTGCTGGGCTTCATGACAGCCCATATGGCTTTGCGCTGTCTGCCAGAGCTTGCCTGAATTCATTAGATCAAATCAAAGAAGAGAGCTTAATAGGATACTGCTTTTTTGCTAGTTCTTTCCCTCATAAGACCAAATACTGAATGGAATTAATCAGTCACGTGACAGAAATGGGGAAGGTTGGGATTTGTTTTGTTTTGTTTTTTGTTTTGTCTTGTTTTCATTCAGTTTAGTTTAATTTTGCGCAAGCTTTTTCTGCAAGGGCCGTGCACAAATGCTGAACTCACCTGCTTTCAGGAGTAAGGATAATGAACATGAAACAAATTAGCGAAACAGCGGCTCCCACCAGAAACCCTTCACCATCGGGCACAGTTGGAAGGCGGGGGGGGGGGGGGCACAAAGGACCAAGAAAGACAAAAGAAATAAAGAGAAAAAGAACAGTAACAACAACAACAAGGCATAGGGCAAGTCTGGAGGAAGAGGGAGGTGGTGCATGGTGGGGGCGAGGGGAGAGCAGAGACAGCCATGGAAGAAGGGCAGACGCAGTGTTGGAGAAGAGAACCAATGACTCGGAATGACAGGGAACGGCTCAGGAGCCCTTGACGTTGGTATTTCTTAAAATAAATAGCTTTTTTTTTTTCTCTCTGAGCTTGAGCTTGATTTGGGCTGAGCGCATAAAAGATTAAATCATCATCTTTCCTAATTGTAAGTTTAATGAAATACTGTCCACTTAGCTCTTCTTTAGCCTTAAATCACGGGATAAGTGTACTGTAAATGAAGAAGCTACAAGCCCCAAGTGAATAAACTGAGTGTTGGCATTTCAGACTGACGTCACTACAACTGTGTAGTGAAACCATATCAAGGACCCAGATGTCTTTATCCCACAATGTGCTCTTTTGAATTCATAGGGCAGACATGGGTGGGTGCCTCCCCAATATCTATCCTCCCTTCTTTGCTAATGGAACCATGGTTTTGCTTGAATGGCGATGTGCCCAACCCTGGGGAATCAATAGGCGTAGCCTAAACCAGTTTTGGAAATCCCATTCCCCCTTGATCATGACCAGACTAGGGACTTGCAGTGAGGTATAAGGGGAAATGGGCTTATGGGTTTATGAGAAAGATTTTCTTAGCTGATACAGAAGAGAGTACCTTCCCATTTTGGATGCTGTTGTGTGAGAAGGAGCAGCTGCAGCTAGATTCTGACCAGAGGTAGCAGGCCAAGGGAACCCCAGAAATACCGTCTTCGTGTCCTGGTGTTACTGAGTCATAGAACAGACTCTGAAACTCCCTACCTCAAGACTTCCTCATGGGAAGACTATTAAATGTTTTGTTGCTTGAATCCCCAACTGGCCGGCTCTTCTGTCACTTACAACGAAACACACTTCACTGAGAACATTAAGTACACACAAAGCTAAAGGATATTAGTGGGACTTGGTTCAGCGGTGAGGTACAAACCCCAAAATAGCAGTGGTTCAAATGAGATAGAAAATTCTTTCTCTCTCACTTTAGACGCTGGAAGTAAACAGGCCAGTTGGTAGAGTATCCCTGGCCTCAGAAACTCAGAAATCCTTTATTCCAGCTGGATGATCAGTAATCCACGACCTTATTTTCAAAGGTCACCTTATGGTCTAGGTTGGTTGCTCCGGTTCCAGCCACCATGTCTGTTTTTCAAGCAGCAGGAAGGAATAAAAAGGGAAGAACGGGCACACACATATAGCTTATGTCCGAGACCTCAAGAAATAAGAAATCTCAGGTAACACCCTCAAACAACTGGTCTATATAAAGGAATCTGTGTAATGCATTGAAGGAGATTCTGTTTCCGAGGTCCCGCAATATGATGCTTTGGGGGGCGTTGACCAGAGGCAGTGCTGCCTGGGGAGGGGGGCTGGGGCCAGCTCCGGCAGGCGACTGCTGCAGGTGCTGTGGTCCCATCCTATCTCATGCAAGCAGGGGCATTCGAGAAGGCATGTGACTAAACATGGGTGAAATACTCTGGTGTGGAGAGAGGACGGGTGCTCGGGGTAGGAAAGGGAATCAAGAGGTCCTGGGAAAGAGGGAACTGCACAGGCAGAGAAATATTTTTTTAAGATTTATTTATTCATTTATTTGAGAGAGAGAGTGAGCGCAGGGGGAGGAGCAGAGGGAGAGGGAGAGAAGCAGACTCCCTGCTGAGTGTGGAGCCCGATGGCAACTCGATCCCACGACCCCGAGATCATGACCTGAGCCAAAATCAAGAGTTGGATGCTCGACAGACTGAGCCGCCCAGACGCCCCCAGAGACATATTTTTATTATTGCCTGCAGGGGCGTGTTCACTCCCGGCCAGCGTGCCCTAGACAATATGAGCGACACAGCTGTGCCTCGGAGTTATACGTGACGGAGCCTGAGCCATGACGATGGGCCACGGGCATGAACCGTGGGAGACAAAAGCAGAGTTGACTCCTCAGCTCTTCAGAGCTCACCCCACTTCCAAAATTAACCCCTATCCTCTGGTGGGTCCTGACACGGGCAAGACCGACGCCGAGGTGGCTCCCAGGGTCAATAGGAGACACTAAGGGAGCAGAGGTCTGGAGCCAAGCTCCCTGGGGAGTCATGCTTCAACTCTCCGGAGAACAAATGCGGCGGGCCCGATAAAAACAGACCTAGGTCTGAAGCTGGCCTCATGTCCTCTCAGTTCTCCATGAAGTTCCTCAGCCTCACTCAACTTCAGACTCCTGTCTTGTTACAGGGTGTAACACTAGTAACTGCCGTAGGTGGACATTTCTTTTTGCTCTTGCTCCCCTTTCCTCCCTCTCCTTGACCATCCCCAGTCTAGGTGCTGAATGGGTCTGGAGTAAGACAAGGAGAAAGGCCAAGGCTTTGTGTGGACAACTGCACAGCCCTGAAGCTTTGCCCTGAGCCAGGGTCATGTTGGCAAGAGGAGGGGCGCGCTCCTGCAGACGTTCCACAAGAGGGCACTACTCTTTAGACTCACGTAAGGGCTTGCAAGCCCTTCCAGAACATTCCAAGCACTTGGGAGCCCACCGTGCTTCCTGCCCCCACAGGGGAACCAACCTGTGGGGGAGAACAAGGGTAGAAAAGGCCAAAAAGATTCTGAGTGAAGGAGACAGAGGAAGAGAGACTAGAAAGATTTGGGTCACTCAGATGCCTTCCAAACCAATGAGCTGAAAGGTTCTCAATGGGGAAAGAAGTATTACACACTGTCTTCTTGTCTTTTCCCCTGTTTGAGCATGGACCGTTCCTGCACATTTTTACACGTTCTGTGGCTCTCACTGCAGAGGCAACACAACACTCCAGTGTACCCAAAGTACCGCGCACAGTGTCTGGCACATGGTGACCACTCCGCAAACCCGGTGACCGTCTTTAGAATAGAAGAGACCTTGGTTCTTGTCTTGATCCCGCCACTCATGTGCTGTTTTTCCTGATCGATAAAATGGGGCCTTTGAATGAGATGATCTCTAAGCTCTGTTTGAGCTCTCCTGTCTTTGTGGGGTTGGGGCTGGGGCTGGGCAGATGGCAGTGGAATCCATACGGCCAAGATCGGGGACACGTGTTTGACATGATCTTGGCTGATGGGAATCAACTGGGTGGGAAGTGGAAGGACTGAATTCCTGCTCTGAGGTCCCCCTAAAGCCAACTGCACGCTGAACCAAGAGAACCCCAGGGGCAGACCCTTCCTCTTCAGAACGGAAGTACGTCTACTCTTCAAATGCTCTTCTCATATAGGAAATTCTACTGGTTAAAGATTTGTTCATAAGGATTCTCTCTAAAACTGGGAATGTTTTTGGACAAATGATGGTATCATCTATTTGGATGAGATTGGATTCAATCAAATTAATTTTCTTTGAACCTTTAACTGACCTGAGCCATGTTTAGGAAATGAGGCCTTTGCTATTAGGATGAGCAAGAGGAGGGCGGAGAGGAGGCACGGTGGGGGAAGAGAAGAAGGTGTGTAGGAGAAGGGAGGTGTGTGGGGGTGCTTTGGTGTGCTTGGCATGGGGAGGGGTCCCTACCAAGCTTTCAGACTGCACTAGTGTCCTGTAGCTGCTGTGACACACGACCACAACTTGGTGGCTCCAAAGAATAGACAAGTATTTTCTCACAGTTCTGGAAGCCAGAAGCCCAAGATCAAGGTGCCATCAGGGCCAGGCTCCTCCTGGAGGCTCTCGGAAAAAATCCTTCCTGGCTTCTTCCAGCTTCTTGGGGCTCCTGGCATCCCTGGCTTGTGGCCATATCATTTCCATGTCTACTTCCTTCCCTCTGTGCCCTCTCTTCTTGTAAGGAACCTGTCACTGCATTTAGGGACCATCCTAAATCCAGGATGGTTTCATCTCAAGATTCTTAACTAATTACATCTGCAAAGACCCTATTTCCAAACGAGGTCACATCCTGAGGTTCTGGTTGGCCATGGATTTGCAGTGGGACACTAGTCAACCACTGTAGAGGTGTCACAAGAGTGGGGGTGGGGGCATCTTGGTGGTGCTGGATGGGGGCCAGAGTAAGCTGCCAAGTTAAGTCTTTTTTTTCTAGAGCTGGCTCTTCCTTTCTTCTCTTATCAGGTGAGACTTGGCTTCTCCTTCCAGAAAATCTGGCCCATGGGGCAGATGCCGACCTATGGTGTTGAGCTCTCTCCCATCCCTCAGACCTACTGTATAGCTGGAGAACATTCTCCCCCTAGCCTGCCCTTTCCCCCCTGCCTGCTTGCTCCTCCCTACAGAGGGACCCGATTCTACCCGAGAGGGCTTACAGGGAGGGGCTTAGAGTGTTTCGAATGTGATAGACTAATGTTTGAGGGGTTTTGTCCAGGAAAGAAACGACTAGTGGCATTCACTCATGTCAATGGCAGTCTCTAATTGTCTAAGTGCTTTTATTAGTTATAGACATGACTGGAACATGGTTAGATCCCCTCCACCTCTCTACTGAGCCCGATTTTGAAAATGTCATCTCTTCCGACAAGGGCTCGGTCTCGCAGCTTCCTCGGTGCAGTGTTCTTTTTTAGGCAATGCGCAAGCGCAAGGGTGAAGTGTTGGATTCTTATTAGCATTTTCCAACAGCCAGGCCGTGCGCTCCTATGCAGATGGGCCGAATGCTTTCCTTTTATGTAAATGTCTGATCCATAACAGAGCTACCCTCTGACTCCTTGCATCTTGCTCAGATCTTGCAGGGCCCTTTTAAGGTAGCAACCATTTGGCAGCTCTCATCAAAGAAGCTGGCCTCCTTCTATCAAGAAGTTAAAATGCTGACATAGCCCTAAAATTTCTTGAGACAGATAATTCATCTATTTTCAGTCTGATGGTACGTTCGTCATGAGTTGGGGTTTTTTTTTTTTTCCTTGCATATGATAAAAGATCAACTCAAACTAGCTGAAGCACAAAGAGGGATTTAATAGGATCCTGGCGTTTCTTACATAATCAGAGGAAACCAGCAGCCAGACGGTGAAAGGGATAAGGATGGGGCTCGACTCAAGGAAAACCCCTGAGAGCCTTGAACTCTCACAAGGATCTGTGCTTTGTCTCAGCTTCGGTCTACTCATCGACCTCATTACCATCACAGACGAGCCCAAAGTTGACATCTTGCTGAGGCCACAACTAGAGCAGGACTGACTCACTCTCTCTCAGTCTCACAGTGAAGTAAAATGCCTAAGGAAGGGCTGTGAGTGGTTCACCTTAGGCAAGAACATCACTTCTGGCTCCAAGGGCCACAGGTATCTGGAAAAGTCTCTTCCTTTGATCAGTTTATGAACTTACGCTGAGGTCATGGAATCTAAGTCACCTCTTCTTTTAGGTAATGCAAATCTGGATGATTTTGGTGTGCACATGTTTCTTATTGAAGAAATGATGCTTTGAACACTATGGTGTGTATTTCCTTCGACAGAACCTTTCTGGAACAAGTGGAAATATCATCCCAGCAAAAAAGCCTGCTATGCCAAGTTTATTAAAATGGGTCAGATATTTTGTTTAAAATTCTGTGCTAAGTGCTTTAGCGTGACGAGTATTTAGCGCTGTGGATATAGATTGAACAAACACTGGAATATTGTGTCTAGCGAGAAAAACTCTTTTCTGTTTTAAGTATATCTTTCATTTGTTGAGGAACTAAAGCTAGATTTTTTTTTTAAAGATTTTACTTGTTGGGGCGCCTGGGTGGCTCAGTCATTAAGCATCTGACTTCGGCTCACGTCATGATCCCAGGGTCCTGGGATCAAGCCCCGCGTCAGGCTCCCTGCTCAGTGGGAAGCCTGCTTCTCCCTCTCCCACTCCCCCTGCTTGTGTTCCCTCTCTCGCTGTGTCTCTCTCTGTCCAATAAATAAAATCTTCGAAAAAAAAAAAAGATTTAGTTTGTTTATTTGACAGAGAGAGAGAGAGAGAGAGAGAGAGAGGACAAGCAGGTGGAGTGGCATGCAGAGGGAGAGGGAGAAGCAGGATTCCTGCCAAGCAGAGAGCCAGACTGGGGCTCGATCTCAGGACCCTGGGATCATGACCTGAGCCGAATGCACATGCTTCACTGACTGAGCCACCCAGGTGCTCCTCAACTGCCCCTTTTATTTTATTTTATTTTATTTTTTTAAAGATTTTATTTATTTATGTGACAGAGAGACAGCCAGCGAGAGAGGGAACACAGCAGGGGGAGTGGGAGAGGAAGAAGCAGGCTCCCAGCGGAGGAGCCTGATGTGGGACTCGATCCCGGATCGCCAGGATCACGCCCTGAGCCGAAGGCAGATGCTTTAACGACTGCGCTACCCAGGCGCCCCTCAACTGCCCCTTTTAAATCTCAGCTTTAGGGGCTCCTGGGTGGCTCAGTTGGCTAAGTGTCTGTCTTCGGCTCAGGTCACGATCCCAGGGTCCTGGGATGGAGCCCTGCGCCAGGCTCCCTGCTCAGCTGGAAGTCTGCTTCTCCCTCTCCCTCTGTCCCTCCCCCACCCCAACTCGTGCTCTCTCAAATAAATAAATCAAATCTTTAAAAAAATAAAAGGGGATAAAGCAGCTCTGGGCTATGTCTCCATATTTTAAAAACAAGAGTATCGGCAATAGGTGTCACCATCCTTTAAAAAGACAGGTGTTGGTTGCAACTGAAAAACAGACCAGATTCAACCACTAGGCTCAGCTGTGTTGTCCTAAATTATCATTTAACGGAGCACAATTCTTCCCTTATCCTGTGCATTCCCCATTCCTGGTTCCTTGGAGTAGCCAGCACTTCCTTCAGGAATACGCCTTTGCCCCCTTTGAAGGATGAGGACAAAGGCCAGAAGACTGAGCAGAACACCCCATCTCTTGCTGGGACACAGTACAGAGCATGAGACGTGGAGGCAAACAGTCCAGGCTCCAGGTTTAGACTTGGTGCCTTCCTGTGTGAGGCTGAATAGAAATTTGAACACTTTAGTTTTGATTTTCTCATGTGTGCAGTTGAGATAATTTTACCCAGCGTTGGTTTGAGCATTAAAGGAGACTATGTAATGTGTTTGGCACACGATTACTTGGCAAGAATTCAGTTTGGTCCCAACCACACCATGACCTCATACCCTTTTCTGGGTTTTCTCAGTCTCTCTCCTCAGTGCCTTCATGCCCCCCAAAGAAGGCAGGGAGGAGGGGCATCAAGGAAGAGCCACACTCATGTCAGCCTTACTTCTGGTGCCATCACTCACCTGGAAGCTTCCCTCTCTCCTGTTTTCCCATGAGCACTGGGTCATTTCCGGTCAGCTGGCCTCACACAGGGAGAGCGCCATCTTGTATGGAGTGTTCTCCGTCCTATGTCTCCAGATGCCTCATCGGGGTGAGAAGCTTGTCTTGAGCAGAGTGTTATGCTCTTTCAAAAGCTGTGACTTGGCCGGTGTTCGGTTCTTTCTTTCCACCATCCATACTTACCTGTGTGCTCATTGCAAGTACCCCATGCTCTTCGGAGAACACGTTCTGGAAAGAGCGAAGCAGGGTTTGTGTAAAAGCCTCAGCCACAGACTGAGGGACACTTTGAAGCAAGGGGGTTGGCTAATCCTTTCCATGGCTGGCCCGGTCTCTGGAGGGTGACAGAAAAGAGAGTCAAGTGTCGATCAGAAATAGTGCCATATAAACCCTCAGGCACCAAGATCCTCATCCAAGACACGGCTAGGAATGTCAAGTGCTCACATATGCTGAGGCAGGCTCAGAGGACAGCCAGGCTCTCGGCCTCTGCCAGCGGAAGGATGATTTATTCCCGTTGTGTTCTGTGCTCATTAATATCTGGTTTTCCTGAGGTGACATTTCTCCCAGTGATAGACGAAAGCGAAACATGTCTTTAGCCTTCTCTGGCTCTGGGTATCAAGCTTAGTTTTACAACAGAAGAGCCCAGACTCATTCTAATGGTCTAGCTCTGTCGACATAAAAGCCAGAAAGAAGAACCTGTGAGACCGCACCTGTGAGACCGCACCTGTGGAGAGATGAGGATGAATGTGGGACACGATTTGGCCTTTGGGCCTCTGGGACCCTCAAAAATCCTGCCCTTTCCAGGCGAGCTGAGGGGAATGGCAGTGACCGGCTGCCTCTGGAAACTCTGATCAGACTTCCTGAGAATTTGCATGACCACTGAGTGGGGCTTCGGAGCTGGACCTGTCTTTTGCTGAATACTGGGTATTATTCTAGCTAGGACTCAGCCGCGGGGCCCAGGGCCAAGGACAGTCCTATTTCTGTTGAGAAGAGTCAGGAATGTTTGCCATTTAATTCTGTCTCAGATAACATTCAGATGGTTTAACCCATAAAAATAAATCCAATTCTTTGAAGTCTGATGTGTGTTTGGATCTTTATACAGAGACAATGGGAGCTGTATTTCATTATTGGCTTTAACAGAAAAAGCAGGGACTAAATGTCTGTAGGATGAAGCCTGTAACGTTGTTTTAAAGCCTAGAATTGTCTTGATAATCGGGGGTGGGGGGGAATGCACCAGAATTCAATAAAATAATAAGGTAGATTTAAAAAATTCTGAAGACAACATGTGGACTGATAGTTATAAATACTGTTCCAGTGCACCTAACTTTATTTCTCAGTTAGCAAAAGATAAGAAAACCGCTTCGGATTGCTTTAGCTCCAGACCGGGAATGAGTAGCCACAGAACGAGGTGGGAGCTTCTCCAAAGCGCGCCGCTTATGAATTTGTCCAGAGCGCCACCTAGTGGAAGGACCGATCGGTACCGCTGCAGAAACGGCAGGGAGGGAGAGTGCGCAATGAGTTTAGACCTAAGACCAAGTGAAAAGCCTTTGTTGCCTCATTTTAAAATGCTTTTTCCAATGTGTCCATATATATTTTGCCTTGATAAATACAGCATCTTGAACATAACCAACCATTTCTTAGGCAAACCAGAGTGATAGGGCTTCACGGTCATCCTTTAGAAAAATCAGTTCCCTATATGGAGAGTCAATATTTTAAGTCAGCGCAGACAGCTGGAGATCGTCACAAACTCTCTCAGCCTTTGTGACATGTGTTTTTAAGAAGTCTTTGTTTCCATGCAGTTTACCTCTTAATGACAAAAACTTAGTGCATAAGATTTTATAGAGTTGATGCCACTGGTTAATGAAGTTATAGGTTATAGTTAATTAAGTGGCCCATCCATACATATGTGTGTGTGCCTATATGTCTATAATATTCTGAGTGTATGTATTGCAGCATTTAGAGTGTGTTTGCTATCCAAACCTCCCAGCTGTGAGCTCCCTGAGGGTAGGAGCCCCTGCATATGGACTTCCGCACCCTGAGTGCCTAGCATACTGCTCCCATGACCCCGGATTTAAACCCGTGGTTCTCAACGTTGGCTGTGCTTTGGGATCCGCAGGAGAGCTTTCGAGAGCACTGATGCCAGGTCCCACCCCAGAGACTGATTTCATTGGTGCACAGGATGTGCTGGGTATTGGGAATTTTAAAAGTTCTCCAGATGATTCTAATGTGCAGTCAGTGTTGGGAACCACTGATTTTAGGAGAAAATTCTCCAAGCACAGAAATGGCAGTATCACTTCTCATCGGCGGTAGAAGGCGGCAAGAAGAAGGAAGGGAGGGGGTGCCTAGGTGGCTCAGTAGGTTAAGCATCTGCCTTTGGCTCAAGTCGTGATCTCAGGGTCCTGGGATCCAGCCCTGTGTCGGGCTCCTTGCTCAGCAGGGAGTCTGCTTCTCCTCCCCCACCCCCACCCCATGCTCTCTTTCTCTCTCAAATAAATGAATAAAATCTGGGGCGCCTGGGTGGGTCAGCCGTTAAGCATCTGCCTTCGGCTCAGGGCATGATCCCAGGGTCCTGGGATCGAGCCCCACATCAGGCTCCTCCGCTATGAGCCTGCTTCTTCCTCTCCCACTCCCCCTGCCTGTGTTCCCTCTCTTACTGGCTGTCTCTCTCTCTGTCAAATAAATAAATAAAATCTTAAAAAAAAAAAAAGAATAAAATCTTAAAAAAAAAAAAAAGAGGAAGGAAGTGGGTAACACAGCCGTGAACATATCCCCGCAGAGTTGCCTGCTGTGACAGTTGAGCACTGAAGGGATTGTTCTGGCCTGATCACCATAGGTAGTTGGGATGAGAGAACAGAGGAGTTTGAAGCTATTTGAAAGTTCCAGAATTAAACTTCACCTCTGCCACTGGTTTACACTATCATATAGACAAGCAATTCACAAAAAAGGGGGAAAATTAATAAAAATATATTAAAAATGTTTAATTCCAGCAGTAACAGTATGAGGGCAAATGAACATTTCTTCCTCTTAATTACAATAAAAATTATTTGAAAATACTCAGTGTGAACAGGGACAGAGTAAAACTGAGCTTCACCCAACAGCATGGGTCAAGGATGACAAAAATATTGACCCTTTGACCTCATGATTCCCCTTCTGAGAATCTATTATAAGGAAACAATTCACAATGCAGAAAAATCTACGTGGATGAAATGATCACCATGGTTACCTCTTTTTTTTTTTTTTTAAAGATTGTATTTATTTATTTGACAGAGACAGAGACAGCCAGCGAGAGAGGGAACACAAGCAGGGGGAGTGGGAGAGGAAGAAGCAGGCTCATAGCGGAGGAGCCTGATGTGGGGCTCGATCCCATAACGCCGGGATCACGCCCTGAGCCGAAGGCAGACGCTTAACCACTGTGCCACCCAGGCGCCCCACCATGGTTACCTCTAATAGTGCAGTATCAGAAACAGCCAAGGGGACAGAACAGGAGAAAGGTTAGCAAAACTATGTAAGCCATTTATTCACTGGGTGGAATATTATACAGCCATTATAAATATCGATAGAAAGAGAGATGCTGCGTACAGAAATGTTTGTGCTTCGGTGCTCAATAAACCATGAGATAATACTGTTTGCAAACGGTGATTTCCACTGGGTTTTTTAGAAAGTCATATTCAATTTGAAACCATTCCTTTGCCAGGAGTGCTGTTAGTCTGACACACCAAACATTTGCTTTCTAGGTTGATTGGCCTATGATGGCTTCATTTTGGACTCAGGTCTTTGATCTAAACTGTCTATCCTTTGGGGGCGCCTGGGTGGCTCAGTTGGTTAAGCATCGACTCTTGATTTTGGCTCAGGTCATGATCTTAGAGTTGTGGGATCAAGCCCTGTGTCAGGCTCTGTGCTCAGCATGGGGTCTTCTTGTCCCTCTCTCTCCACTCTTCCCCCCCCCCAAATAAACAAATGAAATCTTTAAACTGTCTACCCTTTGAAATGGCTGTTGGTCCTTTTCATCAGAAGTTACTATGACTATGGGTACAGACACTTTTAATTTTTTGACTCTCTATCTTGTACCTTCTTAGAAGAGCCAGACTTCATAAAAGGGGAAGCTATTAAGTCCAGTAAAAGTTCTCTCTTCATATTATACAGAGGAGAAATGACAAGCCTGTTCATTCATCCCTTAGGTGATCTATCCCTGAGGTCCTTCCCCCTTCAGGTTGAAATTTCTGGATGTTCTTACATGAAGGAGCCTTGCTGACCACCTGGTTGGGGGCATGAGCTATGAACCAGAATCTCCAGCTCCAGTAATGACAGAAACAGCCAAGTAGGAACGTGGATGCCCAGTGGGAGAATTGCTGCAAAATGAGTAAGAATTACCTCCCAAATCCATCTGTGAGAATTCCGGAATGTACATGGATGCCGGAGCTTTGGAGTTGAGTGGGGACAGGTATGTATGAGAAGGCAAAGCTGTTGCTTCACAGAGAGGCCACTGCTGGTGAGCTGATGAACCCAGCTAACACTTCTAGATTGTCCGGCAAAGTGTGCTGCAGTCAAGCCAATCACAGCCAATCCACGGCCAGTCCCAGCCCATCCACAGCCAGCTAATGAACACTTCCGAGCTACGTGTATATGGAGTTCTGGTAGAGTGCTTGTAATCTATCATTAACTTACAACAAATGTTATTAACCTATTCTTTTAACATTTTAAAAAATTAATTTATTTGTTTGAGAGAGAACAGAGAGTGAGAGGGAGGAGCAGACTTCCCGCAGAGCAGGGAGCCCCATGCAGGGCTCGATCCCAGGACCCCGAGATCATGACCTGAGCCGAAGGCAGATGTTTAACCAACTGAACACCCAGGTGCCCCAATTAACCTATTATTTAAAAAATGATTAAGTCCAAGTCATTTCCTACATTCCATCAGAGAGAATGAAGATCATTCTAAACAGATGAGCAGCTTGCTGGCAAGCGAGGTGATAAAAAGTGGCTGTTGGGACTTTAAGACTATTTTATTTTACTTATTTGTTGGTTTATAATAGTGGTAAAAAAAATAATAAAGCCGCATAACATAAAGTGTACCATCTTAACTGTTCTAAAGTGTGCACCAGTGTTAAGTATATTCACGCTGTTGTGCAACAGACCCCTGAAACTTTTTCATCTTGCAAAACTGACACTCTGTGCCCACTGGATGCCATCTCCCCATCTCCCCCGCTCCTCGGCCCCTGGCCACCGCCTTCTGCTTTCTGTTTCTATGAGTTTGGCTACTCCAGATACCTCATGTAAGGGCAAGACTGATAAGACTAATCTGATTACTTGTTTTCTTTAGCCTACAAATATGCTCAATGATTCCATCTTATAATAACAGAAATAACAAAAATAATGATTTCCTCTCTTAGATAAACCCTCAAACTTATGTTTTTCTTCTTTCTACTCTTTATCATCATGGAGCCCTAACCACCCTGTGCTCCGTCCTTTACTCTTTGGAATCTGGTTTGTAGTTCACCACTCTCCTTAAACTATGTCCTTGAAGAGTAGAGAACTTTCCGGAATTATTAAAAAAAATTCTCCTATAGCATGATGCACTCATGGGAAGTCTATTTCTATTTCTTGGCTTATGTTTTCTTCCAGATGAGGTTCTTTGTCCATGTTTGCAGCTCCCTTCTTTCCCCTTTAATTTGCTTTTAGTTTAGTTTTGTGGAGGTTTGGTTTTAGCCATGGAACACCCATAGAGTAGACAGAAATTACTCATGCTTTAAGCAGACAGCTCTGCTCAGACATTCAATTGTTCTTCTATCATGTACTGGGTTCTACTTGACATGTTCCTCACCTTATTTTGACGCCAGTTTTAAGGCTCGGTGTTGCTTTCAGTTCAGTTTTCTGTAGCCTCGTGCTATGAAGGGGGATGGAGGCTAACATCCAGCCCGGGGCTAACATCTCAGCCTGAGTGCAGGAGTTCTCAAAGTACCTTGAGATTCTCTCAAGTGTGACAGGGCCCACTTGACCCAGCCAGGGGGACAACCAACCCCCATCAGGCTGGACTCATCACCCCAACTCAAGACGACATCTTGGAGGGTGGGAAACCCTCTTCATCTTTTTGGCATCTTTTCAGGACCCACCAGAGAAAAGGGCTTCTAATGTGGAAGACTTTCCCACAGTTTTTCCAGGGATGCCAAGCCCTGCACTTGCTCTACTTGCCCACAGATCGGGAGTGAGAAGGCTCAAGATTTCATCAGCTCATTCACCTTCTTTCCTCCGTTAGTGCTTCCGGCGGAAGAGAGATTTGGACTCCATCACACTAAAACGAAGCTCTTGGACCACTTGTCAGTTCTTAGTGCTGGTTCCACATTAGAATCACCGAGGGAGCATTTTAGAAATACTTTGGTCCGGGAAATCTAATTAATTGAGAACCACAGTTCTCTGCATAGTGACGGCCCTGCCCAGCTCCAATGCTCTAAGGTTGTCTTCCCCTCTAAAGTGGGCGGGTGGTACTTACACCAGAAATCTCCACAAAGTGCATGTAGTTGAACAACTTTAGCCAGAGGGAAGATTCCATGAACAGAAAATGCAAAACACAAAGAAGACATAAGAACAGCAGAGGAAGAAAAGCCCAAACAGAATACTGATCCTGTTTGCTAAGTCAAGCGTAGGACCTGGAAGTTACAATTTTAAAAAGCCACCCCGATAATTCTGGTCATTGGTGAGATTTGATATCTGGATATATCTGGAGATATCCTCGGCTTGTCTCCTGCAAAACATAAGGTTTCAGAAAGGTCTTTCTAGTGCATCCTGTCCCACTTAAACTCACGCCCCTGGCTTTTGCTTTTTTCTGGGCTGAGCTATTTGGAACGATTTCTGCAGCTTCAATCTGTCCTTCCCCCGCCCTCCAACCACTTCAGCTTCCAAACTGTTACTAGGACTGTGCCTCTCAAATTTGAATGTGGATCAGAATCAGCCGGATCCTTTGGTTCAACACAAATTCCCAAGCCCCATGGCCAGAAATTCTGAATTCTGACTCTGAAGTCTGAGGTTAGGGCCAGAATCTGGATTTTTATCAGGTTCCCAGGTGAGGCCGCTGCTGCCGCTATGGCCCATGTCTCGGGAAGCACGGTACCCCAGCAGTCACCCTACACCATATTGGTGCCCTCATCCATCCATCACCAGAAACCCTTCTGTGTTGACAGGATAAAGTCCTACCATCAAGCAGGGAATGCAGTTTTTCGGGGACGTCTCTCTCTACTCGGTTCTCTCGTTCGGGCACAGCACACATTTCCCTGTTCTACCACCGCTGCGCCTGGTACTTTCACACTTTCAGATTTTGCATATCCCATCCTCTGCCTGCAGTCTTCCCCTCCGGCTTCTATATTGGGTAGACTCCCACTCATCAGTCAAGATTCTGCTTAAATGCCACTTTCTCCATGAAGCCATTGCCGAGCCCTTCAGTAACGCAATTTCTCTCTTCTCTCCTCTGTGCTCTGATTTGCAATGCATCACATTGCTTTCTGATGGTCTATTTACACATTTCTCTAATGCCTTGTGAACCCCTAGAAATAAAGCTCAATTTATTCTCTTTATCCTTGTCTTCTATGTATCCCTAAGACCTAGCACAGTGGCCAGCACAAAATACATGCTAAATGAACACTTGCATGAAAGACTGGACAGTCAAGGGCAAACTACAGAAGCAAAGGGTGGGTCGGTTGACTTTTCCCTTAAAGCATGAAAATACTTATAATGAAAAGACAGACTCACTTGTTAGATGGAGGTTGGGCATATCAGCTAGAGGAACCTGGAAACCGTTTTCAAGGTTGGACACTATGGAAAATAGGCAGATTTCCAGATAGAATTCCCTTAGACCATTGTCTGCTCCATGGGAATGAATGCCACTGTCCCCAGCCCTTCCCCCGCCCCTCTACAAAGACATTAGCATTTTAAATCTGATTGGTGCTGAAGAGAGTTTGGGTGTGGTCTCACGCTTCTGAGCAAATATAACTGCTTATTTCAGGGCCGAAAAGTCAGAGGAATGATTTGATAACACCCTTCCCATTTGACATATAGGACACGCTGTAATTTGGAGGATAGAGACCCAAGGTTCTTCCTTTTATTAAGATTAATGTCAATATTTTAGCGTTTAAAGATTCCAACGTGGCCACAGAAGAAATTTAGCGTCATTCAAACAAAAAAACAAAACAAAACAAAACAAAACAAAACAAAAACCCAAAACAAAACACTCATCTATTCTCAGGTTTCTAAAACATAGGCTAGACTGGGGAAACCCTACATTTATAGATGGATTTAAGCGTGAGGATGCTTTCCCGTCACCGGCTGGTATTTTATAAAACATGCCATTGTGTTCAGTCTCGCAGACTTTATGCCATTAGGAGTTGTGCATTCAGATAACAGCGGGCTCAGGGAAAGGGAGTTGTTGCCAGAGCACAGGCTGGTAAATCATTTACAAAGACATGTGAGTTGGTTTGTTCTGAGTTTTAATCTTTCCTTTCAGTAAAGCCTTGACCAAGGACTTGGAGATCTGAGCTTGTACTTCAGGAGGGCAAAATACTATCCGTCGCAAGTGGTGGGCGGTATTTGGGTGCCCAGAAATATCCTGGGATTCAACCCCTAATGCAAGGCAGAGTGATCTTTCGTTCATCCGTCCTTCGGCAAGTTGGTACTGAGGGTCGATCCTGTGCCAGGCGCTCCGGTTGGCCCCGGGGATACAGCATACAGATACGAATCTTGCACTCTGTTGGGAGACAGGCAATAAGCCAAATGTATATCTGTATGTGTATGGGGTACACGCGTGTGTAAATCACCGCTGAGAAGACGAAAGCCGAAAGCAGGCTAGAGAATCTGGAGAGTGGACAGCCTGTGGTTTTCCAGGAGAGGGTCAGGGAAGAGCTCATTGGCCCCGAGGAGGTGGAGGCGTGGTCCTGCCGCTGTCTGGGGGAGGAGCCTCCCAGCCTGGGGAAGCGGGCACGAAGGCTCAGAAGTGAGTCCTGCCTGGGGTGCTGCAGAATGGGGAGGTACTAGTGAGGCTGGAGCAGAGTGAGTGGGGGGAATACCAGAAGATGAGGTCCACAGAGCATGGGGGGGCTCCTCATATATGGCCTCGCAGGCCCTTGTAATGATTTGGGCTTTTATTGGGTGTGCGATGGGAAGCCTTTGTAATGTCAATTAGAAAAAGGATAGGCTCTCTTTTGCGCTTTAACAGGGTCACTCAGGCTCCTGTCTTCAGAGTAGACAGGAGGGAGACGGGGCAGAAGCAGGGGGATGAACGAGAAGGCCAGGACAACCATTCCGGTGAGAGATGAGTGTGGCTTGGACAGGGTCATAGGGCATAGGTGGTGACACGTGGTCAGACTCTGGATATATTCTGAAAGAAGAGCCAATGCGATCTGCAAAAGGACGGGACAGGAAATGGGAGGGAAAGAGAGAAGTCAAGCGTGACGTCAGGGTTTGAGGCCCAGGCTCTGGAAGTGGAGCTGCCATTCATTGAGATGGGAAGGGCTGTGAGAGAAGCCGAGAGAGAGAGAGAGAGACAGAGAGAGAGAGAGCGCGCGCGCGCTCTCTCTTTGGAATATGTGAAGTTGAGATGCTGATGAGACAATCAGGTGGAGTCTGGTCTTAGGGTTGGGTATAAAGTCGTCAGTCATCTGCATGTAGATGGTAATTTGAAGCCACCAGACTGGATATCACCAAAGGTGATGTAGGTAGGAAGGAAAAGAAGCCCAAAGGAAAACCTACATCCTGGGCTGTCTAACGGGAAGAAATCAGGGATATGAGGAAGTCAAGGAACTGAGAAGTAAGGATGAGGAAAGGATATCCACGCAGGTATTGAAATCGCCAACAACCGGGACAAGAGGAAGGTTGGAAAGTGTGATAGTGACCCGGGAGCTAAGATAGTTGAGGGATGGACTATTCAAAATTTTGATTATTATGCAATCAAGCAGAATGACTCAAAATGCCGTAAAACCCAGCAGGTGTTAGTCTTACCAGTGAGATGCGGGTTGACTTCCATTAATTATCCTTTAGCGCCACCTGCTGGACACAGGCCGCAGCAAGTAACTGTAAAGATGACGCCTCTGAGGAAAGTCCTCCATGTGATTTTAATAAATTTCGTGGCAGGTGGAGAAAAATAGGACAGTTCTTAGTGCACTGTGATTAATTAGATAATCATTTGGCATTTCACCGGAGGTAATCAGTCTCACAAAGCTAGGTTTCTGAAGTATCTAGAGAAGAAATAGAAGAAAGAGGAAGGACATAAAAGGGAAGACAAGTTTGGGGAAGGCTAACCAACAGGCACCCAAAGGGAGAAAAGAAAAGGAAGCAGGAAAAAGACAGAAGAGTTGTCTCTTCTATAATTTGGCCTTTGGGGAATATACTATCCACTCTATTTTTTCATATGTACACGTGTTTCCCCCTACCCCATCCTACCCCAGTTCATGGAAGTTTCCCGCCATCAGATACTCCATTTACACATTATTAGTGACATGCCTACCCTACCACTGAGCCTAGTACAGGTCCAGGTGAAGAATAAATGTTTAATACTTGCCAGGGATCAGAGTAAGAAGAAGCACTCAACAATAAAGCTAGTTGTATAACAACGTGAATATACCTACATACCAAGCTGTACACTTAAAAATGGTAAGATAGTAAAGTTTATGTTGTGTGATTTTTTTATCACTATTAAAAATTTTTAAGATTTCAGGGCAACAGGAAGGATCCTTGCACCAATGAACTATCTGGAATCTTGACTATCGATGTCATATCCTGGTTGTGATAGTACGCGACAGTTTTGCAAGAGACCTCGATACGGTTCTTTATTGCTTCAATTGGTGTTAGTTTGGCTTTTTATAATTTTTAGGCGAAAGCATTCTAACTGCTAAAATGCCTTATCTGGGGGTTTACCCCGGGAGTGGCAATGTCATTTGGTGTTGGCAAAGATGCTGATAGAATTCATTCCATCAATAGGGCAGAGGAGAGAAACAATGCACCCATTTTGACAGATATTAAAGAAGCATTTGGGAAGATTCAAAATACATTTGTGGGTGAGAGATTCTCTTATCAAGGAATAAGAAAAGGAATGCAAAAATACATACCAGCCCTCTCAGAAAATGCGGAAGCATTTGGGGGACAGAGTCACACAAATGTGGCCATTTCTGTGCCTTTACTCCAGCGCCCGTCTATATGGGTCTTCTAAGCCAAACAGCTCCTGGGGTCCATAGGAAGCTGGAGGAAAGCAAGGGCTTAGGTTTAGTTGGACTCCAGCAGAGAGAACCAGCATAAAGCTTTCTTTCCCAAGAGCAGGATGGTTGCCTGGAGACCAGTTTTGGGGAGCTCAGGTTTGACAATGGTGGATATTAGGAAGAATGCAGCTTTTGGAGATAAAGGGAGCCCCTGGTGAAAGTCACCATCTGCCCTGACCAAGTGCGCCTGGCTACTGGGCTTTCTTAAGGCCAAGTAGTTAACAGGGTTAGCTAAGCCCTTTATGCCAGTGAGATTGATAAAGTCCATGGAGACCGGCATCAGGGAACTCTCCCCCATGTACATCGTTGGGAGTTGGTGGCCTGACTTGTCCTCGTGGACTCCCTAGAGTGGAGACTGGTTTGCTTCCCTCTTCCTGTCACTGCTGCCTTCCCGGGTATTTAAATCATCTTACCTGGGTGGTCCAATCAGACATTCAACAACAGCAATGGCAACAACAAATCCCACCTAAGGAGGGTCTGCAGTCAAGACAGAATGACACATTGTAACAAATAGAATACATGCCCTAGGAAATGAAGCTGCTGGAGGAGACAGACAACAACTTCATAGGGAAGAAAATGACATTACGTTAAAGGAATCATTGGCAACAGGGACAAAAATTGCTGATGCTAAGAAATATAATTTACCAATTAAACAATTGCAAAGATAAACAGGTGAAGTTTGCCGTTGAGACCCAAACTAGTGGGCTCAAGAAAGCAAGTCCAAGAAATATCTCAATGACTGGGTGGGAGGGGATATATATAAAAAATATATATGACATATAGCACACACAAACATATATATATAACATACACATATAACATATATAACACATAAGCACATATATAACCTATACAACACATATGCAACATATAACACATATATAACACATATATAACATACACTTGTAACATACATATAACATGTGTGTGTACACATACATATATATGATAAGAGACTTGGAATACAGGCTTAACACCTAATTCTGTAACGGAGCTCTAAAAAAAGAGGCGATCCTTTAAAAAATAATAAAAGAAAATTTCTGTAAGTTAAATAGATATGGATTGAAAGGGCATACTGATTTCCAGACTACGTAGATGAGAAAAGACACAGACTTAGGAAAAATCCCAGTACAAGTCCTGAACTCAAAAACAAAAGAGAAAATCACAAAACCTTCGGGCAAAAAGACCAAATCACTTTCCAAAGAAAAAGAGTCAGACTGGCCTTAGACCTCTCACATGTAACACGAGAAGATGAAAGACAGTAAAATCCGATCTGCAGACTTCTGAGAGAAAAAAACCTATAAGCCAGAATCCTATACCCAGCCAAGATACCCATTTCCCATGCCCAAGAAAATTGAAGGTAGGCATAGTTCAGAGACGGTATCACTTAAGTGACCCCAAAGAAGGAATTTTCTCAAGGAAATGCTCTGAGCAGACCACAGACCCAAGCAGGTATGAAGATAAGGCAAGAAGGTGACAGGAAACTGTCATGGGCATCTGTATGTAAGAGCAACTATGGAATCCTGAAACAAAAGAGCATCCTTTATGGATAATTTAACAATATTAAATCAAAAGTACTAAATTATCTCAGAAAAAGTGGGCATTGGCAGGAGTAATAACTAAAATCATTCTAAAACTTTCAGTTTAAGACCAAGTAAAGAAGAGCATACCTGGGTGGCTCAGTGGGTTGAGCATCTGACTCCTGATTTTGGTTCAGGTCATGAAATCAGGGTTGTGAGATTGAGTCCCACCTCGGGCTCTGCGCTGAGCGGGGAGTCTGCTTGTCTCCCTCGCCCTCTGCCCCTCCCCCCCCAACGCACTCTGTCTCTCAAAAAAAAAAAAAAAAAAAAAGACCAGGTGCGGAGGGAGAAAAAATTATATTGAAAAGTATTCACTGATCTTATCAAGGTGATTGGGATATACTGGAGGGACAGTTCAATGGCAGCCACCTCAGGGAAGGGTCACGCTGACTGGCTGTTCAGAGGTTCCAAAGGGACTGTGAGGGTCCCGGTGTCCCCACTGAGTTGGGAGCATTGCCAGTGCAGGTCCGGCTATGCCCCTTTGATCCTACGAAATAGCAGGACTTTATCAGACAGAGTGACGTGAAATTTCCGATGACTGGACCATCCTGCATCTCCGAGTTTTCTGTTAGCAAGAGCGGCATGTAATATGTTAGCCAAGGCCGTCTATCAGGGCATCACTTCCTTCCTCCTTGTGATACATACAGCACATCACACTGGAGATGCTACTCTTTCTAGCGGCTGATTTGCAGGCCAGCAATTGTTCCCCTTGGGCTGAAGACTCAAGTCCAAATGAACTTCTCGACTTCTGCTGTTGCAGCTGATGAGGACTGGTTTGTGTTTTCCAGTGTGGATTTCCAGCATTTGAGTGGCACAGAATACAGCAAGTATGGAAGGACGAAGGGAGAAGCAGTCCCTCCCTGGAGCATCACGCAAATGCTTCCAAGCCATCTGAGCTAATCAAGCAGTCACTCATTGGCAGGGTATCTGTGGAAACGGCAATTTCCTGCATCTTCAAGTTCTCTGCAATGGTAGATGCAAGAGGCAAAATGAAGATTTCCATTGCATAGAATGTAGGGGATGAAATTGAAGACACTGAAGACTCGTTTAATAAGCTAGCATTTGTATGTTGAGGGCAGAATGATTTACAATAACTTATGAAACTGACAAATTGAAACTAACCAAAACCTCACGTAACAGGGATTAATTAAATAAATAATAGCAGTATCTTCCAACTTTTTTTAGACACGCAAATCCCCTTAAATCGTTTAAAAAGTATTTTTAGCAATTTTGAGTGGCATGCAAAAGAGAACTGATTTTACGTATTTATTTATTTTTAGAGATTTTATTTGTTTATTTTAGAGGGAGAGGGAGGGAGCACGCATGTGATCGGGGGAGGGGCAGGTGGAGGGGGAGAGAGCGTCTCAAGCAGACTCCTCACTGAGCACAGAGCCCGACTTGGGGCTCGATCTCACAACCCTGAGATCATGACCTGAGCCGAAACCAAGAGTCAGACACTTAACCTACTGAGCCACCCAGGCGCCCCGAGAGAAGTGATTTTAAATAAAAAAATATTTTTATAATTTTGATCTGTATATTAAAGGCTGTGTTATAAAATTCCATTGAAATAGAATAGAATCGAGTTTGGGAGATTCTTAGTTAATAAAAAAAATAGTCAATTCGACAGGGAATTTTAAGAAACAATGCCTATATACCCTAAATAGTTTATTTTAACTTAAAACCTGTACACAGACTTTCATTGGAAGATACTTGGATGGAGCACCAAACCATGAACGGAACTCTTACTCGAACCGCATCCAAGATGCATTATCCACAACCGAAGTTTTATTTGTTTTAATTAGAGGGTGAAATCCGCACATTTTATCAAATGATGTGAGTGTAGAACCTTTGAAGACTTTTTTTTTTACCATCTTATCTATTCCCTTACAGACCACATTTAAAATACAGAAGCTGTTAAAAATTAAATATAATAGCCAGTACAAATGGCATTAACAGGCTTTAGAAGAAACATAACTGACTCCGTAAATATTTAACGCAAGCCTCGGGAGCAGGGGTCCTCGGGCCTGCTGGACAGTGGCCTGGACTTGAGTGGGCAGTTTCCGTGGGCATGCACGGTGTGCCTACGAGTGACCAGAAGCAGGGCGCAGACTTGGGTGAGCCTCAGAACCATCCAGCAGGCTTGAGCAAACCCAGAACGCTGGGTGCCACCATCTGATACAGAAGGTCTGGGTGGAGGGCTGAGAACGTGCATTTACTACAAATTCCCAGGTGAGGCTGGTGTTACTGGTGGGGGCCGCCCTCTGAGAATCACGGGCACAGGCCAGCCCAGGGGGAGTTGGTGAAAATCCTCTATGCTGTCTTTCTCCCGCTTACCAAGTGAGCATTGCTGTTCATTTCAAGTTAAGCAAGGAAAAGGCGTGAATTGTTGTCGTGTACATTTTAGATGATATATTGTGTTTACTTCAGGGACTAAGCTGTATTACATAGAGAGGAAATTTATGTATTAATTACCAGAAATTACTAGGAATTGAATGACTGCTTTCCTGCCCCTGACGTTTAGAATGATTGCATTCTGTGCTTAAAATAGCAGATTGCTTTATTTTTAGGACTGTAATTTCTTGTTGCTGAATGAGGAGAGAAGAGGTTTCAGACCCTTCCCTGCAAACGCTTTTCTGTCAATAACATTGAAAGATGTAATTTTCACTCTTGTTTTCTTTATCGCCTGGGCTTTTGACGCATGCTTGGGGTCTCCGTGTGCTGAATGGGAACTGTGAAGACATGAAGTCAGGAGCAGAGACTGGAGGTGGGTCTACAAAGCTGGTTGCATCTGACGTTGCGTTCGTTTGCATTGGCTGTCCTGCACGGAAGGGCAGAGGAACAGAAAGTGCGTGCGGGGGAAAGCTCAGCAAGGCAGCTTCTGCCCTCCCAGGTGTTCAGACTGTTCTGGTTTCCCCGGGGAAAATGTTCAAGTCATATGACCTATCAGCCTTTTATTTATTTATTTTTTAAAGATTTTATTTATTTATGTGACAGAGAGACAGCCAGCGAAAGAGGGAACACAGCAAGGGAGTGGGAGAGGAAGAAACAGGCTCCCAGCGGAGGAGCCTGATGTGGGGCTCAACCGGAACGCCGGGATCACACCCTGAGCCGAAGGCAGACGCTTAACGACTGTGCTATCCAGGCGCCCCATCAGCCTTTTAAAAACAGAAATGGAACTTGGTTCTGATTGTCTTTCGCTTTGGGAACCCTTAGAAATGTACTAAGATGGGTGCCTGGGTGGCACAGCGGTTAAGCGTCTTGCCTTCGGCTCAGGGCGTGATCCCGGCGTTCTGGGATCGAGCCCCACATCAGGCTCCTCCGCTATGAGCCTGCTTCTTCCTCTCCCACTTCCCCTGCTTGTGTTCCCTCTCTCGCTGACTGTCTCTATCTCTGTCGAGTAAATAAATAAAATCTTAAAAAAAAAAAAAGAAAGAAATGTACTAAGAAAACGAAACAGTGTTATATGGTTAAGAAGGATACCGCTCAAGTAGATTTATATACCTGGAATGGCATGTTGCCGAGTGAAAAGAGCAAGCTGCAAGAGAGTATATAGCATGAGTCCATTTTTTGCAGGGAAAGAGTGTTGAAATATAGCCAGCAGAATGTTCCCAGCAGTTATCTTAGCTTAGGAAACACGTGGGATTCCTGGTGTTTTTTTTTTTTGCTTCTTATGTTTTTCAGCGTTTGCCATTCCATCTTACTTACATAATTAAAAAAAAAAAGGCAGCTATTATTTTTAAAAAGCAAATACAAGCGACCCAGCGAGACCGTAACTGTCCTCTCCCACAGTTTATTTTAAAATAATTAATGCCCTTTCCTGACCTGAGACGTCCTACAAGGAAGTGTGGCGTCTGCAGGTGATGTGAGTGCAAAGGGATCTATCCAGAGATCTTTACCATCGCACACCATTAAACTGCAGTATTTACCGCATAATTACTACTTCAAATACTAGCTGTTTATGGGTAGGAATAACAAACATGGAAATAGGCCCAGTCATAAATTACTGGTAATCCCTATAGAAACACTCTAGGATAAATTCTATTTTTGTTCCTGTGATTGCAGTTACTTTTGATCTAACATAAGAATCTTACAAAGTGTATTGTTTTAAATATATGTGAAATATTTTAAATATACCTTTTAAATATTATTTTAGATATAAGTTATCCATAAGTGTTTTCCCCCCCAAAACACTGGGGGACTTACTAAACATCAAGGTTACCTTCTATTAGACAGGACTGGATCATCTCTCCCAAGGAAATCTATACGGGCATTTTTCCGTTGCCCCCCGTTAAAATGATTTGAGGGACATTTACCTAATCTCGTCTTCCTGACTCAGGACTTCCTGAAGGTTGTGGCTGGATTTGAGTCGAAATATGCTGGTGGGTTGTTCAAAAGTTTATGTTTTAAGAATGAGAAAGCCAATTATGTTATTCCAACATGTAAAATTAACGTGATTCCATTGGCTCTATTTTAGAAATCTCTTTCTTTTCTATTACTCTTCAGTATAAATCATCCTTAAAAAAAAAAAGATGATCATGGAAAAAAGTCCCATTTACATTTGAAGTTAAAAAAGTGTGTTGCAGGGAGGGGTCGATAGCGCTGGGAGCAGCGTGCGTGGGTTCAAACGCCGGGGGCGCCTCGGTGGATGCCTGAGCTCCGTGAAGGCGGGAGGTGCTTGGATCCTCTGAGCCTGTCCCTAACGCCTCTGCTTGTTGGGGTGAGGAGTGATATACTTAGAGCTTTAGAGCCGTTCCGTTGTCCAGTGGTCTGTTTCTATTGCCTCTCTTCCCACCCCGTTCAAGTGGTTCTCACTAAGTAACTATGCAGCTGGTCATTCAGGGAGCGTGACTCGGACGTATTTGACTCCATATCTAGAGAGGTTTCCAGCCGGCGTATCAGTGATGTTCACATCTACAGTGCGTGTGTTTTAACTCAACAGACACGTCCCCAAGTCACATAACCAGCATGGGCAAGAGCATGAAAGTTCAAGAGAAAGTATTATTGGAGTATTTATCAAATTGGGAGGTTTAATTTCCAACAGTTACTATACATTTGCATTTGATGTCTGTTTTGGTCACTTAAATTTTATTATTTACAGAGGTCTGAATGATACCCAAGTCTTTTCTTAAGTGCCCTAATGCAGTCATCTTAGCTATTCTGATATTTTATAAGATTAGCACCTGTCACCACAAGCTAATCTCCAGAGAAAAATCTCAGGAGAGATTTTGGAAAACATCATGTTGCTTATGTGGGGTTTTATATCAATAATATTCTATAATATTATGGCATATTCTGGATGCCATTTTAATGATCTGTATGCTTCTTATCTGTATGTTTAATTTTCTTTTTTTAATTCTCTTTGTGTCATGAAGGATTAAAAGTGGTACTTCTTTATTTTTAAGATTTTATTTATTTATTCGACAGAGATAGAGACAGCCAGCGAGAGAGGGAATACAAGCAGGGGGAGTGGGAGAGGAAGAAGCAGGCTCATAGCGGAGGAGCCTGATGTGGGGCTCGATTCCATAACGCCGGGATCACACCCTGAGCCGAAGGCAGACGCTTAACCGCTGTGCCATCCAGGCGCCCCTAAAAGTAGTACTTTTAAACCCATTATTTCATTCGGTACAACTTCATCAAAGTGGTTATCGTAAATGAACATATAAGGTAATGGAGACACAGGGAGTCCTGGACCAGGGCTCTCCAGGTCACACTGTATGAAGGACACTCTTAAAGGTTCTTAAAGGCTTTGTTCTGGAATGAGTTTTGAACGAAAGCCCCTTGCCAGCACCACCATCGTGCCTCACCAGCTGTGGGAGTCCTCAGTCCTATAGGCTATAGGAACACAATACCCCAAAAGGAAAGCCTAAACTGGAGGTGCCTTGGGGTCCCCAAGTCAAATTGGCACTGCCCCCAGCTAGTGGTTCCCATCTTCTGGGGCCGTCTTGCTTCTGGAAGATGTATGGGTACATGGACTCAGCCGCTAACAAAATATTTACACAGCACTTACGCGCCATTCACCTTCCGAAAAAAAAAAATGCAACCATGAACAAAAACAGACTCGTCTCTTGCCTTGTTAATGTTGAAATATCTAGTGGGGAAGTTTCAGACATATGGGCCGATTGGAACTCTGGGTGGCAAGCGCAGAGATGAGCGGGCCAGTGGGCCGAAGCCAGCTATGAGGGAGGGGCACCAGCCCAGACCGGGAGCTTTGGAGGAAGAGGTCTGCATGGAGACACCAACAACAAGAGGGCACGAGGCAGCTCACATAGGAGGAGGGGGAGAGGGGAAGGAGGGTTCTGCATGTGCAGAGACCCTGAGGCTAGGGAGAGTGTGCTGAGTGTGACAGGTGCGTGTGAGGGTGGAGATCCTTACCAGTCACAGAAAGGAGTCTGGACTTTATCTTGACAGTGGAAGGAGGCCAAGAGAAGGTTTTAACCAGAGGACTGTGGTTTGAAGATCCACAGAAGTTGTGATCCAGTTGACCGATAGCTGGGTGGTGGGAGGGGAACCATGTGGCAAGGGAGGAGAGATCTTCAGAATGGAGATGCATCGGACCTCGTCCATGATCGGATGTGGACGGTAAAGCAGAGGGAAGAACCAAGCCTAATTCCAGTAAGATAAGGGCCAGCAAACCCAGCTCAGAGTGCCCACAGGGAAGTAAGGCACTGACTGACATTACGGTCTCCTCCCAGCTCACCCCCCTCCCGGAGAGCCTCCAACCCCCCCGGAACTAGCAGAAGTTTTTCTTTTTCAATACTTAATTCTCAGAGGTGGCTATTGCTTGCTTAAGTGACATGGATGAAACTATAATTCAACCAGCTTCAAGATATGGCTTTAATCCTTCACAACACAAAGACAGTTAAAAAGAAATAACTAAACATACAGATAAGAAACCCACAGATCATTAAAATACATAAGACACGTCCGAGCACTTTGTCTGAGGGTAAACCCCCAGAGGGTGGGCAGAGCCGAGGGCCCGGAGCCAAAAAGAAGGGTTTCATCTGGCACATTGATGTAAGCTGGAAAGTGTTCATAAAGACATCTTCACGGTGTTCGGAGCCATGCTGGAGGAGAATGCCAACTTTATCATATGGAAGCTAGTCAGATCATCTGGGTTTTCTCCCTTTCGCTAGCATCAGCATCTCACTTACCCCGCTCAGCTCAGCCCATGCAGCTTACACAACCATTCCTCCACCCGCGTACCCCAGCGGGGTGAGATCAGGCCGCCAGAAACAACACACGACACACTAAGATCGTCACAACCGGGGAGAACGGGCACCTTGTCCCTTGTCACGAAAGTCACGGAAGGTGGCTTTATTCAAATGCATCATCCGCTTGGTTGTAGGACCGGTCTGACTCCACCACCCCAAGTCCTTCATAAGGGAAGTCTCTTCCCCTGGAGCCAGCATCGCTCTTCTTCCTCTTCAGGGGCTTTGCTCCCTGTAGGTGGGCCGGCTCAAACGCAGCAGAGGTCACCGCGCCCAGTGCTTGGGCAAAGGGGACCTCAGCCCCACCCGGTTCCACTGTCTCCGGACGACTGGCCGGGGACAGAAGTCGGTCGCTCCTTAGCCTTTTTCTTATGTCTTCTTCTTTAGTCTGAAAAGCAGTATTGAAGAAGAAGAATGAGCCCACGTAACTTCCCCACGCCTAAACCTGAAATAAACCCGTAGGACTTTTCCATTTCATCATTCAGTGACTTCACAAACACGGGTTGAGGCACTGCTGTGGAGGACAGACACACTCCCTCCCCTCCCGGAGCTTCTGGGTGGCCCTTGCTCTCCAAGTAGCCAGGTAGGGGGATGGAGACAGAGGTCGGCAGCCCACAGCTGTGAAGGCTGCTTCCTAGCAGGATGGGGGACAGAGGGTGATGGGGACCAGGTGTCTTCTGATGGTCTGCACACCTCCCCCCCCAAACTGAAGCTTTTCTTCTTCTTCCCTATAAAGAAAACTCCATACTAAGAAGCAAACATTGCTTCCTGGGGCTACCAGCATTCAGCTGGCCTCGAGACGTTGCTTCACTCCTGCAGCCCACAGAGAGCATTAAAGGAAAATTAAACATATAGCACAGAAAGCATACAGATCACTCAAACACGTGATCCGAATCTCAAAGCAGTAGATTGGAAAGGCCAGTGTGAGTGCATTTCAGCAGGCAGCCTGCTCTGGGGACAGCTCAGGTACCTTCCTGCGCCTCTCCACAGCCTGCATCTTCTGTTTCAGGTCGTTCATTGTGAAAGCCTTTGCTTCCTTTTTGATCTTAAGCTTTTTCAGCCTGGCGGGCGGCTTTCTCAGCGGCGTGGTGCTTACCTGGAGGAAGACAGTGTTCAAAAGGGAGAAACAGACATGATTCAGAGGCAGAGGAGAGAGCTGGGAGAGGCAGAATACACACAGCGTAAAATGTCAGTCCTAAAAATCTCAGTAGGTGTTTTGGCAGAGTTTAAAAACCACCACGTGCACGCTGGGAACAACAGAACTGATTCCTCAGGGGGAAAAAAAAAGTCTATTAGATGCTTAGGGAAAAAAAAAAAAACCAACCAAAAAGCAGGCTCTTCCAGAAATCCATGAAGGAATGCAAAGATTCCAAAGATTCTTCTGGAGCCAGAAGAGCGTTCAGGAGAAGAAAACATTCTGGAGAACACATGCAAGGCAGAGAAAGGTGGCAGACGAGCGATGAACATGCAGTTCAAGGTAAAAAGTTAAATCTGATCATTTTGTAATATTCCACAGGCCACGAACACCTTCCATTTGGGATGGAGATAGGGTTTTAGGACTCTGGGTCTCATAGAGGAGAGAATTAACAATTACTGAGTAGCGACCCTGGGCTGGCCTTTGACCTCAGGACTTCGAGAATGTTTTCATGACATTAGGAAAAACCCCCCACTATTTCACGGGACTGACTACCCTTTTTGTAGTTCAAAGCAGGGATAATGACTTGCTGATTACAATTTCTAGTTATAAAGAAGTAAAATTTTTGTAAAGGGTTTATAAGGAAGGCTTTAATGTACATGTTTTTTCTTTTTAAAAATTAATTTTTTAAATGATTTTTAAAAAATTTTTATTTATTTATTTGAGGGAGAGAGAGAGAGAGAGCATGAGCAGGGGTAGGGGCAAAGGGAGAGGCAGAAGCAGAGAGCCTGATGTGGGGCTGGATCCCAGGACCCTGAGATTGTGATCTGAGCTGAAAGCCGATGTTTAACTGACTGAGCCACCCAGGTGCCCCTAAAATTAATTTTTTAATAACATACATTGGTCATGAAAAAGTAAAGCGATACTTAAATAGTTTCCTAGGCTTCTATTTAACCAACTGGCCTCCAGTCCTATTCATCAGCATAACCTATTTTAAAGAGCCTGGTATGTGTCTTTCCAGAATTTTCTATGTGTATATATTTATATAAATATGCATGTACAGTACATCTGTAATGTTAAACCAAACATAAATGGGATTATACCCTCACCAGGCTCTGCATTTGCCTTCTTCTCTTAATTTACTACAAACAACCTTCTAGGTCAGAATATATAGATTTATGACAACTGGCGAAAGTCTCAATGAACTTCTAGGTAATTTCTCTAAAGACTTTTAAAGACAAAGGAGCTATTGATATCCATTGTAATATCTAAAAGACTGCCTCTTTATACTATAAGACGGCCCATATTGAAAATAGATCCAGCAGAGAGGAGGTCGAGCACAATAGAAAAAGATACGAAACCGAGACTCAGACAGACCTGGGTTGGGGCCTTGCTTGGCCATGGTGTGTCTTTGCCTGAGTTCTTAAGCTCTGTAAGCCTTCCTTCCATCATTTTAAAAATGGGTTTAATAATACTTATTTCATAGGATTTCTTTTTTAAGGAGGTATACAGTAATCACTCAGGAAATGGAAATTACATTTCCTTCAGTGAAAGCAGTGACTTTTTTTTTTTTTTTAAGATTTTATTTATTTATTCGACAGAGATAGAGACAGCCAGCGAGAGAGGGAACACAAGCAGGGGGAGTGGGAGAGGAAGAAGCAGGCTCATAGCAGAAGAGCCTGATGTGGGGCTCGATCCCAGATCGCCGGGATCACGCCCTGAGCCGAAGGCAGACGCTTAACCGCTGTGCCACCCAGGCGCCCCAAGCAGTGACTTTTTTAATGAAGTTTTTAATTTTAATTCCAATATAGTTCACGTGCACTGTAATATTAGTCTCAGGTGTACAATAGAGTGATTCAACACTAAACATACATCACCCAGTGCTCATCAGGACAAGTGCCCTCCTTAATCCCCCTCACCTATTTCCCCATCCCTGCACCCACCACCCACTTCCCCTCTAGTAACTGTCAGTTTGGTCTCTATAGTTAAGAGTGTTTCTTGGCTTGTCACTCTCTTTTTTTTCCCCTTTGCTCATTTGTTTTGTTTCTTAAGTTCCACATATGAGTGAAATTGTATGATAATTGTCTTTCTCACACTTGTTTTATTTTGCTTAGCGTAATGCTCTCTAGCTCCATCCCTGTCGTTGCAAATGGCAAGAGTTCATTCTTTTTGATGGCTGAGTAATATTCCGTCATACGTATATACCACATCTTCTTTATCCATTCATCAATAGATGCACACTTGGCCATTTCCATAGTTTGGTTATTGTAAATAATGCTGCTATAAACATTGGGGTGCGTGTATCCCTCTGAATTACTGTTTTTGTATTTTTTGAGCAAATACCCAGTAGTACAATTACTGGATCATAGGGAGATTATTATTTTTAACTTTTTGAAGAACCTCCATACTATTTTCCACATTGGCTGTATCAGTTTGCATTCCCACCAACAGTGCAAGAGGGTTCCTTTTTCTCCACATCCTCGCCAACACCTGTTGTTTCTTGTGTTTTTGATTTTAACCACTCTGACAGATGCGAGGTGATAGTTCATTGTGGTTTTGATTCGCATTTCCTGATGCTGAGTGATGTGGAGCATTTTTCCCTGTGTCTCTTGGCCACCTGGATGCCTTCTTTGGAGAGATGTCTGTTCATGTCTTCAAGCGGTGGCTGTTTTCAATGAGAGCACACAGAGTCATCACCAAGTTACAGTATCTGTCTTGAAGGGCAGGAAAGGGAACCTGAAAGGGGCCAGCAGGAGGCCTGGGCTTTAACCTGGGTAGACCACTAGTACCCACGGTGTCACCTGAGACAAGGCGCCTCTTGTCTTTGGACTCTGTTTTCTCACAGGGAAAAATAGAGGCTGAGGACCACTAGGGTTCCTTCCAGCTTTAAGAACCATGATTCTCAGAAAGCCTTTCAGAGGGAAACATTTGTTGAAGTTTTGGCTCAGTTACAGCCATCAGACAGTTTTATGTGGTGAGAAGTTTTTCACTACATGAAAACCGTGGGCTGTTTGTCAAAGCAAGCTCCCCCTCCCCCATCACTGTATTATTTTTGTGACAATTGGCTCTCAGGCTCCCTGCTGGCAAAAGCCATTTGCTGCAAAGAGGGACGTTCTTGCTGTGGTGGTTCAGCTAAAGATACTGTGAAATTAGTATGAAAACAGTTTTTTGGGAAGTTCACTCACAGAGGGCTAAAAGAACATGAAATGGTAATCCCAGATTCAATGAAGAAAGACTCTGTGAGGCTTTCCACAGGAATCTGCCTCTTACTAAGGGAGTAGATGAGTAGTTCTGAGAGACTTGGGATTTCCGGTCTGGGTGGACCCTTCCTGTGGTTTTATCCCAGACGATACCCACAGAATCAAGTACTTCCTCCTGCTTCCGGAAGGGAATCCTCCCTGCGCAGCCCTCATCCTTTCCTGAGTTTGACATTTTAAGTAAAAGCCTTGAAAGACCCAAGGGAAAATAGGTGTATTCTTTCCCACTGGATTTTCTGAAGTCACGATTTACCGACTGTCTGCACTTGAAAATATCAATGATAACATTCTGTACACTTAGAGAGGTGCTACTCATAGAAACTCCAGAAAAAAAAATCGACTCTAAAACCTATAGGAGTTACTAGTTCAGTGATTTTCTTTAAGATTACCAGCAAAGGACTGCCACGCCCAAAGATGCTGTGGTGAGGTTTGGATCTTGTCTCCAGCCATTCTCGCTTGTATGTACTCCTTCTTGCAGCCAAGATTCTGTGGATTCCTCAGAGCTTCCTTAATTAATCATTGACTCCCAAATGCACTACCTTGGCTAAGTTCCCTCGCCAGAGTCTTGTGCACAGAACGGGTCTGGGTTTCCTGCTATTCGTGCTCCATCCCTGTGAGACCGCCCAGCAATGCCACAGCGTCAGCTGACATTAGTCTCACCCAGTCCACGTCCTCCTCCTTTAAAACCTCCCTGTGAGGTTCAACAAATAACGTTACAGACTCTGATGCCAGGTGAACCAACTCCCTCACTGTCCTGAGGGTTCCCAAGCTTAGACGTTGCCCCGAGGAGGGAATAAACGTTGGCCAGAGACAGAAGGAGTCAATAGAGAAATCAGAGTCTTGTGTTTGGTCACCCCGGATAGGCTAAGAGGCAGGGGAGAAAGAGTTTGGGAGAAAAGACACCTCAAGTGGATAATACCAACGTGGATAAATGAGAGCCAATTACATCTCTTGGAGAGGTCTAGACCAATCCAGACACAGTTTCATGAGTATATCAAGTCCTTACGCATTTATAATACAGCCACTTAAGTTTCTTAATATGTTTTAAAGCATACTGAAAGATTCACTTAGTCTGATATTTAGCTTAATATTATATTCCTTACATATCATCATAATTCCTTCTGAGTGAGGGTAAATTTTATTAGTATGAATCTGCTCGAGAGCGTGTTATCTGGAGGTGGGATGGGGGAGGCGCACTACAGAATTGCGTGGTATTTACCAGCCAGCAAATGATAACAATTAAGAAAAAAAGATGAACGGGACCCTGTGGGGGACAGATACTGCTGGGGACCTCCAGGGAGAGACTGGCCCGCAGGGGGGGGTCCCCTGATTCAGCAGATGTGTGGGGGACCCTCACTTCACAGAATCTTTTTTTATATGTCTCTCTGCATGAGAACCAAATTACAGAAGGGGACAGATCTGTCCAACGTTCCCTTGTATTTATACTCTTGGTCTACATAAGAAGTCTTGTTTTTAAAGTAGCCTCACATTTGTTATTTCATTTCCCCCTCTAATATTTGACTGAAAAGATTTTTTTGGTATCAGAGAAGAGATTGTATTACATAGCTAGTTCCTTCATCACATTGCAGTAACTGCTGACATTAACATCCTTTTTGGTTTGTTTTACAGCCAATTTTATCATCTGTTCTCTTTTTTTTTTTTCTAAAAAAATATTATTAAATATGGGATAGTTAAAAGTATGATCCAATTAACTATCCAATTAAGTATGATAGTATAAATAAAAGTATGATCCAATGAACTATTATTAAATATTGGATGGTTAAAAGTATAAACTGTCTAATAATATTTCCGTTCTTAGTATGTCCCTCCTTTCGGTATTCACTCATCTTTTGACATTGGCCTCCTAACTTTTCCTAAAATATGAAGACACCTGGTGTCTGATATACATACGTTCTCAGCTACACCTGAATTGAGAGACTTTACCTGTGACACCGAGCAATTGTATCTCTCCTTTATTTCCATATATTCCTGGGTATACCCTTAGTCCTCTACCTGAAATGCGTGATGACATTATAATATTAATTATATTATATAATTATTATATATTATATTATCTAATAACATATATTATTATATAACAATTATGTAGTATGATTATTATAACATTATAATGTCAATATATTGTATATTTATATTATAATATTTATATATATAGCATTATAACATTATAAGAACATATTTTCATGAATATTTTAGAATTCTTTTTCACAATGAATGGGGGAATTCAATTTCAAAAGCTTTAACCCTTTCTGGCTTTATGATGAATTTGAGGGCTCTGTGTCCACGTTGGTGGAAACCTCAGGGCAGTGGTTCTCAGCCTGGCCGTCCACCGGGATCACCTGGGGGCACTACCGCCAGGGCTCACCCCCAGCCACTGGTCCCAGGTGGGCCCTGGACCCTGGGATTTTCGGAAGCTTCCTTGGTGATTCGAATGTGTAGCCAGGTTAAGGACCATGGCCCTGGGCAATAAAACACACAGCGGTGTTGTTGCAAATCTGGATTATGCTGGGACATCGTGGCCCAATTGCAAAGCAAAAGGCAAAAGAAACGAAGGGTGTTATTCTCACCATTCCAACCATTCCATTTCTTTTTCTTTTTTTTTTTTTTATAATTTTTATTTTGTTATATTAGTCACCATCCAGTACACCCCCAGTCAACCATTCCATTTCTATATAATACGAACACGGTCTTCATCTGGGGCTCACTTAACGATGTTATTGCAAGTCAAGCCCATAGTTTTCATTTTTCAATAGATACATTTCTTTCACGATGTAGTTTACATTAATTAACCCTGCTGGTGCCCTTGTAAGGTCTCTGTCTGAATTCATTCATCTCTGGCGTTTGACTCACTGACAAAGGTTTTAATGCTGTTCCCATTGCTGTTAGCATCAGGGTTCCCTAAAGAAGGCATCGCTTCGCTGCTGAAAGTTTCCACAATCCATCCTCCTCCAGATTGCTCTCCTGTCTTTTTCCTTTTGATGCACCTTCCTTTTTTCTGAACCCCAGAGACTCACCTACAGCTAGGAAAAAAAAAAAATCTCTCCCCCCCTTTTCCATGTTAAAGACCCATCTTCTACTACTTTCAAATAAGATACAGTATTCTAAAGTGCCTCGTATCACAATAGCGTCGTCCAGATGTAAACTGTCATTATACTGGCATTATCTTTTCCATTATATAATCTATTTTTACCTTCTCCTGCCCCCTACATCCTCTTATTACTGGCAGCCTGATAATATCATTCATGAGGTGGAGCAATCTCCTCTCCTTTCCCAGAATACCTTCTGCAGGATGTATTTTCCTTCTTCAAAAGAAAATGCCACTTTGGCTTTTATTCGTGAGTTCTCAGCATTTCCTACACGCAGAGAAGGAAATTACCTTTATTCAAACACTTAAGTGACTTGGTCGAGGTGGCAAACTTAATTTAAATAATGCATCTTTTTATTCCCAGTTGGTTGTTTTCCCTACAAGACAAGGATGGGCAACCATCAAGGAGACTTTGACGTTCCTTCTGGTCCCTATTTCCATCATGTCTGTGTCTCTCTTTTCTTTCTTACTCATTTTTCCTTAGGCTTCTTTTTCTGTTAATTCTTCTTTATATCTTCTTTAGGACGATGGGGGCTGCCTGGGAGCTTTAGTTAACAAGCAAACAAACAAACGAGAAAACAGACCAAAACAGCACCAACAACACCTGTCATCCTCTTCACGGGCTTAGACAGAACTTACTAAAAAATTAAGGACTTAACACTTGGCCCACAGCCAGTTAAAATCAAAGTAAAAATACTGCCCACACTAGTGAAAACAATGATCAGTTAGTCAAGATGAATGAACAAAGAAGAAAAATGAGAGTATGAGGATTTTTACCACTGTATTCATTTCCTCATGTTTGACCTTAGGGTGTATATAGCTTAGGGTGTCATAGCTTTGGCATTTAGGTGTATTTTCCTCTTACAGAAATAGGAGTTCAGTTTCATAGTCATAATACCAGCACACAGGCAAAGCTTAATAAAAATTGTTCAAAGAGTGAAGGCGTGTTATTCAGTGGGGCTTACTGTCTCTCAAATTCAGTAAAACCCAAAATGTTTTATTGGCTTCATTAATCATTGATGATTAGGGCAATTCCCTGGGGTGCCTGGCTGGCTCAGTCAGTGGACCACGCGGCTCTTGGTCTTGGAGTCGTGCGTTCAAGCCTCACGTTGGGGGTAGATTATTGCTTAAATAAATAAGCTTGAAAAAAATGATTAGGGCCCTTCTGTAGAGAAGGGTAATTTGTAGACAGGTGAGAGAATTTATGGGAGAAAAAAACTGGCTTAGCACAGTGACTTGAAGATTTTGGAGATTGTAACTCACCATTGGTCATATTCTATTGCTATTTTTAACTATAAGCTAGTGTAAATTATGGAATTACTTGCCATGACATCATAGGATTCTCCATTTCTATGTACTTTGCTGTGGCTTTGTATTATTCCTTGAACAATTAATTCCTCCAGGATATCTGATGACTTTTGTCGCTCTTGGCTCTCTGGGGGTTGAGGTTTATGGATTAATCCAACAGTCACTAGGTCTAAAGGAAACGAAAGAAGGAATAGAAATGTAAGTATGAACATTTTATCAATCAGATGCTAAATGGATGCTTTATAAATCACATTACTTAACTAAATCTTTATCTCAACACTCTGACCTACACATCTGTTCTTATTATAAATCTTTCAATCATTTGAAGTTCAAATTCTTCATGTTCTTATGGAGGATATGCATCATCCTGATACACTGTTTACTTCGCAGGCCCCATATTAACATAACAACAAGTCTTTCATGCGCTGCTCTGCACCACTCCTTTGTTGTAACAACTCTTGTACACTCGAGTATGACTGCATGGGTTCTCTGCGCTAATTATGGAGCTGAAGAACAGCTAGGAAGGCGATACTCTTCCAGTGACTCTTCCGAGTTGCAGTTTGGTTTCTAGGCTTTGTATACAAAGGATAAACAGTGCAATGTTGCCAAGAGACTTCTGGTTCTGCAACCTTGAGTTTACAATGACGCCATCTGCTCAATCTATGTAAGTAAGAGTATGCCTTTTGGAAAAGAGTCTTTGAACCAAATCACAATTGAATTCAAGTGATATCAGGGAAATTTTTATTATCGATTCTAAAAATGGCACTGGAACAGTTCACAAGTGAACTGCACTGATGAGAGAGACCCCCCCCCATTACAAATCACCCACTTCAACAAAGAAGCAAGCAGGCGTCTGTTTTTACAGACACACATTTTAAAATAAAGGGGCAATGAGGAGTCCTCAGAAATGGGCTATCTTCTGTTTCGTCATCATCGGGAAGTCCTGATAGTCACCAAAGTCATTCCATCTAGCGGACAGAGTGTTGTTATGAAAATTTCTAACCTCACTGGTTAACAAAGACAGTGTTCATGAATTTGCAGCGGGAAGATTGGGGGAAAAAAACACAAACACACACACTAGCCAGATGTCTCTCACTTCAGAATATTCACCTTGTTGTTACAAGAGACTTCTCTATTGACCACTGCAAGGAACTTCAACAAATTGCCTATAATCTCATTTCTCGTCCAGTGCTGTGTCTTCTACCCTTGCGTGTGTTTGAAATAGCCTCAATTTTCACTTTAAAGAGCTGTATACAGGGGCGCCTGGGTGGCTCAGTCGTTAAGCATCTGCCTTCGGCTCAGGTCGTGATCCCAGGGTCCCGGGATCGAGCCCCACATCAGGCTCCCTGCTCTTCTAGGAGCCTGCTTCTTCCTCTCCCACTCCCCCTGCTTGTGTTCCCTTTCTCGCTGGCTGTCTCTCTCTTTCTCTGTCAAATAAATAAATAAAATCTTTAAAAAAAATAAATAAAAAGCTGTATACAGATTTTGGTACAGAGTGGTAAAGCTGTCTTTCAAGTAGGTAAACTAGTAAACTAAAGCTTGAAGCAACAGAGAAAAATTCAATAAAAAATTAGAGGTCAATCCTCTTCAAAGAATTAGAAGGATTTTTTTTTTTTCTTTTAGAGGGTGGGCTTATCTGGAATGGTCAAAATAACAGTTAATATTTACTGAGCACTTGGGTGCTTGGTATCATAGTAGGTACTTTATATACTTTGTAACATTGTGAATTCTGAGAGAGGTACTATTATCTCTATCGTATAAACAAACTATATGAGAGAGGTGAATTAACTTGTTAAAGGTGACGCGGGTGAGAAGAGAATCAACTAGGATTTGAATCCAAGAATGGCTGACTTCAGTACCTGTGTTCTTCACCACCTCACGGCGCTCCTTCCCCAAGGTCATGGAAGGAGAACCACTGTGTGGTCCATTTCCCTCCCAGGATGCTTCTATATATATATATATATATATATATATATATATATATATATATATATATATATATATTTAAAGAATTTATTTATTTGTCAGAGAGCAAGAGAGCACAAGCAGGGGGAGCAGCAGGCAGAGGGAGAAGCAGGCTCCCCACTAAGCAAGGAGCCGGATGCGGGACTCGATCTGAAGAACCTGGGATCATGACCTGAGCCAAAGGCAGACACTTCACTGACTGAGCCACGCAGGTGTCCCTGTGAGCTTATTTATTAAGCTCGTCTAAAGAGAACGTCATAGTCGACAACTGTCACTAACATAATACAATTATTAAAACGATTATGAAATAAAAATAATTAACCATCTCAATCAATTATTTTTCCTGAGTGCACCAAAATACTGGCTTGACATTGACAGGGGCCAACTTACAAAGAAACCCCTGTGCTAGGACAGTCTTGCAATGAATCCTCGTGATTTCTCGGGATGCTGCAGACGATTGGGGGAATGCTGGAAAGTGACATGATGCTTCCTTCTGATTATGAAAGTTATACGTGGTTATCAGAATAAACTTGGAAGGTACAGAAAAGAAGAAAAAAAGAAAAGAAGAATGCCCATCCTCTTACCATTCAGAGATTACCGCTGTTGATATATCAAATTTTATTTTTACAAATTTGACATCATACGGAACATACAGTTCTGTTTCCTATGCTGTTAACATATAGATTAGCATATTCTCACAAGGCTAGAAATTCTTCATAAGTGTCAACAGTGAAGTCGTACAAGAAAATGCAGGTGAATTCATCTTTAACTCTGGTGTAGGGAAAGGCTTTCTAACTATGACTCAAAATCCAGATTCAATAAAAGAAAAGATTGATAAATTTTACATTTAAAAATGTTTTCAAGGCAAAAAAAAAAGCAATAAAGGTCAAATATAGATATCACATACCTCCTGATTGGATGTACTAACCAGGGTATAAATATTATCATTTTTGGTATTTTTGCTAAAAATGGATAACCCGAAATATCAGGAAATATCAGACACGCATAAACTGGGGAAGTTTCTATAAAGCAAATGGCTTATGTCTCTAAACACATCAATCTGATAAAAGACAAAGAAAAGCTGAGGGACTAGTTCCAGATTAAAGGAGAAAAACACCGCATGATACCTAAATTAAACATGTGATCCTGGATTAGATCTTGAACCTGAAATTTATTTATAAAGGACATTTGTGAGACAATTGACAAAATTTGAATATGCAGATGAGATAATGTACCGCATAAGGGGTAATTTGCTGATTGTGATCCTTGTCCTGTGATTATGCCAAGAATATCCTTGTTTTAGGAAACACATACTGGTGTACTTAGGAGTAAAGTGTCATTATGTCTGCGATTGGCTCTCAGAAAAAAACTACGTGTATGTGTGTGTGTGTGTGTGTGTGTGCATGTGTGTGTGTGTGTGTGTGTGTGAGAGAGAGAGAGAGAGAGAGAGAGAGGGAGAGAGAGGAAAGGGGGGAGAGAGAGGGACCGTGACACATGTAATTACATCACATTCAAATGCGGTATAATGTTAGCATTTGGGGAATCTGGGGGAAAAATACAGGCATTCTCTGTTTTTTGCAACTTTACCTCAATCTGAAATTATTCAAAATAAGGTTTTTTTTTTTATTAAAGGAAAGACTTGGGACGTGTTAGTGTGAAACTTGAAATTTTTAACAAATCCACTCTAAAGACGGGCAGAGTAGGCATGCAGAAAAGAGAGGAGAAACCGGGCAGAGAGCAAATACAAAGCGTAGGGCACTGGTTGTTATTCATTCTGTGGGAAGATCTTTCCTGGAAACTCATTTACACCACGTCTTGGGAACACCTGCTTTAATAATTCACCCCCTCCCCAGGCTGGTGTGTCTGTCAGCACGACCCCGCTGGACGGACTGACCGAGGCTACGCCCAGGTCCCCGTGCACCTGACGGTCTGCAGTCTGTTAGCACCACAGACATTGAGCATCTGTGCCTCGGTCTAGGAGGGATTCCCATCAATGGAATTATCACTGAGAAAAACTATACGCGCTGGCCGGACACAGAGAGAGAGAAGAGAGGCCACCCAGCTGTATCCCCCGCCTCCTACCTCACATCACAACCACAACGTGAAGGCTGATATGAAATCTATCATAAAGAGAGTGTCCCCAAAGTTCAAGGAAAAGAATCTCATTTACTAGCCCATCTATTTTCCTGGTCTAACATGTGCCTGGGGAAGAAATGAGAGCAGTGAAGAATGACACGAAAGCCTTGCCCTCAAATAAAACAGAGCACTTTTCCTTGAGTTCTATTGAGTTCACTTTGTTTCAGAGGCTGGTAAAATAGAACTAGGCCCTCTTAAATCAACACGGTGGGGGCGGGGGGAGGGGGTTGGGGACTCAAGTAAAGCAAAAACCACCACGGGAAAAATCAAAAAAGTTTCTAAGGAGCACATCAGGTCATAATGACTTGTTCTGTGTTTTTGAAAGATGACTGCTTTGTATATTTGCTGATCTTTTGGGTGGGAGACACAGGGGAAACAGTCTGATGTAGGTTGTATTTATTTTTTCAAATGGAGAACTTTCTCTTGGAAAGATGCGAGCCCAGCGGAAGTTTACAGGAATGTGACCAAAGCCTGTGTGATTCCTATTCCTGAGGCCTGTTTCCCAACCACCAGGAAGGGCTCTTAGCTTGAAGAAAGAGAGAGAGAGAGAGAGAGAGGGAGGGAGAGAGAAGAAAAACAGAAAAAAGGAAAAAAGAAAAAACCCAAGATGGTTTTCATGACTTCATTTACAGAAGATTACTGGTCAGCATTACTTACTCACATAATGAAGGCCTGAGGCTCCATCCTTTGTCTCAGAGATAAGGACTTAGCCATTTGGTCCGCAAAACTGTGCGAAAAGGGTTGCTACCATACATTATACAATATATTTAGAGAGACGGTGTTTTGTGGAGATTCCTATAAACGTGGGACGTTACCTGAATGTATTCTTCTGTTGTCTTCACTAAGAGCTGGGGAACTTTCTGGTATGGTTCCAGGTAAGCTTCCCAACCGAGCCTGTTTTTCCAGGCCATCAGGGCCGCTCACAGTGTCCTTGGGTAACGCAGCTTCATTCTGGGGCCTGCAGTCCTCCCCGGAATGAGTCCCACCGACTTCAGCCTGTGAAAAGGGAAGGGCTCCATGTGAGAGTCAAGATTTCTTAGAAGATGGTTTCTTGGAAGATGGAAACAACATCACAAGGCTGCTTTGCGAATATTCAGCCAACGAGGACCTGTCGTGGAGATTGAATAGTCCCAGCTGCCTGGAGATGTTACCCTGCATGGAGATGTGATTCATTTAGGGACCCTGAGATGGCTCGGTTATCCTGGATTACCCGGGTGTAACCACGAGGGTCCTTATGAGACGGAAGCAGAGGGAGATGCGACTACAGAAGTGGAGACGGTGCTGATGCTACCAGCAGCCGATGGAGGAAGGGCCACCGCTGAGGAATGGGAGGAACTCGGCTGTAGAAGCCAGGACACGTAAGGAAGAAGATTCTTTCCTCATGGCCCCTGAAAGGAACCGGCCCCACCAACACCTCGACTTGAGCCCTAGAACTGATTTTGGACTCCAGACCTCCAGAACTGGTAGAGAATAAAATTGTGTTGTAGCGAGCCACGAAATGTGTGATAATTTGTCATAGGAGCAATAGAAATGGAAATAGTATCTACCAGGAATCTATCAGGCACAAGCTACACGCCGAGCGCCCCGGACGGTGCCAAGATGAACACATTCATCAGGTGTGAAAAGTAAAGATGTTGCACTGTAAAAAAGTTCTGTTGTAAATGAAAGTATCTTTATTGTTTTTGCTGATTAAAAAATACAGACACATTGTAAAAATAAATAATACAGAAGGAAGTTGTTGAGGATTAGTTTTCTGTGTCAACTAAGCTAGTCTACAGTATTGTTATTCCATCAAACATGAATCTAGGTGTTGCTGTGAAGGTATCTGGTAAACGTGGTTATCGTCTACAATCAGTTGACTTTAAGTAAAAGGAGTATCCTTGATAATCTGGGTGGGCCTCATCCAATCAGTTGAAGGCAATAGAGTAGAATTGAGGTTTCCCTGAGGAAGAAGGAATTCATTCTGTGGACTGCACCTTCAACTCCAGCCTGTCCTTTCTGACCACTTATGTTATTGTGGGGATTTTGGACTTGCCTACCCAGCCCCCACAATTGCATAAGCCAATTCCTTGTAATCTATCTATCTATCCAGCCAGCCATAATCCTGGTTCTGTTCCTTTGACAGAATCTGAGTGATACAGAAACACAGTAGGAAGTAAGTAAGTACCATTCCCTAGACAAAGCACTATTAACATCTTAGTATGTAACTTCCCAGATGTGTTTGCTCAAAGAAATAGAATCTTTAAATCGGAATTGGCTAATTAGCACATGAAAAGATGCTCAATATCATTAGTCATTAAGGAGATGCAAATCTAAACCAGAATGAGGCCCCACCTCACATCCACCAGGATGACTATAATGAAGAAACCACATCATCCGTGTGCGCGGGCCTGTGGGGAAATGGGAGCCTTTGCACAGTGCCCTGGGGATATAAAATGCTGCGGCCACTTTGGAAAACAGTTTGAGGTTTCTCAAAAAGTCAAACAGAGGGGCATCTGGGTGGCTCAGGCGTTTAAGCGGCTCCCTTTAGCTCAGGTCCTGATCCCTGCTCAGCAGGGAGCCTGCTTCTCCCTCCCCCTCTCCCTCTGCCCCTCCCCCTGCTTATACGCTCTCTCTCTCAAATAAATAAACAAAATCTTAAAAAAAAAAAGCCAAACAGAGAGTTGGCATTTGATCCAAAAATTCCACTTCTAGGTGTATATATATATATATATCCAGGAAAAATGAAAACATACGTCCACACAAAACCTTGCACACAAATGTTCAAAATTGATATTCATAATATCTAAAAAAGTAGAAACAACCCAAATAGCCATCAACTGACAAATGTATAAATAAAACGGTCTGGATAGACCAAAGAATATTCTAAGGCAATAACAAGAAATAAAGCACTGAAGTCTGCTGCTACGTAGGTGACTTTGGAAAGCATCATGAGGAGTGAAGGAAGCCAGACGCAAAGATGGGTCCACTTACCGAATATTCAGAATAGGCAAATTAATAGAAACAGAGTACAGATTTAGCGGTTGCTTAGGAAATGGAGGTTGGCCGCTAATGGATAGTGGTTTCTTTTGTGGGGAGGATGAAAATGCTCTAAAATTAGATTGTGGTGGTGGCTGTGGATTGTGCATTTTAAATGGGTGAGTTGTAGGATATGTGGATTATATTTTAATAAAGCTATTTGTGACTAAAATAAATCCGGTTATATAGTCAATGGTATTGTATTATATTTCTGTATATATATATATATATATATATATATATATATATATATATATTCTGTAACCTGTTTTTTTTTTCACTAACAATATATCAGAGACATTTGCTTATGTCAGTGCGTATACAGGTCTACCTCATTCTACCTAATGGTGGAGAGTAGTCATTTAGGGAGATGACAGCACTGGGGCCCATTAGGTAATATACAACAACTTGTTTAACCAGTTCCTACTGATGGCCATCTAGTTGTTTCTCCAGATGTTTCTATATGTGTTTCTGTATATGTGTTCAATATAATGAAGAGGGCTGGCATGATATCTGTGCATGGCAGTGGGAACTCACCCAATCATTCCAGGAGAATCAGTCCCTAGATACGGACATGCTGGGCCCAAAGATGTACACATTTTATATGAATATGTGTCTCCAGAGGGCCCTCCATTAAATCCTGCACTGGCTGACGCTCCCACCTTTTCCTTTTTAAGAATATCAGTTTCTCTGGGGGCGCCTGGGTGGTACAGCGGTTAAGCGTCTGCCTTCGGCTCAGGGCGTGATCCCGGCGTTCTGGGATCGAGCCCCACATCAGGCTCCTCCGCTGGGAGCCTGCTTCTTCCTCTCCCACTCCCCCTGCTCGTGTTCCCTCTCTTGCTGGCTGTCTCTATCTCTGTCGAATAAATAAATAAAATCTTTAAAAAAAAAAAAAAAGAATATCAGTTTCTCCGTACTACAATTCTATTGCTTGCAAATAGATCAAAACATTGTTAAAAGGGCCCGTACGTGATTGAGTGAACCACTGACTCTGAGATGCTTGTCCATGTCAAATTTTTCATAGTCCCACAGCAAAAGAGGAAAAGTAAGAAAAAAATGTGGTGAGTTTTTCAAAAAGCTACATTAATTCAATTCAAAGAACTGTTACTTATTTAGAGAGGCAGAATGCTCTAAATATTGGTATGTTCAGGAACATTTTTCTCCAAGCCCCTCTAACTCCCCTGCCCCCTCCCTTTCAGCACCGGCTCTTTTCTCCCTGCTTGGGTTGATTGGCCAACGTCTTCTGCATCTAAGACACATAGCAGGGGAAGGCTCCTCAGTGTTCCCAGGAGACCTAAGAACATAAGCATCTTCTATGGTTATTGTCCTCTGGGTCTTCTTCTCATGTCTATTGATTTCATGTTGTTGGCCCAAGGGGTACTCTTCTTCTCCCCTGAGTATTTGAAGGGCCCCAGGATCCTACCTCCAAACCCCGCTGTTTCCAGCAATGCCCTGGTACACTAGTACCACATCGTATCTTGCTGGGACCGCAGAAGGTGTTGAAGAAGAGAAGATGCATGAATTGGGTCTTGATGAATGAGTTTCCGGTGGGCAAGAAGAAAAGGTCATTCTAGACAGAGACTAAGCACACACGAAGACAGGGTATGAAACAGTATTGTGAGCATATGAACTGGAGTTTTTGCAGTGGAACAGAAACAGATGGAGGTAGACAGGGGTAAGTGGTGAGGTGGGAAAGGGAAGTCAAGGAATTTGGTTTTATTTTAAATGCAACAAGAATCCTTCGTAGATTTTCTGTATATGAAAGGAAAATAAAATGATCATGTGTTTGTTTTTAGAAAAATCACTGGGGTTAGTGCAAACTAGGGGAACTGAAGGAAGCAAGGAAGGGACAGAGCAGGGCTGTCAATAACGGTGATTGCAATTGTCCAGGTCAGATCTGATAGAACATGAACTAGGACGGTGGAAGTGAAATTGGGGGAGAGAGAGGGGCCCAGAAACATTAGAAAGGAAGACAGCACACCTCTCCGAACTTCTGTTTAAAGGACGGAGGTCTCTCTCGTTTGAAGTTATGACTCCAGGGACTAAACAGAAAGTATTTCCTTTGGGAAAATTGAATTTAAAAAATAGGACATCAGCCTGAAACTCTTTGTACTCTCACAATAAAAATCATACAAATTTTAAAAAATCTAAGCACATTTGTTCACTTTCTGAAAGCTCACCAAAGTGCTTTGAAATCCCTCGGAGGCTAAGTAGAAATCACAGTAGCTAGGTCATGGCAGCTCCAACACCCTCAGGTTCTTGTCATTCAATTAGGGATTCTCGTATGTTCATAGGGAGACTCACATAGCTCCTTATCAGCATCTTTACATAGCATGATTGCTCCAGCTAAGCCAACGTCATTTTATCGTGCTGAGGGCTAATTAGTTCTGTGCTTCAGGACTACTCGGGAAAGTATGAAAAAGCAACCAACTGAACAAACAAACGAGTAAGCAAACAAAAAGTCAATAGATCTGAAATACAAATGGCATACGGAGAAGGCATGAGAGTAACTATGTGCTTTTTCTTTCTCTCTCTGTTTGTCTTTCTTATAGACACAGTTACTGCTCTGTAGTCCCAGGAAAAGTCTTTATAGATCTTATGTATTATTATTTTGTTATATAATAATAATCCTATTATATCAGACAGGATCTCTCTCTCTTTCACATGCACACACACATTTATGCACACACATATCACGAATATATATAAATACATATTGTTATATATAACAAAGGAAAAGGAGACTCTGATGCTTTTTCAGGGGCTCACAGTTCATGCTGAAGATAAAGCAAAGATCGTGTTCGGTATTCTTGTCCCTCTTTCCAAATAAACTATTAAAAACCAATTATTTGCAGTGATGATGAGACAGGTGATTTTACAAGCTTGTTTTGTTTTGGAGACCCATAGTTTTGGACCTAGCAAGGCACTGAGTTAAACACAAAGGCGAGTTTTGCCATCTAACGTTTCCCATCGGAGACCCTGAAAAATGTAACCATAACAAACAAAATGCCCATAGTGGAGCTGAGAGCAAATTTGGAATGAGCAAAGTCTCAGTCTCAAAGGTGACTTTTCACAAAGCTAATCTGTCACCTACAAGTCAGAGTATATTTAAGTGCCACAACCCTACATGACCTCCCAATGGCTTCATCCAAGCCACGAACCCAGCCAGGCCTTAGCAAGGATCTTCACCTGTTTCTTACTTACTCAGATCCAGTCTGCCTTCAAGCTCTGTAAGTGACCAAAGCTTAAATGGTAGCAGAGGAAACACAATCTTTTGACATAAAATAACATATACCAGCCTTCAGTTTCCAGAGCAGAAACGTAAGGTTTTTCTCTTTGGAAAACTAAGAATGTCTTTCAAATACCTTATCTATGTGCAACACATTCTGGAAATTTTAACCCAATTTCATAATCTAGACTGGAGAATAGACAGAGTTCAAAGACCAGAGATATTTACAAATTAATTATATCTCTGCCTGTCGGGGATATGGCAAAACAGATTTCTTGTTCTTTTTATGCATCGGGGTTTATATTTTCACACCAATGAGAAGTCTCTTTGCCATGGTGCTGGGGGAGGGGGTGGGGAGGTGGGTGGGAGGTTTTATTTTTTCCTTGAGATGAAGTTGTGGCAGAAGCACAGAATCAATATGTTTCTATATTTTTTTAATCAATTCTATTTTATACTTCATTGTCTTGGGGATAAAATCTTACCAATTTTAGACAGAATTGAAAAGCTGAGAATTTGAAGCAAACAGCAATGCATGAGAATTATCAGGGTTCCAGAAAACGTATTGCTTTTACAGACAGAGTTGCGTTTTGTGTTTTGTTTGGTTTGGATCTGGAAGTACTAGGGGTTGTGTTCTAAAGCTTCCGGGAAACACATTTGCCAAACAGTTTGGAGGGAGCCGTTTGTCAAGCCTCCCTGAGCTGAAACCTTAAATCACATTATCGGCAGATGCATTTTATAAATATATTTGTCTTGCAGACATATAAGAAAAATGTACTCTTCAAAATTTGATTTTTCTAGTTTACATCTAATGAATGTAAAAACAAATAGCAACCCTCCAAAAAACACTCAGAAATACCATCTTTTGGGGCGCCTGGGTGGCGCAGTCATTAAGCCTCTGCCTTTGGCTCAGGGCGTGATCCCGGCGTTCTGGGATCGAGCCCCACATCGGGCCTCTCCGCTAGGGGCCTGCTTCTTCCTCTCCCACTTCCCCTGCTTGTGTTCCCTCTTTCGCTGGCTGTCTCTCTCTGTCAAATAAATAAATAAAAAATCTTTAAAAAAAAAAAGAAATACCATCTTTTAAAAATCTGGACTGGAAGAAGTCACTTCGTCTCTTTTATTCTGAGGATAAACATGACTTTTCCTGCAAAAGACTAGGGAAAACCTGCGAAGGGTCCTTAGAGATCGTCTATTCCAATCTAGTCTGTTCCCTTTCATAATAAGTCAGAAACTCAGAGTTCATCATACAGAAGAACATTTTTCCAACTGAGAAGTTTCCCATGCTTTTCTTATCATGCATTATTTTATTACTGTGCCTTTTTTACCATTTTCGACTAGGGTAAAAGTGAGGAGAAAGTCAGTAGGCAGGTCTCGAGAAGTTCGATTCAGAATATTTTAAAGTTGTGCCGCTAGAAAACATAAATATTTCATGCAAGCAAACACGTTCCTCTCATTTTGAAGACGCCGCTGAACTACTGAGCCCTCCACCTGTGCATTTAGGAAGTTAGCAAAAGCAGCACCGTTCTGATAGCTAGAGAGTGTTTAATTAATAATCATACGTTCGCTGGATCAGATTTCCAAAGTCAAGTGCTTGGTGGGGGTGGGGGGTAAGGAGGTATATGCTTGAGTCGACTCTGAGTCTATTTTCAAGCTATTTTAATACTGAATTTCCTCTTTGCTGACTGTCATTAGTCTAGTTTTGTGACTAGGAGACAAGAAGATACCAAGGAAATGGGGGAGCTGGGAGGGACATGGAGTCACTCAAAAAATGTTTATTTAGTGCTTGGTCTGCCTCAGGCACTGTAGTGAGCGCAGGAGATGCAAAGACAAAGAAAGGAGTAACTCAGGATGGGAGGCAAACACAATAAGATGTTCTGAAACAATGTAGGAGAAGGTCGAAGGTCAACTCTGCCGGCAAGGTGGCAGTAGTGGGAGTGGGGGCAGGGGCAGGAAGAGGGGACTTACGTTGTCATGAAAGATGGGTACATATTTGCTATGTGGCCTAACAAGGAGGAGGGGGGAGAATCTGAAGGGAGGGTAAACAACAGGTGTAAAGCATGGAGATAGAGAGAGAATGGGTTTGGGGAGCAACGAGTAGCTAGGTTTGACCAGAAATGAGTGTGGGAGGAGATGAAGCTGGAGAACGTGACCGGAGGCCGCTCAAGGATGGCTGGTAAGACGTGCTAAGGATTTAGGATTTTATCTCACATCAATCTCTGTGATAATGACAATTGTACTAACTCATATTAAGCACTTACTCTGTGCCAGGCGTTGGTATGATCATTTCATGTGAATTTCATCTTCGTTGACAACTCTATGAAATAACTAGTATCAGTACTACCCCCATTTTACAGACACGGATACTGAAGCACAGAGATGCTAAAAACCTGACCAAAGTCACACAGCCAACAAACTGTGGACCCAGAAATCAAACCGAGGTAGTGACATTCTTGACCACTGATGTGTGTGCCTACCCAATGGGTCGGTAATTGTTTTGTCAGCGGAGGACGACATAATCAGATTTTACTTTAGAAATATTGCCCTGGAGGTCATGAAGAGGACGAGCTGGAGCACAGGTGGGGGTGGGCAGTGGAGGATGGATCCAGGGAGACCTGTTAGGAGAATCGGATGAAAATCCAATGGAGACACAATGACTTTCATACCCAGGGAATTCAGGAAGAAACACAGAAACCCTCCCAAGCCTGAGGAAGCTTAGCTTAGAGGGACCCAGTGTATCTGACATGCAGAGAGGATTGCTTTTTATCACTTCCTCCTGCTCTATCTTCCACCTGCTCAACAAAATCATTTTCAGTAATAACCACAAAGTGAAACAAAGGATATGGGCAGATAAGAAAGACAAATAGTGGAAATTTCCTCCTATGGAAGTCTTATTCGTAATCATGCCAGTAAAGTAAATTAAAAAAAAAAAAGATTTTTCATACAAAAAAGACAAAAGCACAATGGCTTAATATTTTAAATCACATTAATATAGTTTTTTTTAAGAAGATTTTATTTATTTATTTAGGAGAGCAAGTGCATGAGCGGTGGGGTGAGGCAGAGGGAGAGGGAGAAGCAGGCTCCCTGCTGAGCTGGGATCCTGAAACAGGACTCGATCCCAGGACCCCGAGATCATGACCTGAGCTGAAGGCAGACACTCAACCAACTGAGCCACACACGCGCTCCACATTCATATAGTTTTTGGGAAAAGGGAGGAAAATGTATTACTATATATTAACCCAAAGCAGTAATGAGTAATAAAGATGATCAAATTGTTTCCAAGAAGCTAATACATCTATGAGGCAGAAGGAGCTTTAAACAAACATTTACCATGCGAGAAAGGAGTGCCACAGCGGTGGTGTTTGGGCTCGGTGCTGAAGGATAAGTAGGAATTCGTCAAGTGAGCTGGAAATGGGGGCCTGGGGAGGGCATTCCAAGAAGGGGGAATGGCATGGGGAACAGCATGAACAGTGTTGATGAGTGGAGGAAGGGAGCATTGTGGGTTCCTCTGGCAGACCCAGGAGTCTACGAGTATGCGGGATTGGACAAGATGACGTTAGAAAGCCTGGTGGGACCACGTGTAGAGGGCTTTGCACACTCCAGGGAACTTTTTCTTAGAAAGAGAGGTGGCAGTGTGGGAGGCAGATGGGGTAGGGAGGATGCCAATGGGAGAGGCAGGAAGACCCAGTAAGAGGTAACAGGCACCTAAACTGGGACAGAGGCAGCTGGGCTAGAAAGCAGGAAACAGTGTCAAGATGGGTGGGCACCAGGTCCTAAGCCCGAGTCTCTGGTTTGTTTTATGATGTGCCCATGAGCCCAGCATGTGTGCCACACACACAGTAGGTGCCGTAAGTGGCACCCAATGGCATCTTGCACATCATCTGCTGGAAAAAAGGTATGCTCTTTCAACAGTAGCTCCAAAAATGCCCTTGCGGAAGGGTGACCATAAATCCTGGTTTTCTGCCAACTGTATGGGCTTCAATCAGACTGAGTAAATTCATTAGTAGTGTTCCTTTTCACTCTTTAAAGTATCCTGCTTTTGATGATAGATTTTATGGTAATATTATCTTTGGGTGATCCCTCTCCAAGGTATAGCACTGCGGGGTCCCAGTTTCGTTTGTGCAATATTGATGGTGGTGAGGACTGGAAGAAATCCTGGACCTCATCCCTCCATGCCCCACCCTGGAAATCATTCCCCTTCAAGTCTCCAGAATTACAGGGTTTGCAATCTTGAGAGCGAGAGCGCACAGAGTTTTGGAATGAGACTCTTGAAAATCAGATTCTATCCAGCTCTGACCCTAAACAAGCTGTGCAGCCACAGGCGAGACATCCACCTCTCTGGGCTTCAGGGTCCTCAGGGGGTAAGCGAGAGGGTTCAGCCAGACGGATGGCCTCCCAATCTCTTTGAGCGCTAAGTGATTCTCAAAGGGCCCGCTTTCCGGAAGCCAGTAAAGTACAGCAGCTCCCAGGAACTCCCACCCTCCCCTGAGAATCACCACCAACCCCAGCTCTGGGCAGAACGCACAGCTCCACCTGCGGCTCCTGCCTCTGCCCTGGGTGGGACCACCTTGCCAAGTTCTTGAAACACAAAAGGCTCTCAAAGCAAGTCCTAAAGCAGGATGAGTCCTGGGTAAGACTGCAGGTAAACACCCGCGAAGACAGTGGCTCCCACCTCTGCCCACCCACCCACCAGGAGGGCTGTGAGCCCCTGCCGACCCAGCTCCGTCTGCTCCAGTCGTCCCCCTTCCCCCAAGCGTGGCAAAAGGCTTTGTGCCTGCTTATCTGTTGTGTTGGTTTGTTTTACCTTAAATCCCTCTTCCCAGCCCTTCCTGGGCGCGGGTACGCGTCTCTGGTCCTCCGCAGCCTGGGAAGGTCCGCAGCCCATGCCGCGCACCGCGCGCTTAGCCTCCAGCCGGGCGGGCGGTGCGCCCCCGGGGGTGCTCCCTGCTGCGCCCCTGCACCCCACCCCTGCGCCGTGCACCCCCGCCCCTGCGCACTGAAAGCCGGGGCTGGAGGCGCTCGGCAGCTGGGCAGTTGCCGGGAAGTGTTGCCACAATAAACCTCATCAAGCGGCCCTGGGACCTGGGCGGCGGTGGGAAGTTTGTAACTGGAAACCAGAAGGCGTCTAAATCACAACGAGGGTGGGAGGAGCCCGCTGCCCAGGCTGAGCTAGTTTTTAAAGTAGCCGAGTCGAAGGGATCCTGCGGAGACCTCTTATTTTTTCCTTTCTAAGGCCCTGTGGGACCCTCCCCCGTCCCGGACCCTGGGGACCTCGCGGAAGGCGGCGGCGAGTGCTATCGGCAAGCAGCTGCGGAGCTGAGGCCGGCAGTGGAGACAGACCGACAGCCCCCGACGGCAGGGTCACAGGCAGAGCTGGGGAGGACGGTCACGGTCACGCAAACAGAAACCCACACAATGAAGAAAACCAGGTATTAGGATCATAACAGCTCGGCTGCCGAGAAATGGGTCATGCAGATGATTTTTATGGAGACCCCATTTTATGAGCCTTCACATGGTAAGGAAAGTGCCTGGCTAGGCATATTTTTCTCAGAGAATTAAATAAAAATGATGTCATCCATCAGAGAAGGCAGACCAGAAAGATCACTCAACTAAGCAACAAGTTCTTTCCTGGATTTTTTTTTTCTTTTTGTCCTATTTTTAATTAATTTTTATTTGCAAGAGTTAAAAAAAAAAGGTGAAAGGGATCTTCAACATCACCTACCAACCCCTTATTTTACAGGCTGTAAACCTAGGCTCAGAGGCTGAGTGATTCAGATTGGGGTGGGGAGGCTTGTTAGTGAGGGATCTGAAATGAAGAACCAGGTGGCCTGACTCAGGGGGTTCCTGAATCCACAACACTAGGAAGATTCTAGTTAGGATTCTTGGAAATGTGAAAACCCTGGATCCTTCCAGGGAAATCACTGGCCACCTGTGTTAGAAGAAGCTGATTATTTACATTATAGCATTTAAGTTCATTTCACTGCCTCTCCTTACTGCTTGGATGGTGTTGCCTGTCAATTTTCCTTTCACGAAAATTGAGACGAGAGCGAAGAAGGGATAAAACTCAAGTCTAAGCATTATAGTTATTGAGCAAGGAGCTTGAAGGATTTGTGAATGAAGTTGAAACAAGGCTCAGATGGTGTTTGGGGAACGTATCTGAAAGTATTAACTCGTGGTTGTAATAAGTCACATGAAATATTCCAACGGGGAACTGAAAAATTCTCAGACTATAATAATCTGACACAAATGACACCAATGAAATATTCTTGAGAAAGTTTAATGAAAGTGTGCGGGATGAACTGTGGGAGGTTTCTTCCTTCTTTTTCTTTTAAGGCAATCTGTGAACAGAGATTTGCTAGGACATCAGCGTGAATAAATGGGGTGGAAGCCAAATGTGTTGTGCAGGAATTTCTAGAAGCATCCTATAACTTCCAAAGTTGTGAAAATGCCCTTCTTCTAGCAATGTGCTAGAGTCTGCTTGTCCTGCCTCAGGAGAGCCGATTGTCAGGAATATTCGGACCTACTTGTTAAAAGCAGTCATTATTAAAAATTAAGTTATGTAAGCTTACAATTAAATTAGTTACATTAAAAATAAAAATAATAGATATGACTCATCAGTTCCTAATTATTTTATTATAATTTACTATTGTTATGCTTTTGAGTTTGTTAATGTTTATGGTGTCTGCACGGTGCACTCCTGTGGATGTCTTTCCAACTCTACCTCCAGGGACATCACATTGGTAGTTTGAAATCAGCCAAAGTGGGAAGACCGACACCATGAAATCCATAGAAGGTGACAATCGGGGCTTTCTCTTTCCCACCCCCACCCCCGGAGCTGGTTATTAAACATTTACTGGTACACTGCAGCCTTTTCTCTTATATTCAGAACACCAAAGCATAGCTCTGTTTACCCTTCTCTGACTTCTGCAGTCACCCCCACCCCCAGCCGTGGAATGCGTGTGTCATTTCTCCTTCCCCCTTCACAGTGAAGTGTTGTACTAAGGCTCTGTGCTGTGGGCCCTTACTGATTGTGCTCCGGTCTTAGATAACTTGTTTCCGCTTTGAAGGCTGCCAGTGTGAAAAAACCTTTGATTTTCACCAAACCAGGGCCATTGTTTGCCCTTTTTTTTTTTTTTTTAAGTAAGCTCTATGTCCAAGGCAGGGCTTGAACTCACCACCCTGAGGTCAAGGGCCACCTGCTCCACAGACTGAGCCAGGCAGTCGCCCCTCTCTTGCCCATTTTAAAATTTGATGACTTTGGTGCTTCTCTTCAGTTTTGAATAATCTTGAGAAGGTCAACTCTGCACTTCCCTACAGAATTTAAGCCTGGGTTTTGATCTGAGCTCTTTTTTCTCTGGAATGATGAGGATATTTTAAGGACTGGTGCCTCTCAAATTGTAACGTGTGCTCCCCGGAGACATCATGAAAATGCAGATTCCCATCGAGTAGGTTTGGAGTGGGGCCCAAAGATCACATTTCTACCAACCTTTCAGGGGTATGTTGGTAGAGCCTCGCATGTGGGGTAGGAAGGGAATAGAACACATCTGAATATTACATCATTATTTCAAAAGACAGAAAGGAAAGACGGAAGGAAGGAGAAAGAATTGAGGAGGAAAGGGGTAGGCGAGAATGAACATGAGGTCCATACTTCATTTTACTTCCATCTAGAAAGTACCTTTGGGCATAAAATGACAGCTTCTTCTTCTTCTTCTTTTTTTTTTTTTTTAAGATTATTTATTTGACAGAGAGAGACAGCCAGCGAGAGAGGGAACACAAGCAGGGGGAGTGGGAGAGGGAGAAGCAGGCTCCCAGTGGAGGAGCCTGATGTGGGGCTCGACCCCAGGACCCTGAGATCATGCCCGGAGCTGAAGGCAGACACTTAACGACTGAGCCACCCAGGCGCCCCATAAAATGACAGCTTCTTATCCCTCCTCTCCGGTACAGGATGGGTCTTTGTGAGTAACTGGGTCATGGCAAGGAAGAAAAGACAATCCTGACTTGCTGTCACTCAAGCTCTGGAGTTAGGTTTTCCTCTTCTGTCTGTTCTGAGATAGCTGTCCTTCCAGGGGTGGTGGGGAAACCAGAGGGCAGCGATAGGTGTCTCCCTGTAGGGGTGAGGGTGTTAGTGTAGGAGGGCGGGCTCTGTGCCATGCAGCTGAGGGGTTTCCACTGGCAATGAATAGAACGATTCTGTGCTGACCTTCATTCCCAAACATGTCCCAAATGATGTCCCAAATGACTGATCGCCACAGTAATGGCTGACATCTTGAGTGCTTCCTAAGGAGTAACTGAGAGAGGGAAGCTGATGGCTGTGTTGGTATTTCTACTTTATTTCTATTTTGTTAGTCAATTATTGGCTTAAAGCACAGATCGGAAAACTAAGGGTCCACGGGCCAAATCCCGCCCACTGCCTGTCCTTATCTGACATGTGAGCTAAGAAAGGTTTTTACATTTTTAAACAGTTGAAAAAAAATAGTGAAAAAAAATTGAAAAAACGAAGACCATTAATTAGTCATTTGGGACAATTACATGAAGCTCAAATTTCAGTGTCCATAAATAAAGTTTTACTGGAGCAATCTTTTTGTTTACATATTATCTAGGGCTGCTTTTGTGCCCTGGGGGCAGAGTTCAGTAGCTGTGACCGAGACCACAGGGCCTGTAGAACTGAGAATATTTATTATCTAGCCTTTACGGAAAATGTTGGCTGATCTATGATTTAGAATGATAAAGCAGTTCCCACAAGGGTATTAAATAACTATGTGGGACCCTAAAGGCCTGGAAGAATTTGTACGGCTTCCAGAAGGGCAAAAACCTCTTGGGGAATAGATGCCACCCGGGGGGAATTGATCTCGTTCACTTGCTGAACTCCCAGGCCTGTAAACCATTTTTTTAAGTGGCTTCATTCAGCTGCTAACCACCTCCCCCCACTCCCACCCTCGGGCTTTGCCCAAGCACCGTGTTCACAGGAAGGTTCTGGAGTGGGGAACACCACCTCGCTCTGTTGAAAGGCTGTTTTGCATCCTGGGAGGGAGTGCAGGGAACACTGTAGCTTCTGGAAAAAGGAAGGAGAGCACCAGATTGTCAGAAACAAGTGGCATTTTGAGTGTCTTCTTGAATTTAAAGACCTAATTAAAAAACCCCATCTCGTTCCGGTTCTTCATGTCCCTTTGTCAGACACTTCAACCCAAACACTGTATATCTGGAAAACAGTCCTCTCCTTTGTTCACACACATGGTGTCACTGAGACGTGAGGGGCCCCGGAAGTTTGCGTCGTTGGCAGATTGCCTCCGCACAGTGTACAAGCACATTTAGAAACCTCCCGAATCTGTCTATGAACTACCGCTGGTAAAGGAGAAACCATTGTACCGGAACATTGTCACAAAAAAGACGCAACGACGCCATCGCCTAACCAAGATCTTTGGGGATCTGTGTCCAAATGCTTGCGCAACACCAGCCAGGAATTCATGGAGTCGCTTCAAAACGCAGAGGTCAGGTGCATCTGAGGCCTCGGTTCCAAGGACTTGCTAGGACAGCTTCTTGCAGAGAACATCCAGAAATCAAGAAGTCAGCCCTCACACGGGGCAAGAATTGTTTGCCGAACTTTGGCATTAAGCCAACCATCTTGATGTTTGCTCATTCAACACCAACTGGGTAAATACGGAGAGAAAACACCCATCTCAGGGTAACGGCTCAGAGAACAGGCAGCGTGGCCGTAAATTTAGCGGTAACCATCTCATAGAATTAAAAGACTTCCATTTACACCCACCTTAAGAACCAGTTCTGGACCCCATTTAGGTATATTATATGGGTCTCATTCTGGGCTGCGAGCTTAATGGGGATGTGTAAAAGGAGAAACAATTCTCGCTGAACGGCAGCTGGAAAGGCAACTTGCTTTTGAGAAAGCTGTAACAACTCGCGAGCTTACACATGGCAATTTTCACACACCGATATGCTCACGATTAAAGAAAAGTAATATTTAAATGATTTTCGCTACTTCTAATTTTGGCAGTACATGGGCCCAAAGCCCTGGGACTTCTCGAATGCTGGTGTGATTTTTATCGAGCCGGCCTTGAATGTATTGTTGGACGTGGCGGGGGAGCTGGGCTGCTGGAAGAACTGAATGACGGGGGGGGGGGGGGGGGGGTTGGTGGGGGGGGGGTGGGGGGTGGGAGACAAAGCTCCCAAAGAGACTTGGATTTTTTTTTTCTCCACTGGAATGTGGTGGAAAGAATGCTGGGCCAGCTGGCTCGATTCTGACCCCGGTAGCACTCTGGGCTGGTTGGACATCCCTCCAGGAAGTTTTTTGATTTCTGGGGGCCGGGCCCTCCGTCTTCTAACACAGATTGCCAGCAACTCCGGCACTCCTACTGGGTCAGAATCTCCGAGGAGGGTGTATTTTCTGGAATCTTGGGTGGTTCACGAGCGCAGGCAGGCGTGTCCCACTGCAAGGAGAGCAGGAAGAACCCCGGGCGTTGGAGGGACACCAACCTTTGACCTTCAGGAGATTATTTCACCTTCTTGAGTCTCAGTTTATGCCTCTGTATTTTTTTTTAATTTTAATGTTTTTTTATTATATTATGTTAGTCACCATACAGTACATCCCCGGTTTCCGATGTAAAGTTCGATGATTCATTAGTTGCGTATAACACCCAGTGCACCATGCAATATGTGCCCTCCTTACTACCCATCACCAGCCTATCCCATTCCCCCACCCCCTCCCCTCTGAAGCCCTCAGTTTGTTTCCCAGAGTCCATAGTCTCTCACGCCTCTGTATTTTTTTATGTTTTAAATATTTTACTGATTATTTGAGAGAGAGAGAACAAGCAGGGGGAATAGCAGGCAGAGGGAAAGGGAGAAGCAGGCTCCCCGCTGAGCAGGGAGCCCTACGTGGGGCTCGATCCCAGGATTCCAGGATCATGACCTGAGCCAAAGGCAGACAATTAACCGACTGAGCCACCCAGGCTCCCTCAGTTTACTCATCTTTAAAATAAGAGATAGCCATAGTACCTATGTCCTAGGGTGATGGGGAAAAATAATTATGAAAAAAAAAAGGCATAGAAAATGCCTCATTGACCCTCAGGGATTACACAGTATATGTCAGCTAAGATGACCGAGGCTATATTTTGACATTTAGGGTCGGCCTATTTTTTATTGTAAAGAAGATAAAACTTTAAATTCTTTTTTTTTTAATAGGAGAAAACAAAATTTATTAGGTGTACATACGGAGAATCCCCATAGGCATGAAGTTCCTGATAAAATTCTAAATTCTGACTGGAAGTCCACAATTTATCAAATTAACATCACTGCAAGGGAAGAAAACAATTTTTTGTTGAATAATCTGGCTTTTAAACAAGATTTAATGTTTTGATTTTTTTTTTTTTTTTAACCACGAGTTTGATTGCATCTCCTTCCACCAGCGAGGACCGTTCAATCGTCCTTTGCCTCTTGTGTCAGGCCCCAAAAGCTCTAGAACAATTAAGAAAAGAGTGCAAGTATCGCGTGTCACCTACCACCAGCCTGCCTTGAGCCTGGTCTCTTCGCAGTGGATGTCACCAACGCCCTTTCTTGTGGAGAAGCCCCTTCCGAGCACGGACAGATGGGGTGCCCGTGAACCCCATGATTCCGGGCTTCACCTTCCTGCCCTCTGTCTTGCTTTGACCAGGCTCTGCAGTTATCGTAGCTACAGCAAGCTGCCTGTTTTCTGTTCTCTTATAGAACAAGGTGCAGCGAGGGCCTTGGGGTGGGAATTACTTGGAGTGAAATTATAGTTCTTTTCCCCAAGAAGTCTGTTGCGTCTCGCCAGGAGAACCCTTACGGGGAGGCTACTCTGAATCTCTCTCCTTCTCTGTGCAGATTTGAAACTCAGGCATAAGCACAGGCTGTCGGGGGTTAGGGATGGGGGAGGGAGGGAGACACACACACACACACACACACACACACAGATTGAGATTGTTGTTGATAAAGGCACAACTTTCTCAGACAGACGAAGCACAGAGTATGCTCTGGGCCAGCCTCCCCTGGGAAAGAGAGACTCCGAGCCTCACCTTCCCTGGCCTGGTTGGGTCTCATCCACGTTCCGGGGGGCACCTGCATCATTGCTTCCAGAAATGGCTCAATTCCATTGGGCCATGGATTGGGGACCAACTAAGGGTCAGGTGCGCTGCAGGGCCCACCGTTGGCCCATGGTAACATCCGCATCAGGCCCACCTTTGGGCTGTGTGTTGCGGGTGGAATCCTCACGGTGACCCCCGCGACATGAAGAGAGGATTCGGGCAGATGCTGTGCACTTAAAATGAGAAAATGTGCATTCTTTAGAAAGTCCGTGTTAGAAATGCCAGCGCGGAAGGGGAATGTGCTAAGGCCAGACTCTAGCTCAGTTTTGCAAACCGTCCTGAGCGGCTGCTCATGGCTTTCGATTACAGTCACAGAAGGGGCCACCATGCTTTCGGGTATTACTACCGGCTAACCGTGTGGGTCCCTTCTCCGTGGAGCCTGCATCAGCCTGCTGCAGGACGCTGCCCAGATCTGTGGTTGATGCTCTGTCCTTCCAGGGCCTCTTGTTTCTAATTCTTTCTTGGGGGCGATTTTTAGGTCGTTTGCCCCATTTTTATAAATAGGTTGCTACCCAGCTATGCCTACAGACCCTGTAGTATCTCCGATTACCTGATGTATTACGTTAAAAAATAAAAAGGTTTTATTTATTTATTTGAGAGAGAGAGCTCAAGCAGGAAGGGCGAGGGGGTGGGAGAGAGAGAATCTCCAGCAGACTCCCCGCTGAGCAGGGAGCCCGACTTGGGGCTCGATCCCAGGACCCTGAGATCATGACCTGAGCCGAAAGCCAGAGTGGGCCGCTCGATCGACTGCACCACCCAGGGGCCCCAGATGTATTAGCTTTTCATTTGTGACCAAACATCATTTGTTCCTTTGGTCTAGTCAAGCCAATGGTCTTATTTTCCACACACACCACTCAGCCTGCCATTCGTTCTACACGCTTGCTTATTTATTCATTCGACGAATATTTATTGGGCACTGGGCGTTGTCCCACGCGGTAGGGGTATGGGAGAGAGCCAAACACAGCCCCTGCCTTTATGGAGCTTATGGAGGGACAATAGAACAAACAGATAAGTAGATATTTACCATAGGAGGTTGGAGAGGGCTATGCAGAACAAAACAAAACAAAACAAAACAAAACACCAGAAAGTACTTGGAAAGAAAGAGAAAGCAATGGGAAGGGTAGAGCAGACAGGATGCTTAGGGATGGAGGTGGGTGGAGAGGGAAGAGTAAACACAAATGCTCTGTACTGGAGCATGCTTGGGACGTGTGAAGGAGAGCGTGGGGGCTGCTGTGGCTGCAGAGGAGACAGGAGAACGGAGGGACGAGGTCAGAGAGGTACCTAGTGTCAGCACCATTGCTCTTCACACTGGCTGGGACCCCCGAGTAGTACCATCCAAATCTTGTTCTCGAAGCGGTCATGTAGTTTTCTTCCACTCATCGTAGGATGTGCTTGAGGATCGGAACGGGAGATAATTTACCAAGTGACAGTCCCAGGATGTGGGTGGCCCCAATCCTTCTAAGTCCACCCTGCCTGCCTGGATCTTGCTATTTCTTCTTCTCTTAGTAGAGTTTCCCTGGCACTCAGTGGAGGAGAATAATATTGTATTTCAGGGCAAAAGGCCTCCATTTCCCCACCCCCCCAAATGTGTTTTACTTTGCAAACAGGTGGTGTTAGCAGCCAGGGGGCACCCATGATGTTCAGACAGTGATATGTTCCGGCAGGCACCAAAGCAGGGAACATTCTTCTCCCCTGACAGGCTCTGTAGCTAATAGCACCATCAGTCCCTTTCAGGGCAGTGTGTGAAGACTCAAAAGGAGTGACTGAACAACTCTCCAGAGTGGGCAGCCCTAGAACCTTCCCAATGAGCTTATTCCTGTCCCCCTCTAGAATTCATCTCAACTGACTATGAAATTAGACTGAGTATTTACCAGCTAAGTGCTGAACAGGCAACCGCGAGATGGGTATTTGCAGTGGTATTAGCAGCGAGACTCGCCTGGCAGGGAGAATCTTACTTTTAATGGACACAAATGATGTAGCCAAATTGTCCTCTCAATGGTTCCGAGCAGATGTGATATCGCTGAATACTGCCAGAAGGAAATACTCAACCTGTTATTCTCCTACCCTTTTGGCTTCGGTTGAATTAAATTCAGGAACAATTTAAGAATTCTTTAATTTTCTGTTCTGTGAGGGGGGAAAAAAAGCAAAGAATGTTTCAAAGTTCCCACAAAAGAAAAAAAAAAAAAGAGGCATCTCACCTGTCCTTTTTCCTCAGTCTGTTCTATAAAAAAAAAACAGAGTGAGAACCAGGAAAGCTATTTCAAGGACATGATTATCCTATAACTAGACAGCTTCGTGAAATTCTGGAGAATGATGCCTCCCACCGTCTTCCCCTTTCCCTGATGTAACATGGACCTGGTCGACTTCTGCTTCTGGTCAAAATGAATATTTATGGGAACACAAAACCACCCAGGGCCCAACAAGGCAAAATGGATAACGTTAGACATCTAAAAAAAAAAAAAAAAAAAAAACTTACCAGGCATGCAAAGAAGCAGGAAAATATGATCTACAATTAGGAGAAAAATCGGTCAGCCCACACTGACCTGAAATGAACACAGATGTTAGAATTAGCAGATGAGGACAACAAAACTTAGCATGGCTGTATTCTGTGTGTTCAAAGAACTAGAGGGAAGACTACGGATGGGCAAGTGGAAACACAAAAGTTATTAAAAAGACCCAAATTGAACTTACGGAAATGAAACTATAATGTCTGAGATCTTTAAAGAATGCACTGAATGGGATTGATGCCTAGCCTGGTCTGTTCGGGCTGTTGTAACAAAGCCCCACGGGCTGGATGAGTTTGGAATTTCTCACGGCTCTGGAGACTGGAAGTCCGAGCTTACAGAGCCAGCATGGTTGGGTTCTGGTGAGAGCCCTCCTGAAGGCTGCAGACTTCTCCCCATGTCTTCTCATGGTGGAAAGACGGACAGAGGGCTCTCTGGGTCCTTTTTATAAGGGCACTATTCCCATTCATGAGGGCTCCACCCTCATGACATAATCACCTCCCAAGCCCCACCTCCTAATAGGATCTTATTAGGGGATTAGGACTTCACTATATGAATTAGAGGGTGGGGGATGGGATAAAAACACTCAGCCTATTGCAATGAGCAAGTAGACATTCCAGAAGAAAAGACTAGTGAACTCGGAGACATAGCAATAGAAACTATTCCAAATGAAACATACAGAGAAAAAAGACTGGAAAATGAACAGAGAACATCGAGACAACACATAACGTAAAATACGTGTAATTGCAGTTTCCAAAGGAGAGGAAAGAGAAGGTTGGGGGGGGAGGGTAAGAAAGATATCTGAAAAAATAATTACTGAAAAAACTCCAAATTAGATGATAATTATAATCCCCCAGATCCATGATACTCAAGGAAGCTGGCGTGAGAAGCATAAAACTGCTAAAGTATTGGGGCGCCTGGGTGGCACAGCAGTTAAGCGTCTGCCTTCGGCTCAGGGCGTAATCCCGGCATTGTGGGATCGAGCCCCACATCAGGCTCCTCTGCTATGAGCCTGCTTCTTCCTCTCCCACTCCCCCTGCTTGTGTTCCCTCTCTCGCTGGCTGTCTCTCTCTGTCAAATAAATAAATAAAATCTTTTAAAAAAAAAAGAAATGTTACAGGAAGTTCTGCAGGAAGAAGGAAAATGACACCCAGTGGAAATATGAATCTACACAGAACAATGAAAAGCACTGAAAATGGTAACTATTATGCATAAGTAGATGAGATGTTATCACTATTTAAATCTTTTTAAAGAGATCATTGATTGTTTAAACAAAAATGAAAACAATGCAGTGTGGGGTTTATAGTGTATGTAAAAGTTCCACATATGACAGCAATTACAGCACAAAGGTCAGGAGGGGAGGAATGGAAATATAGTGGGAGCATATGGGTAAAACCAATAACATGTTCTCTGGATAAGTCCCCAGATATTTGGAAACCAAATAACATTCTTCTAAATAATCCCTGAGTCAAATAAGCAACCGAAGAGCTGAAAGAAAGAGTCTTGACATCTGGTTTCTTTTCCCAGTTCTTTCGGAAATTAAAATACCGATGAGTATCATGATAGTATTTTGGGCGAGTAATCAGTAATAGTAATTACTAGTAATAGTAATTGGAAGTGTATTAGTTTGCCACAGCTCTGTAACAAATCTCCACAAATTTAGTGGTTTTAAACAACACACACTGAATATCTCACGGTCTCGATGGTTCAGAAGTCCGTGCATGGTTTAGCTAGGTCTTCTGTTAAGGAGCCCCCAAGTGCAAACAAGGTTTGGCTGGGTCTCACTTGGAACTCAGGATCCTCTTCCAAGCTCATGTGGTTACTGGCAGAATTCATTTCCTGGCAGCTGTGGAACTCATTTCAGGAGAGTGTCTGCTGCTTTTTCTATCTCTGACCTATAGACCCTCTTTCAAAGGGCTCACCTGATTTGGTCAGGCCCACCCAGGACAATCTCCCTTCTGATTAACTCAAAATCAACTGATGTGGAACCTTCATTATATCTGCAAATGACTTCACCTTTGCCATATTATGTAACCCAATCATGACTGCGACACCCCATCACAGGGCCCACCACAATCAAAGAGGAGGGATTATATGGGGATTATCTGCCAGGGTCCTGGGATTTTAGGGGCCATCTTAGAGTTCGACCTGCCCCACCGAGAGACAAGGGAATAAGCATAGGAAAAGATATTATTTGTTACTCCTAATCTCTTGTGAGTGACTGAATACTGTTCCTGGATACAAATAATTGGTTTTGATTGGCTTTCTATTATTTTTCTTCCTCCAGACCACGCAGAAGGTTTTGAATAACCTTAAGAATAATTAGAGTAACAATAACAGCTATCATTTCTTGAATGCTTAAGCCTGACATGTTGCACAGTATTTTACATAAAATATCACATTAGATCTTCACAACACGCATAGGAGGTAGTTACTATAATCCCCGTCCTGTAGATAAAGAGAAGATCCTGAAGTTTAGAAGTCTTGAGTAACTTGCCATAAGCCACATGGCGAGGAAGGCAGGAGATGAGATTCAGACCCAGAGCTGTCTGATTCTAAATCCAGTGCAATGGAGGAAAAAATGGGAAGGCAGATATCAGGAGAATCTGTGTTTCTACTGCTAGTTCTGCTTTTTGAACAGCTTGTCATTTCTTCTTGAATTGTTTCCATTAAAGATAAATGCAGTCATCTTCAGCTTTTGGGAAATGCTCTCTCTGTTGGAAAAAACATACAGCAAAGACTAGTGTGTACACACACACACACACACACACACACACACACACACATATTTCAATTCTGCCAAAGCATTTTCTATCAATTAGAAACATTGTTCCCCATACGTACCTCTCCCCTACTTTGTCTTAAAGGTTAGAACAAGGCTGTATAGTTGAGAGCCCTTGAATGGTGTTTCATGAGTAAGTTTCTGATTTGGAGAGTGAAAATGCGTGGAGACAGGAAAACGTATACAGGTGACATTGCCTTAGCATGTAATTATTATATGCAGTTAATACATGTAACTTCATATCTGATTGTTAGCAGTGCTATTGTTTTATACATTTGAAAAATTTTTGTTCCTGAATGTCTAAGTCCCATGGAAGAGCTAGCTTCTATCAGACTGAATATTGCACAAATGTTCTCTAAAATGGGGGCCCCCAACTAATTGTTCTTTGAGACCAAATGGCTTCACGGCTCTGGTGGTTGTCTCCCTAAGAGGGGACAAAATGTCTTCTAGGTGAAGGGGAGCAAAAGGAGTAGATTGGTAGCCCTTAAAGAAGAGGTGCAGGTGGAGTCAACAGAGAGGTTTTTTTTTTTTTTAAGATTTTATTTATTTATTTGACAGAGATAAAGACAGTCAGCGAGAGAAGGAACACAAGCAGGGGGAGTGGGAGAGGAAGAAGCAGGCTCGTAGCGGAGGAGCCTGATGTGGGGCTCGATCGCATAACGCTGGGATCACGCCCTGAGCCGAAGGCAGACGCTTAACCGCTGTGCCACCCAGGCGCCCCAACAGAGAGGTTTTTATCCAGAACATACTCTGATGCTTTTGTCTCGAGTTTAACTTGGAGAGGAGTCAATGCCACCATCTCCAGGAAAACTGTGGACCCCTCTTAAACACCAGTGTCTTCAAACATGCAGGGCTGTGTAATTAACATCACCACCAGGGGGCAATAACACCACAGCCATGCTGGAAGAGTAATCGGCTGCCGTTACTGTGTTCAAATCATCTATAAGAATGACCTTAGGTGGGTGGATTATGTGCTACTCATGGTCTCTGATACAATTAAGTACTGATATACTAATGACATTTCTGCCAAAGCAAAAATAATAATCAGCCTTTGCAGCCTGTATAGTTGGGCAGGCTTTGTGGGGAGAACTTTCATTCCCCTCTGCTACCTTCCCCCTTAGAAGGAAATTGTAGCCTTAAAAGGGATTGTGATGGGAGTCATGGGGTGGGGAGGGACTGTTGTAATGGACAAGAGCAGGGAAGCTTCCAGGTAACGAAAATGAGTCCCAGAGACATGAAGAGTGAATCCCCCAACATCATCCTCCTAGAAACAGGATCAGAGCCCAGAGATCCTGAGTCATATTTACTGGGAACCCCACAAGACCACGCAGCCTTCTCAGTGAGGTTCCCTGTAGATGTGACTCAGGATCCCTGGGCTCTGATCCTGTTTCTAGGAGGATGATAATCTCCTCCATGTGCCTCAGCATTTAACATGGGCTTATTGGGTTCCTAATAAAGGCAAGGCACTGTGGTTGGCCTGGGCTGTACTGGGGGAAATAATAACACCAACTATAATAATACAGACATGATCCCTGCTCCCAGGAATTCAGGGTCTGGTGGGGATACAGATAATGAGTTGATGTTCAAACAAACCTCTAATCACGAACTGTATTAGATGATATAAAGGAAAGTTAAGTTTGTGGGAAATCATATAATGGGAGGAGATGTCCTAAACTGACACTTAACCTGAGGTTCCAGGGAAGAAACAAACAAACAAAAAACCTGGAGAAGAGTATTCCAGGCTGACTCTAGGGTATATCGGATTATAGAAAGAGGCTGGGGCCATTTCATGCCAAGTGCGTGGTAGGCCATGTCCAGGGTTTGGGATTTCATCCTAAAGGAATAAGTGTTGAAAGGTTTTGTACAGAGGATTGACATGGATGCAATTACAATTTTGTAAGATTAGTCTGGCTTCCATTTGGAGGAAAAAAATGAAAAGAATGAGAGTTAGAGCAGAGAAAATTATTAAGGGGCCATTATAGTCATCAGGTGACAAACAATGAATGTGTAATAGTGATATTGGAGAGAAGTAAATAGATTCCAGATGTATTCTGAGTGAGACTCAGTAAAAGCTGTTGCTGTCTTGGATGTCAGACATCCACACCCCCCCCCCGGAGGGATCGATAATGACCCCCTAGAGCGTTGGCGTATGACAGGGTAGATAGGTGACATTTATTGAATTAGGGAAGGCAGGATGAGGAACAGAAGACCAAATGTTCAGTTTTAGGCATGAAAATTTGGAATGTCAGGGAGATATCCAAATGGGGATAAGGCTGGAGCTCAGGAGGAAGATGTAGACTAGGGATTCAATTTAGGGATCATTAGCATAAAGCCCCAAGAATAGATGAGACCACATAGAAAAACAGGATAGAAAGAGACAAAGGCAAGGGAAACAAAGGCAAAAATGAACTCTCGGGACGTCATCAAGATAAAAAACTTTTGCACAGCAAAGGAAACAGTCCACAAAACCAAAAGACAACCAACAAAATGGGAGAAGATATTTGCAAATGTCTTATCAGATAAAGGGCTAGTATCCAAAATCTATAAAGAACTTATCAAACTCAACACCCAAAGAACAAATGATCCAGCCAAGAAATGGGCAGAAGTCATGAACAGACATTTCTCCAAAGAAGCCATACAAATGGCCGACAGACACATGAAAAAGTGCTCAACATCACTCGGCAACAGGGAAATACAAATCAAAGCCACAATGAGATACCACCTCACACCAGTCAGAATGGCTGAAATTAACAAGTCAGAAACAACAGGTGCTGGCAAGGATGCAGAGAAAGGGGAACCTTCTTACACTGTGGGTGGGAATGCAAGCTGGTGCAGCCACTCTGGAAAACAGTATGGAGGTTCCTCAAAATGTTAAAAATAGAGCTACCCTATGACCTAGCAATTGCACCTTTGGATATTTACCCCAAATATACAAATGTAGTGATGGGAAGGGGCACCTGCACCCCAATGTTTATAGCAGCAATGTCCACAATAGTCAAACTATGGAAAGAGACCCGATGTCCACTGACAGATGAATGGATAAAGAAAATGTGGTATATACAATGGAATACTACTCAGCCATCAAAAAAAAAAACCCGAAATCTTGCCATTTGCAACAACGTGGATGGAACTAGAGGGTATTATGCTAAGTGAAATAAGTCAATCAGAGAAAGACAATTATCATATGATCTCACTGATATGTGAAATTTAAGAAACAGGGGATTATAAGGGAAGAGAGGAAAAAATAGAACAAGACGAAATCGGAGAGGGAGATAAACCATAAGAGACTCTTAATCATAAGAAACAAACTGAGGGTTGCTGGAGGGCTGCTGGAGGGGAGAGGAGGGGGGATGGGATAACTGGGGGATGGACATTAAGGAGGGCATGTGATGTAACGAGCACTGGGTGTTATATAAGATTGATGAATCACTGACCTCTACTTCTGAAACTAATACTACATTAAATGTTAATTAATTGAATTTAAATTTAAAAAAACTATCCCCTTTATAAAAGTGTTCAAATCAAAGAGAAGTCTGAATCATAAATGCCTAGATTTATAGTTTGACATTTGCAAGAAGGAAGAAAAAAGTCAGAGAGGGAAATCTAGAGTGAAGAAAACGAAACTTCACCATATTCTCCCTAATTTGTCGTATGTTTACTTTTAACCTAGTCAAAAGCCCTATCATTTGAGGACAAACATTCAGAAAAACTGTCTTTTTTCCAGAAACCATGTTGGTGAAGTGTCCTGATGGACACCAATCCTGGGAGCCGTGTCCTTCGGCCCTGTCAACCTGATGGGAATGGGAAACAGGATCTTTCGAAATATTCCTTGACTCTAAGAATCTTGCAGTTCATTGATGCCTCTTGGTAAATATTAATGACTAACCATGGAAATGTTTTGTCCCCTGGTCAGTTTGAACAGTTGTCTTCCCTTTTCGGCGTCGGGCAGGACACTCTCTCCAGAACTATCAGGAGTCTCACATCTCAGGTCCACAGTGGTGTGTGGCATGTGTTTTTTGCCCAACTTTTATCAAAGAACAAAGTTCAAAGGACATCAGAATCTACAATTCAAACAGTCTGAGAGGGAGACAAAACAGGGACAGTTTTAATGAGAGAGAACAATGGGGGAAAATTCCAATGAATAACGCTCCATCTTTTTTCTAGGACTCCTTGTGAAATATCGTGTGCATTCTTAGAACTTGTTTTTCTTTCTCTTCTCTTGGGCCGTTATCAAGACTTTGTTATTTGTGTTGCTGCAGGGTCTAAAGGCCTCTGCTGCCTTCCCATCTTACTGTTACTACTTCTGTTAAGAATAGTTCACATTTTTGTCCTAGAATCTTACAGAAATATGTTTCGAAAAAAGAAAAAAAAGAAAGAGACAAAGGCCAGGAACCGGTCCTGGGAGGATGCCAACATGTAGAGGTCAGGAAGGAAATGGATGCATGCAAAAGTGATTGTGCAGGAGCTGCCAGATACGTTCGAGAAAAATGAGGAGAATGTGGTATTATGGAAGCCAAGACAAGAGGATCTTTCAAGGAGGGAGTAATCCACTGGGTCAAACGTTACTGAGTGATCATGAAGTAAGATAAGACATGGAGAGAATTGGATCAAGCAATGAGGAAGCCATTGGTTATCTTCCCTAGAGTGCTTGTCAGTTAAGTGATGGAAATGGAAGCCAGATCAGAGTATCTGAAGAAGAAATGGGCACACGATATCCAGAATGAACCATAGATGGTTTAGGGACTTAAATGTGAAAGAGGAAACTACAAACTTTGAGAACAGAATGTGGAAAAGCATTTTTATGATTTTAGAATAAGAAACAACTTCTGGAACAATACACAAAAAAAGCACAAATCATAAAAGGTACGACTTATAAATTTGACTACTTTAATGTTCATTGATATTAAGAACTCGGCTTCATAGGGAATATAAATAACTAAGTTGCATATCCCATGATCCTCCTGTTCCATATTTAGGAATGTGGAGAAAATCTTGCCCACACACCCAGAGATGTGTGTAAGAATGTGCATGGTAACGCTGTCTGTAAGAGTAAAAACCCAGAAACAGTTCAGATGACCAATCTCAAAAGAAATGGTATATAAACTTGTGGTATATTTATTGAACAGAATGTTACACATCGCAGCCAGAATGAAAGTGGTTGAACTACATGGGTGTCTCTCACACCTGGAACATTGAGCCAAATATTCAGCGTGCAGAAAATTCTGTGTTGGGTCCAGTTAGACAAAGTTTGAGAATATTATTTAGAAATATGAATCTCAATATCCAAAGAAAAAGCAAAAAGGATGGAAAATATTTGCCCTTTCTCAGCAGTCTTGGGTATAGAGAGCAGTGCCAAAGATTATGTTCTTAATATACTTGCTAATATTTGAATTTTTAAACCTATGTACATGTATTATTTTAATTAAAAATGTAAAAATATTCTTTTTTTAAAGATTTTATTAATTTAGCTGAGAGAGAGGAGAAAGCATGTGTGGGGGTGGGGCAGAGGGAGAGGGACAAGCAGACTCCCCACTGAGCAGGGACACCCCCCCATGCGGGGACTTGATCCCAGGACCCTGAGATCATGACCTGAGCCAAAGTCAAATGCTTAACTGACTGAGCCACTCAGGTGCCCCAAAAGTAATCTTAAAAGTAAGGGAGAGGTGAGGAAATGGGGGTCTCTATGAGAGGACAGCTCTGAACAACTTTGGATATGAAGGGAGATATGGAGACAATAGTTGGCTGACACAGGAGATGGGATCAAGGGACGGTTGTTTGTTTTGACTGATTTTTTTTAGATGAAATATATTTGATACTGTAGGGGCCAAGGGCAGGCTGCCCTCAAATGTGCCACTTTGGCATATTTATCATTTCAAATAAAACTTAATTAAGGCATAGTGATGCAAGAAGGACACTCAGACCCTTCTCTGTCCCCTTGAAAACAGGAAATAAATCTCCCATATGATATCTTCTCTGTCCCCTTGAAAACACTAAATAAACCTCCCATATGATACCCTCCCTGTACTAAAAAGTAAAAAGATATCCTTACCACCAGAGTTGGGAACTTTAAAGCAGAGAAAGCTGTAGAAACAAGCCTTGTTACTTTTTTTTTTTTCTGTTTTATATTTTTTTATTATATTATGTTAGTTACCATACAGTACATCCCTGGTTTCTGATGTAAAGTTCGATGATTCATTACTTGCGTATAACACCCAGTGCACCATGCAAAACGTGCCCTCCTTACTACCCATCACCAGTCTATCCCATTCCCCCACCACCTCCCCTCCGAAGCCCTCAGTTTGTTTCTCAGAGTCCATAGTCTCTCATGCTTCCCGCCCCCCTCTGATTACCCCCCTTTCTTTATCCCTTTCTTCTCCTACCGATCTTCCTAGTTCTTATGTTCCATAGATGAGAGAAAACATATGATAATTGTCTTTCTCTGCTTGACTTATTTCACTTAGCGTTATCTCCTCCAGTGCCGTCCATGTTGCTGCAAATGTTGAGAACTCGTTCTTTCTGATGGCTGAGTAATATTCCATTGTATATATGGACCACAGCTTCTTAATCCAGTCATCTGTTGAAGGCATCTCGGCTCCTTCCACGATCTAGCTGTTGTGGACAGAGCTCAAGCCTTGTTACTTTTTTCCTAATCTACTACCTCAACTCAGATTCTGCTCAGAATTCCTTATTAAACAAAGCTCCTAAACATGTTTCCTTTATCTTGTCAATTCCTTACAAATTTATCTTCTTTGTCTAAAAGGTGTAACAACAACTGCTGGCCTTTGACATTTCTTTAGGTCTCAATTTCAATACTGGGCCTCCATATGTATGTAGTAAAAATTTGCTTTTTTTACTGTTAACCTGTCTCAGGTAAATCAAATTCTTAGTCCAACTGGAAGACTTTAAAGGGTAGAGGAAGAATTTTTTCTTCCCTGCAGTACCAGTGGGAAGAACACGTTCAAGATGGGGAGGTTAAGGATGCAGAAGATTAGGGAGATAACCTCGAGTATGGTCCCTGAGAAGGCAACAGGAAGTAGGGTCCACACCATTTTAATAAGAAGAGAGACACTTTGTATGTGATAACAAGAAGGAGGAAGGAGAGAGTGAGATAGATATGGGGAGCTGGGAGGATTGTACAGAGGGAACACAAGAAAGTTCCTCTCTGATGGACTCACTTTCCTTTTTTGAGTGAGAAAGGATCATTTGCTCAGAAGGACGGTTATAGAGGGAGGGTCATACCTTGACAGTGGGGCCAGGATGGATTTGTCATTGGACGTTTGGGCTGTGTTGGATGCCCACTTGAAGCTGAGAATCATGAGTTTACAGTGATATCAACTCTCTCATTTGTACAATCACTTTGGCCAGAACTAAAATCAGGGAATGTGTTCCTCCTTGCTCCCCCCTCCCCGAGATATATGGCAATGTGCGGGGGGCTACTCAAGGCCAAGGGATAAGCATGACACAGTTTCTGGAAGGTAAATTTTACATGATAGTAATTAATTTAGAACATTTTTATTTAAAATCCAGGGAAGTATTAAAAAGTGATTAGAACACAAAGTTTAAATAGATTTTTAAGGCTAATCAGAGTATTTTAAATGGGATGTTATGATTATAAGAGATGGCTCTTCCTCAAATTCCTGGGCAAGGGACTTGTTTTCTCCCTTTTGCAGGTAGGGATACCTGGGTGCAAAGTTCGAGAACTAATGACTTAAGCTGTAGTGGGTATGAGAGTCACACATGAGCCAAGCGGAGATTAGGAACCGTATTTTTGGACTCAAAAGCATGTGATTTTTCTACCTTCCCACATAGCATCTAAAGATTGTTCTTCAAGATTGTTCATTTCTGTGTGAGAATGTTCCGTTGAACTGCATTCTAAATGACGCATACAATAATCCTGTATTTCTTTCATCTAACAGACAATTGTAAATGTGGCTCCAGAATACTGGCTGTCAACGGGATTTTATTAAAACCCATGACAATCTCTGCCTGTCACTTGGCTGGGGGACTTCTTGGCTATTTCGGGCCTTTCTTTTGGTAGAATTCAGAGCAGTACAAATCGGGCTCGAAATTGTACTAATTCTGGACTCTGTTTAGGGAAATACATTTGCATCTCTATCATCCTTGCTGTTTGACAGATGAGTAAAAGGAGTCACAGAGGTGTTGCTTGCCTGAGGTCCTCAAACTCACAAGCAGAAGCTGCTAGTTTCCTATTCTGTCAGAGTAAATGGTGCTACTATTTTTGGTTCGGTGTTCTTTTCCATTTCTGGTTATCGTGATCAGAGAGAGACAAATTCTACTTTGTTCCTAAGATACCCTCTGATCTCTTTCAGGCAACTCACCGGCCATGCTTTGTCACCGAGGCCCGCACATAGTAAGGTCCTTGGGTGGTGGTGGCTGGTGGGGGATTCTATGATAAAGCCCATGTTACACAATAAATATATCACCTCGAACTCTGTGCCAGGAATCACAACGAAGTCTGTGGACTTAACCCTTCCTTAATAACTTGTCAAAACCTATTATCTCCTTAATGCTATGCCCTTTGGAAAGAGCCAGAGGTGAACAAATCTCACCGATATTGAGTAACAGGCATTGAAAAAGCATTTAAATAGGGTTTAAAGGGGTAAAATTATTTTAAGTATTTAGGAAAACTAAAAATTCTATCTATATGCTAAAAAGGATAATATGATCATGGAGTCTAATAATACAGTAGTAATCAGATTAGGGAGAAATTCTCCATTGGCGGGAAATGAGAGACTGGGATCTGGTACTCTTGTCATCCCAGGAAGGGGCTTGGTTTCATGGCTACTAGAGAGGTGCACCCATTCCCTGCAGTGACTGAGAAGATGGAGGGGAGAAAAGCAAATTAGGAGAATGTTGTAGATACAGCCAGAATTTTCCATTGTGATTTTTCAGTTGCGAGGGTATTTTACAAGACAGGGCATTGGGCCAAAAGTTACCAATCTCCTGCCTTTCCCACCACCTACCACTGACCTGCTACTGACCATCCCTAAGTGGGAATAAAAGGAAAAGGGGGGTAACGAAGAGAATCTGGCGGATGTCATCTTAGAGCCTACATGGAGCTGTCTGTCTGGGGCAGGTGGACTCTAGGATGCCCCTGCCCCCAAGTCCCCACCTTCTAGTCAATATGCCTTTGTGTAGTCTCTCCTCGAGTGTGGGCTGGCCAGGTCATCTGTTTCTAACCACTGGAATCCAGCAAGATGATGTGTGTCCCTTCCGCATTTAAACCACACAAGACTGTGACTTCAAGTGGCTGGCAGACTCTCTCCATTGCTGGCTTTGATGAAGGCTGTTATGCTGGAGAGACCCACAGGGCGAGGAACTCGGGAAGGCCTTTGGCCAACAGTCAGCAAGCAACTGATGCCCTTGAGTCCACCAGCCCGCAAGGAATAGGACCCTGCCAACAATCACCCGGGCCTAGAAGTGGATCCTTCTCCGGGTCAAGCCCTTAAATGAGACCCACCCTGACTGCAGTCCTAGCAGAGACCCCGAAGCAGAGAAGCCAATTAAAGGAGGCTCGGGCTCCTGGCCCATAAAACCCAAAATGCGAGATCACAGTTGTGTGCTGTTTAAGCTGGAGACAACGGCAGCAACAGGCGGAGGGAGAATATCCTCTTCTAAGTGCGGGGCTTCATTATGCTCTCTCAGACTTCCATGCTTCGGTCCAGCTCTGCCTTCTGCCAGGATTGACCTTCTTTGTTCTCCCCTTTCATCTGGCAGACTCCCAATTCTCGGAATAGTCAGCCATGGCACTTCCTCCCTGAAGCATTCTTAAATAGTCAGCCCCCCCCCCCCCCCCGCCCTGGCCCTTTTGGCACTGTGTACCCTCTCTTGTCACACTTGGTATATTCTCATTGATCACATATGGGGCTGACTGCTCATCAGAGTGTGAGATCCTTGAGGGCAGGAGCCATACCTCTCCACTTACTTCCAGCGTCTCTAGCATCTTCCAGAGTGTCTACCCTGAGAGTTTACAATATTTTTTGTAAAAGATTTTATTGATTTATTTGAAAGAGAGAGAGAGAAGGTAAGCTGGGGGAGGAGCAGAGGGGGAGGGAGCAGACTCTGCACTGAGCCAGGCTTAGGGCGGGACATGGGGCTTGATTCCAGGACCCCGAGATCATCACCCCAGCCTAAACCAGGAGTCAGCCACTCAACCAACTGAGCCACTCAGGTGCCCCCAAAGTGTTTACAATATTAACATCTGCCAAGTGGATAAAGGGTGGCTAGAAGAAAAATGCCCTGACCATACATACCTTTGTGAACGTGCCAAGGATCACAAACTCTCCCTGGGCAAATCTCGTTGTCATGGATGTTTAAATAAACAAAGCTTTCCCAGCTTGTGCTGCTGGCCCACCCATTTTAAAACCATGCTCATTGCACTAACATTTCAGCGCAAAAGAGACACTGAGATAATTTGTTGCCAGGAAATTTTATTGCAGTGAAACACAATGAGCATTCCAACCCTTTCCAGGCTCTTAGCTCACTTCGAATCCATTCGTGAGGTCCTGCTTTCACATCCCTCCTCCCACCATTGTCTTCTGTTTCTCTTTTGCCCAATCCTCTCCAGCCATGGCCTCCGTGCTAGGCTGTGTCTTGAATCGTTAATAGGCGTGTAGATGGTTGGTAAAGGTGGCTTCTTTACCCTCCCTGCAACACCAGAGACATTGCCATCTGTGGACACCCTCTGCACAACATCTCTCGCAGCACTTCTGTCTAGGAGGACTTTCTGCTGGCTCTTTCTTTCGCAATACTGGCCAGTTGCAAAGCCTCATAATGGTGTGCTGGGGGGTTGCCTTAAAACTTAGACATTAAATGCATGGGATCTTGATTCAAATTCACAGCTTCCATTCACTGGCTGTGACACCTTGGGCAACCTATTTCTCTGTGCTTCGGGTTCTTTATCAGTAAAACAGGGTGATAAGAACAGCACTTACCACATAGAATTGTTTCAAGAGGATTAAGTGTATTGATATGTCCCTAAAGCTCTTGAAATAGTCCCTGGCACAATACAACTTGCTCTTGTTGAAGATTCCAAAGTTTGCCAAATAATAAGAAATGTGTGAAAAGAGATACACACACTAAATTCTGGCCAAGACAATGCTAGAGAAACATGACACAGGAAACATTCAATATTGTGCTACTGGACCAGTCCAGGTTACACTAAAGGAGGCAGTTGTGCAGGTTTTGATGCTATCCCTGACTTTCTTGCCTTTTCTATTTGGTTAAGATGATGACGTCCTGGGGGCGCCTGGGTGGCTCAGTTGGTTAAGCGTCAGACTCTTGGTTTCCACTCCAGTCCTGACCTCAAGGTCCTGAGATCGAGCCCCATGTTGGGCTCTGCACTCAGCACAGAGTCTGCCTGGGGTTCATTCTCCCTCTCTCTCCCTCCTTCTCTGCGCCTCCCCCTACTCTCACTCTCTCAAATAAATACATAAATAAAATCTTTTTAAAAAGATGATGACAACCTTCCTTCAGTATCTCTGCGTCCTAACACCTGCATCCCGAGGATCTTGGCAATCATCCCTTACACTGTAAGACAGGACTAGTGTTACCTCTCTCTCTCTATTTTTTTTTTTAACAGAAACTGAAGCACCAAGAGATACAATAGGAACTGATGGATACACTTTAGCCCACATGTATCTAAATTCTTTTAGGTGCAAGCTTTCCTGTCAAACCTACACTGAACGACGATAGTCCACTTTAATTTCTCCTTTTCCTAAAGCCTGTAACATGCTCATTGCTCAATTATGCACCTTGTTGTTGTTGTTTCCTGTTTCGTGTGTATTAATTATGTTTCAGCTGAAACGTTACTGAAAACTTATGAAGGCTGGG